>NC_141226.1:1250000-1505000 GCF_054856515.1 Filicampus tigris | reverse complement strand
CACGCACACCCCTACACACACAGGGCTTTGGACAATATTGGCCATATTCCTCCCCTTCAGAATGGCCAAGTCTTCTGCTCAGCTCGTTAGCCCTCTCAATTCAACTCAGTCAAGACTGTAGTTATGATTAATATGTTGCAGGTTAATGAGACAGCATACAGTGGATGACATCACTGAAAAGTACAAGAATGCAATACAATGGTTTCTTTGTTCAAAACTATTGGGAATTTATTATGACAATATGTGGTGCATGTGTATTACACGACATAACGACTAATAATCAAGGACTCTTTGATTTAATTTTAAATCTTATTCATTTATTTACTGTATGTAAAAGATGTGTCAGACTTGTAGATGTCAGTTGCCAGTCTGCTTTGTTTTCTAAAGATGACTCTAGGTATTTCTGCTGATCTTAAGTTCTAACGAGTCATTTTGCTTCTGTAAGAAGAATAATGTATTTTATTATTCATGTGTTGGATTCTTGTGTGCAAGGCCTGTTAGCTTTATTAACTTGTGGGTTTAGCTTTAGCTTTTTCCAAATCTACGCCCAACTTGCTTGATGTGCTTTGCTTCCACATATGTAGGCTAATGGCTCACACACACACAAACACGCCCCCCCCCACCCCACACACACACACAGACAAAACTAGTTCATAGTGTTCCAGCTGCTTTCGCTCCCCTTTCCCTCAGAGCTGGAACACCTTTGTAATCAGGGACTCCGAAGAAAATAAAAAGAGAGGAGGCGCGGGAGCCGGGCAGAGGGTTTTAGGAACTGTAATCGTACACTTCCCTGCGCTCTCCTTGTAAGTAAAAAGACAATATTGTTGTAGAGTGTCTTCTCTCCTCATTGTGTACATTGTTTACTAATGTCTCACTTGGTGTGAACCTGACAGCTTCTCATATTTCCGGTATATGAAGTGGTCTTGTTACACAATGAGCTGTAAATGTCTATACTGTTTATACTTTATAATTTACAATATGTTAAGCTGATGACTTTTATAACTACAGTATAATTTGACATCTTAATCGAGAAATAAATAACCATGTGTTTTTATATATATCTATATATTCATTCATTCATTCATTATCCATACCGCTTATCCTCACAAGGGTCGCGGGGCATGCTGGAGCCTATCCCAGCTGTCTTTGGGCAGTAGGCGGGGGACACCCTGAATTGGTTGCCAGCCAATCGCAGGGCACACAGAGACAGACATTCGCACTCACAATCACACCTAGGGGCAATTTAGACAGTCCAATCAACTTACCATGCATGTTTTTGGAATGTGGGAGGAAACCGGAGTACCCGGAGGAAACCCACGCAGGCACGGGGAGAACATGCAAACTCCACACAGGGATGCCGGAGCCGGGATCGAACCCACGACCTCTGAACTGTGAGGCGGACGTGCTAACCAGTCGACCACCGTGCCGCCCATATATATATATATATATATATATATATATATATATATATATATATATATATATATATATATATATATATATATATATATATATACATATATATGTATATATATATATATATATATATATATATATACATATATATATATATACATATATACATATATATATATGTCCGCTGATAGTGTAGTGGTACACACGCCTGAGTTGTGTGCGGGCAGCGTGGGATCGATTCCCGCTCAGTGACAGTGTCTATGTGTGCCCTGCGACTGGCTGGCGACCGGTTTGGGGTGTAGTCTGCCTTCGCCGATTGACGGCTGGGATAGGCTCCAGCAACTCCCCGCGGCCCTATATAGGATAAGCGGTTTGGAAGATGACATGACATGACATATATATATATATATATATATATATATATATATATGTATATGTATATATATGTCAGTTTAGCAAGTTAATTTCAGCGTTAATCCAACCCCCTTTAGACGCTCAATTTTTGGGGATCTCATGATTAAGGTTTCCATAGCAACCAGCGGCTGCATTGATAAAGGCTGCTGGTCACCACGATCTATACATGTATATTAAAAAAAAAAGCTTTAGAGTAGAGGAGGCATTACATCTGCTTCAAAATATTGACAATGAGGATGAATTGCTCGACTGAGTCTCTGTGCCCCACGGTGATAGTGGCAACATACGCGTTGGTTGTGTAACCCTTAATAGTTGTTCTTACTTATCTTCGGAAGCCGTGGTATGGCGGGTTACAATATAGGTTTGACTTTATGTATTTCTTCTGGCGTCTTCCTTGCTAAAGACAACCAACGCAGTAGGACAGTCTTTGTCGCGTCTTTATTCAGACGTGAACAGCCTCGCTCTAATTCACCTCTCACTCTACTGTCTTCTCTGCTCAGGAAATGCGCCGTACCAAACCAAATCCATCCATCCATCCATTATCTGTACCGCTTCTCCTCACAAGGGTCGCGGGGTGTGCTGGAGCCTATCCCAGCTGTCTTTGGGCAGTAGGCGGGGGACACCCTGAACTGGTTGCCAGCCAATCGCAGGGCACACAGAGACAAACATCCGCACTCACAATCACACCTAGGACCAATTTAGAGTATCCAATCAACTTACCATGCATGTTTTTGGAATGTGGGAGGAAACCGGAGTGCCCGGAGAAAACCCACGCAGGCACGGGGAGAACATGCAAACTCCACACAGGGAGGCCGGAGCCGGGATCGAACCCACGACCTCTGAACTGTGAGGCGGACGTGCTAACCAGTCGACCACCGTGCCGCCCCAAACCAAATCAAAAAGTAATAAATACTTAAGCACAATATAAATAAATAAATATATACTTATGGACTAAGATCGCTGACAAAAAGCATATGCGTGATTAACGATTCGTATCTGTAATAGTAATAGTTTGTGAGTACAAATTTAAATTGTGAGGGTTTGACTTCTTTTCTTGAGAGTACGAATCAACATTGTGAGGGTTTGAATTTTTTTCTTGTGAGTATGAATCAAAATTGTGAGGGTTTGACTTCTTTTCTTGTGAGTACGAATAAAAACTGAGTGTCATTGTTTTGTGAATACAATTCACGCTTCTACGACTACAAATCTTCACTACACACGAATTGCCAGCTGAGGATATGAATCACTTCGAGAGGACGAATCTGCACAACATGCAAATTAGGATGACGTGACGCAGAACACAGGCAGGTCCCAAGGGGAGCTAATCGATCCGCGATTCCTCTCCCCGTGCATGCGTAGATAAGAAAACAAAGATGGCGAACGCGAGCGGATCGGACGGCGCTTCCAGCAGCTCAGGAGACACATCTTCACAGCAGGTAAAGTCAGCAATGTGTATCTCCAATTTATTAATACCGGTATGTATTTCTGTCTCAAATAATAGTTTTGGACTCAGGCTTACGGCGATAGATTGCAATCTAATTATGCATCTGTTTTCAACGTATCTGTCACCATACTGTAGTTTAGTCACATGTACCCACAATTCAGCACGTGAACAAAAATGTATTGTATGGATGCTGTTGATAGCTCTTGCTAAATTGGTCGCTCAATTTTATTAATTTAAGTAGTCTCACAGAACTCCAAAAAACAAGGACATTGTAGTGTTTAATGCAAAAGAAAAAAACTTAAGCAAAATGTTCCATCATTTTTTTCTAGTTTGTAGACATGTCACTGAGTCAGATTGTCTTTGAGCTATCTTTAATAGAAATGTAGCGACACGAAAGGGCAGTGAGGTTTTATAAATATTTTATAAAATTGTATTGTATTGTATAATAATTGTATAAATTATTGATTGTCATTGATGTTTTTATGGTTCAAACTTGTAGGTGGGGGTGCTTATATATTTGTTGGTTGTATATGAACAAGAAGAGCAAATCATTATATATCAGTACACATTAACCAAGTATTTAATGGATTTTGAGTTACACTCCCCAAAAATCCCAGTTTACAATGCTGTACTGCTAAAATATTATTGACTGTCAGGATATCTATTTTGAAGGTTTCATGCATAAGCCAACAAAGTTGTGCACATTTTAATTGAAAATATTAGTTTCAATGTAATTTATTTTTTTTCTTTTATAGTAGTGGCAACAAGATGGCTCATGTCATGCCTGAAGAACAGTAGCAGTATTGATTCGATCAAAAAGACGAGGGTAACACAAATTTATTTTATTTTCAACATACAGCATATCGTCTCTGTCCTGTGAAAAACACCTATGTCCAATTTTTGAATTTTTTTTAATTTTCATGTTAATGCGATGTCTGTAAAGCGGAAACACTATTCACGTAAAAATAAGAAAATTGAAAAAAATGGAGGTAAGTGTTTTTCACATGACAACGACGATATGCAGCTAACAATATACATTTTTAATTCAGAGCCACATTTATCGATGTTATCATCCATCCATCCATCCATTATCGATACCGCTTATCCTCACGAGGGTCGCGGGGCGTCCTGGAGCCTATTCCAGCTGTCTTTGGGCAGTAGGCGGGGGACACCCTGAATTGGTTGCCAGCCAATCGCAGGGCACACAGAGACAAACATCCGCACTCACAATCACACCTAGGGGCAATTTACAGTGTCCAATCAACTTACCATGCATGTTTTTGGAATGCGGGAGGAAACCGGAGAACCCGGAGAAAACCGATGTTATCATTTAGTTGAATAATTTATTTTTATTACATATTATCCAAGTTACTATCATCTAAAACAGTATACTTTGCCTGATAAATATTTTTATGTAGTTATATTTTCAGAAATGTAGACAGTCATGTCCAGGATGATCTATTTGGTGAAGGTCGCAACTCTGACCCTGCATGCTGACTTAAAGTGTAACTGCAAGTCACAGGTAACGGCTGAGATCCAGACGGAGTGGTCTGAAAAAAACAGTTGGAGTTGGAGATGGAAGCAAACACTGATGACAATGTAGATCACATATGTCAAAGTCAAGGCCCGCGGGCCACATCTGGCCCACGAGACGGTTTTCTACGGCCCCTGGGATATTTCTTTATTATTAGATCCGGCCCGCAGCAAGCCGGTGTGGGTAGCAGAATTGATTGGGTCCTTCGCGCCTGCCGATGACGTCACACTTTAAAATATATTGTAGCGTCTTCCAAGAACACAGATATAGGTAAATCAGCACATTTTATTAGTCCAGACAAATTAAAAAAAAAATGGCTGGACTAAGCATTGCCGGAAGTGGATTTTAGTCCGGCCCACTAATCGGCCCTCATGCGGTTGACGTTGCGAGGCGGCCAAATTTCATCTCAGCCTACTCGGTGAAAGGCTTTTTTTCAGGCTTCTTTCTACTCCCGCGAGCGACAACTGCCACATTGATTCACATGACCGACGCATTGTGCTGTTGGCGACAGGTCTGCGACACATGCCACGCACACATCAGGAATTGTTGCTGCTCTGATCGGTCCATTATGTCACATGCGATGACATACATTTTCCCACACGGAGAGGAGGAGAGCATACAGCATGCAGCTTGTTGCTGCTGCATAGCAAACTAGTTTGGCAATAAAATTAAATGCATAGTCTAGTCATAGTCATCTTGGTCCCTTTATGGTTGTAGCAGGCACAATATTCATTGTTGTCGCTGTCTTTTTGAAGCGACGCCCCCCGACTTGGAACGTAACTGTTTCAAAACAACTTGTGTCCGGGAGTATATTAAGCTGCGTGCAGAACTCAAGTATGACGCTAGCACATCAAGGTGGAGTTCATGCACTTCTTCTGGCGTCGTCCCTACTTCTGGAAATACTGCTGTTTTCCGGTGTCTTTTGTACATAGTATTTTGTGTTTTAATTGATTGCTTTCACTTTTTATTATTGCTTCTTTGTTGTTGTTGTAGTGCATTTTCTTTAGTTGAGCAGGGTCAGTCGATGCGTTTGTCCGGAGCAGACGCAAGGCCAGGCTGAGTTGATGATGAAAAGACTTCTCTGACAATTCAGTTGACTGGGAACAAGATTTTATTGATACCAATACAGCTGATGCCAAAAGAAGTTGCTCTCCGAGTTGCTGTGGCGCGCGCTCCTCCCGTCTCGTGTCTCTCTTCTTATGGGGAGCAGGATGAATATTCAAACTTGATTATTACATATGCATTGGGTGCCCTTGAATAGCTAATTCCTTTGTCTATTTCCCGCCTGACACCTTCCAGACCCCCTGGGCAGGGAGGTGCCTAACCCCCTCGGATGCCCCAGACAGAGAGGTGTACCAAAGTTTGCTACTCCTAACACCCCCTAAGTTTGATTACCTTAAGACTATTCAACTTCAATCAGGAAAAACAAAGGAGATCTTATCCAGATGTCCCCTACCTGATGACATCCTGTCTCCGCCTTAGCAGACCAGTGTCCTGCTGATCCCTTAGATCTCACGCGTGCCCACTTCTCACTTAACACAGGCGTAACTGAAGTCTAACTGCATTATTCCATATTAAAATATACCTCATTCCCCCCTTCGGGGCAATCACCAATTGTCCCGACACCGTAATAAAGTAATAATGACATCAGCATGTATTCAAAAATCTCATCCCAATCTTTTATATCAAACTATTAAACTACAATTTGGAAAGGAACTAATTAGCTAAATCCTAAATAACGCTCAAGGCATGCTACTTAAGGTTATTTTAACTAAGAAAACCTAATATAATAAGGCCAAATCGCTTCCTGACGTCTCCCAGAAACCTCCTTGTGCGACCACTAGGCAATCAATCAATTCAAATCCCAACACCAGTTCACTGGTCACGGCAGAGTATGTCATCCAAAGTAGTCCCCCAGATTGAGCCGAGGATACCCTTAACAATTTAGCGTGGTCCACATGGGAGAATCAAGGATTCGCCGAACCTCCTTCGAGAAAAAACTCTTTTGTGTAACAAAAGAGAAAAAGAAAGAGATTCTTCCTAAACCCATCAGTGACCCTTTCGTTCACAAGCCAACCAGAACAAAGGTCCACTGTTACAAAGTCAAAACAGCATAAAAATCAAAACATTCAAAGCAAGAACTAAAGGTGAACATAAAACTAACCACCGAAATCGCCTAAATGGTTAACACCCCAAATCACCTATTTATAAATGGAACAAAAATTCATGCTATATGCTAATCAAAACAAAACACAGTAAACTATGTCCTCTCCAGTGTTGCCCCCAGTGTGTGCATGCGACGCAGAGTCCAAAACACTGCCAAAGCAGCGCATCCTCGAACAGGGTGAAACTGTCCAAGGCCCGCTGTCCATATTTCAGAGTCCCCTCATTAGTCCAACATCGTCCATCGAATCATATGCGGAAATCCGAGCAGCTCCACATGTTCTACAAAAATAAAACATCTGCCAGTAGAAAGTAATGACAGCACACACAGAATAACACACATTTCATGTAAACAGCATCACACTGGGCAAAGGCAGGCATGTTCAGAGTAAGGTATGAGATCAAAATAAGACAAAATGACCCTCTAGCAGTCAATAAATAAATAGGTCGTAATAACACAACAAATGCAATAGCTCAATCAGGAATCGTAAAAACCCTTGCACCTCGCCTCTAACCATAGACTGGACATGACTGACGCAGATGGCAAACACTGCATGACAAATAACACTAAATAACCCAAAATACCAAACATGACAGTAAAGGCAAACAAAAATGAAAAAAACACTAGCTAATCAATGAGAATACTTACCAACAAAAGAAGTCTCCACCATATTCTCCGGGTCCCCCTCACTTCTAACAGTCATCAAATGCATCTGAGTTTGGTCCCCTGGCAGCACCCCACCGACCCATCTTGGAATCATAGCTTTCGCAAATGTCAACAACACTGTACAGAAGCAAAACAACACGCATAAAGACAAGAGTAGCGCCACTAAGAGTTGAACTATGATAGCTCCCACAGGACTCAATTTGTCTTGCAACCAATTTGTATCTGACCACCCGGACTTCTCCGAGGGGCCAAAGGAATCCCTAATAGCACGCAACTCCTCCACGACACTAGTGATATTATCAGAAGTGTCAGGTATCAAAGTATAACAGGCATCTCCCATCAAATTCAAAGCTACACACAAGTCTCCTTGCCTAGCCAAAATGTAATCGAGTGCCATATCATGCTTAAGCAGAGTCAATCTATGACTCTTCTGTGTAATAGACAAATATTCGAATCCCCTAATAGTCTCGTTAGCAAATCCATGGAGAGTGTAAATAATATTGATATGTTCAGCTAAAAAGTAACCCCATACCACAGAAAAAGACCTATTCCCATTTCTCACCCAAACTAATTCTCCAATGATATGATTCCAAATTATGACACTGTACCATGTCTCTCTGTCCTCTATTATTCTTAACACTATGACAAGCTTTCACGGGTTTCTTACTGCTCCGAATTGTCATCAAGTCATATGGGAATTTTCTTAGATTATTCATGCACCAACCACAGTAGCAAACAATAGTGACAAGTGCGTGCTACCGCCACTGGAATTGATTCAAAAACAGAAATTAATTTACTAAGTGTCTGAACCCTAAAGAGACATAGACCCTTCACTGCTCCTGATTCTCTAACCTAATTGACACCACATATTTCTACCAGCCCACGTCGGCGTCTTGTAATGCCAAGGAATCAAACCCACAAGCCTTCCATTTCGCTTCTCGTCTTGACAAAGTGCGCAAATTTTTCCTCACCTCTGCAGGTGACCAATCAGACTCTGAAAAATAATTCTCCACTTCCTTTCCTAGAGTCTGCTGTTGCTCAAATGACTCTTCCCCCTGTCATTAATATTTCGAAATGTTCCCTTTATTACCAGTATGAAAATGCTTATTTCTAGTCATTAGTATCTGTCTATCACTAGTTGGTTTCTTTTCCGCCAGCCACACTAAATGAATCATGTAGCCAATAATTTTCTGATCAACGTCACTACTGATTTTACCAGATCATATTCAAAATAAGAGCCTTTATATTTTCCCCAATTCACCGCTCAAATTTTCTATCTTTTATGTTATTAGAATATATCTTATTTATTTGTTTTGTATTTATACTACACTAAAAACCTATGCAGGACGAGTGTGTGACACGTAGTATCACTATACTGTCTCAGATGCTTCTCTTTAGACCAGATTATCATTTCTGTCATAGCAGTGTGAGATGGGGGGATCGATCTGAGGGCTGCTGAGGCATGAGAGTCAATCCAGGGCTTCCACCTCAGGAAGGCCAAGTAGACGCTGCTTCCCGCCTTTTGTTTCTGTTTGAAGTCAGGCCCAATAAACATAGTTCATGTTACGTCGTTATATCTGACGGACAATTTCCGTCCATAGTGCATCACGGTCCTCTCTGGGAACTGTATCGTCAGAATCTCTCTGGGCTGTAAATGACGTTAGCCCCGGTTTTGATAAGCTGATCTCTGCCCATCAGCTTCACTGGAGCTCCCCCTCCTTCTCAGGACACATTAGTGCTCATGTGTATGTCCATCAATTTCTGTCTTTAATGGTATCGAAATCGGCAGACTCATGGGCACCCCTGCAAAGCCCATTAAGGTGGTCTTCTCCCCTCCATGGACTGCATCCACCTCTGCCGCGTGTAGTTCCATAGCCTCCTCGTTGAGTTGGGTCCCTCCAGGTTCCACTGGAGGTGCTGTTGCATCTGTGGGGGAGCAATACATTGACAGTACCAATGTCCATCATGCTTGACTCGGTGGAGGTTGGCAAGCGCTTCCCCTGCCTCCATTAGTGTACCCCCCTTTCACGACTCCTGCCTCATCCTCTCGTCAATCCCTGCGCCATTCACATCTGCTTTTCTGCTTCCAATTTCTTATTCTTTTTCCCTTCTTGTATGTTGTCAGTGGCCGCTTGTCAGGCCTATGACAATTGTAACTTCAAAACTTGTCCTTACATGTCCTTTATCTCCCGCATGTCCTTTGTCTGTCAACAAATATTTTCAAATGGTGAGACGCCTGACAATTAAAAGTAACTCTCGCCCCCTGCCATGAGTGCAGGGTCTTTCATAAGTTCAGTTTTATCTTCAGCTGACAGTGTGTCAAGCAAAGCAATTCTATAAATAACCCCTGGGGGTATGACCCCCTCATATCTGTCCAAATACAACTTTTAGAGAAGTAGACCGAAATCCATGGGAGGTTCGCAGTCTGTGATCTTCGGCACCATCAGCAAGTAGGAAGGAAAGTTCTCACAGCTGATTGCAACCACACGTCATCACACCCCAGGCTCATGCCATCCATCAGTTTTTTTCTCAGGCCTGGACCCATGTCTCACCACCAGCAGCCAGTCCGGGCAGCTGCTTCTGTAAACACTCAAGATCTTATAAAAACAATTATTGATATATCAACCCCACCTTGAGATCTTTGAATAATGACCAGGAGTCGGCATCTAACTAATCGGACTAAAGATTATGCAATAAAAATTAAGTAACATGAAGAAAATGTAAAAATGTGCTGCTTGGAAGTTTCCTGTAAAGTGCCGTTCATAGGAAACATCGGTTAGAAATAATCATCGATCCTCCTTTAAATAAAAATAAAAACTATAAGTTGTATAATATTGGCGTATAGTACCACTGCTCCCCCCTTTGAAGCATGTTGTAGACCATGATTCAACATATCAGCCCCTTTTTATAGTTTGTTTTTCTTTATTTTAGTTATTCGTATATTATTCAATAGAGTAAGTTCATTGGTTCGTCACGCCTAGATATCTTTTGGTACTGCGCCTTATTTATTCCGCCCAAAGTTCTTGTCCAACTTTGAGACTTTGTTGCATGTCTCCTAATGAGGCTTTGTCTAAATGTGTTATCTTCCATTGCCAACACATGTTTCTGTCCTATAACTCCTAACTGAAGAATTTTCTCCGCAAACGTGTTCCCTCAGGGCACTCCGTGCCTGGTCCGTGCTAAACTCCGAGGTCACAAACTGACCTTTACAATCGATCACCTAGCTAAGGGCTTGCTATAAATGACAAGTCTAGTCCCATGGTCAACACCAACCCTTGCCACATTTTCACAAAAACTACTGCTTCATCCAATTACTTAAGATATTTTCAGTTTTTTGTTTTATTTCTTATTTTATGCCACTAACACATGCAGTCATTTTTACAATTTGCATATATTTAGACTAAGTCTGTCAACCAATTAAAAATTCCAATCGAGTTAATCACATTAAAAAAATCATTGATTGTAATTAATCGCAATTCGAACCTCCAAAAACGAATCTCCAAAACATTCCACATCTCTCTGCAAACCGCTGTTGGAATGGAAAGACAAAAGACGGATATATACATTCAAAATACTGTTCTTATGCAATGCATCTCTTCACCACAACAAAAATCTTCATGCGATGAAAATTAAAATTTCCTGATTGCAGCCATCAACACTCCTTCTATAGTGACAGCACTTTTCATTCACCACAAAAACAAAAACGCTAAGAGCTTCAGAACAGTGACAGAAAAATCTGCAACCGTATTTGTAAATAAACTATGTGTGTGTACCGTCCATATTTGTATTATTCTCAGAGTGTATGTTTTCCAAGTGACCCCCTTAGTGCACACGAACGTGACTGTCGATGTTATGCTATGCTATGCTGTAGGTGCTATCAGCACTTCATGTGTTCCTCCTTTATCTGGTCATCTTCTCTACTCATCCTCAGTCGCCGAAGCAAACCAATTTATTCATCTTTATGAAGTTTAAAGCTGCCATCTTTTTTCAAAAATGCTTCTCTATACTCCCACAGGTGACACGCTTCTGCTCTACTGCTCACTGTGCACTTCTGAGTGGGATCATGCATCAGTGTTCATTCTACGCATGTGTCAAATACATCAAATATTTTGACGCGATCAATTACAAAATCTAAGTACTGCCTGTTAACGCCATAATCTTGACATCACTAATTCAGATTTATAGTCTCACTGGATTTTCCATATTTCCTTTCTGATGTCAGTCTCTAGCCCAATATCCTTCTTTACCACAACATCGACCCTATGTCACTCATCTTTCTTTATTCTTCAACACATTCCTTTTCACCCACCTTTTAAACTTATTTTCCATTATTATTATCCAGTATTCTTTTCCTTCTAAACCATTTGTCTTAATCTTTTTTGTTTTCCTTCGGGTTCTCTTAACATTTAATTCCTGCAACGCAGCTATTTTTTGTTTATTTAACTAATTATTAGAGCCGTAAGTAGTTATCCATGTGTTCTAGTAGTTTATTTTATCAAAATCCTATATTTTCCACCGACAAACTTCCAATCGTTAGACTGCAGTATATCCCTCGGTTTTATTTTCTCATTTCCTATACCTATTTTAGAGAATTTGGTCCAGTTTATCAACACCTTGAGTGTTCTAAAAATTAGTTTCTTAGCAGTACTACAGCAATTCAAATTTTCTACTGTCATTTTCACTTTAACTGTTGAAATATTTTGTAGGTCTCGAGTCCATAAGCCCAATTAGCAATCCACAAAACAACTCCTTACTCAATGCGTGTTCGTATATCTTTCAATAAGGTATCTAATGTAAATAAAGACTCACACAAGTCAATTGAATTTTTTCTCTCATCAATTTTCTTTACCCTCTCTTAAGTTCCGGAATCATACAATGAGCAGATTTGGACAGCTTTTCCATCCTCGCGAATGCTCTCACCCGAGATGGGCAAGGGCAGAAAAGGGGCTCGGTTTAACCTACAGCCCTCACATCTCTACTGTCCCCAAAATCCAAACACAATCTCCTCCCTGGCTGGCCCTGCTCACGGGCCAATCCTCGCCAACTGGTCCCAAGCTCAGGTCAGAGCACGCTGATCCTGAGACTTTTAACTGATTATTTGTAATTGTGTAACTATGTAATTCCCAATTTGGTTTTTGGTTAACCTGTTGGTTAATATAAATCATTCATATAGATTCGGATCCTTCACAGCCTTTTCAGGTAGAGAATTCTTGCTCTCACATCCACTACAATCTGCTGTTTCCAATCCCACTATATTACATTCTATTACATGGAATCGAATACCCAGTGGTATTTTAATTCCCAATCAAACTGTTTGATCACACTTCACACACAGTTTTACTTACTCACATGCGATGACCTCCGGTCATTCACTTCTCACTTCAAAGAAGTAGGTCTCACCACTGTTGTCCTCCTTCTGTTGAACTGCCAGCACCCATCGGGTCCCAGTTGGCGGGTCGAGTTCCAGTCCTAGAAAAGGATCTTAGGCTCACTCTAGGGAACCTGCCGTGGCCACGGTCTTTCTGGAGTCCACCACGCCCGCTGGAATCCTTAGGTGTATCGGCATCTGGCTCGCATCTCTCTGGTGTTTCATTTTGCTTCTGCCTGTTGGCAATACCTGTAGAAATGTTCCTATGTATCCTTGTTAAATGCTTGAATTCTTGCTCTCTCTTCGTCCTCCAACGTTAATAAACATTGGCCCTTTTTCACTTGTTCACAAGCACGGCGATGCTGTCTGTCCTTAACTCATGTGGCCTCATATACAACTCACGAAGCTCACTAGATCACTACACCTTCGGTGTGATTGGAAGCGTCGCCGCCCAGCTCAATGCTGTATGCTGACCAATGTTTTTTTTTTTTTTTTTCTTTTTTTCTTTCTTTCTTCACAGACGCCTTGGCTTTGCGGGTGATATACTGCTCCTCATCGCTGTTTAATCCCTATTTTTGTTTAGGATAATTTTGACCGTTTTATCCACAAACTCCTTCTATCTGAAGGTATTCAACCAGGAAGACCCCACTGGTCTTCCTGACACAAAAACTTGGCAACAGACTGAGTGTCTGTTTGTCTAGTGGGACCTACCACAAAATAAATTCCTCTTGAATCAAACTTAATTACAAAGTGGGTAGTTGCACAATATAGAACTACATCAAACAAGAGAACTGCACAACATAGTTTCGCAATCTCCGACGATTAATGAAACTATGACACGCTACCCCCCTTTTATCTCTTAGATTCCTTCCAATGTTTAGTTGTAACTGTCTTGCTCATAAATTAAATGTAAGTCTCCAATTCTAAATAGTAATTGGCAGTAAACTATTAGGTATCTTATACGCATATGTCCTGCAAATGACCTCCTCTGTCAGTTACCGTTATTATTATTATTATTATTATTATTATTATTATTATTATTATTATTATTATTATTATTATTTCTGTTATTCTTTGTTTGCTTTCAGTACAAAACTGTTCCCTTGATCACTATGTAGCCTTAAATAATTTCTATGAATGCTTGGAATAATATTTGGTTAAAATAGAGTAATCTAAAAACAATTGATAAGTTTATCTCAATCAGTCTGGAGCCAAGATCATTAATACTAATCGCATGTCACAGTTCTGAAAGCAGTTCGTGGGCCTATTTTGTAAAGAGGAGTCTGTCGACGAAACCCATGCTGGCCTTGATTATGGGGACGCCCTGTTTCGTGGCGCTTTTTCCCGGATTGTTGTAGACCCGATGCGTGTCTCCATCCTTTTGGAAATGTTGTCCACAATTCTCGGCTTCTCATGCAAAGAGAAAAGGTGTTAGTTGAGAAAAATCCAGCATTGCATATTCAATCACTTCCTCATCAAAGGCACATGCTTATATTTCTAAATCTATCCATTATCTCTATAGCTGCACCATCTAAATTCAAATTGTTACTATTAGTCTGTGTCTATTCTCACCAGGCATTTCCACATAGCCAGCCTAGAGCTGACCAAGTCACATGCTCCGTGCACTACCCCCTTCTATCTGTGGTGAGGGGCACCAGGAGTAGAGCATTCTAATTCTAGCCCTCCTAAATTCCTTACTCACATGGTTCTACTTAACTTATTTATTCCATATACTTATCAATACTGCCTTGTAGTGGCTTCCTATAATTGCAGATAATAAAATCTCATTCATTCACTCACACATTGCTTCCAACAACAGCCTGACTGCTCCCCCCTTCCCACAGGGAGACACGAGCTGCCCCGCGCAACGTCAACATAGTACCGCCACTGCCACCGTAGCCGAGATGCTCCACCTCGCTCAGCCACTCTGTCCCCCCAAAAAGGGCTCGGCCAACATGGCTTCACCGCAGGTGTGCACCCCTGCAGCGAGCACAAACTGTAGACCGTATCCCCCCTGGTCACGACACATGGCCTCGCAAGGAAGCAATTCACCGCTCGGTCGCCAGCGTGTACCCAGAGACGGGCATAAGCGCACTCGCCCCTCCCGCATGGGTCGCGGGACGCAGCAAGCAGGACAAACGTTTCTTCATCTTACAATCCACAACCTTCAAATAGGCCCTCACAACTCTTATTTCGGTTAGTAAAGCTTTAAAGACTTAGTATGGTTCCAAGCACCACACACCAGGGCGACACAGATCATCTCGCCAGCCCTAACCTATAGTTTAGTTCCACTTCCTTAAATTGTCTTCTTCAGTCTTGCACATCTCGCTTCAACACACGCATAACATTTAATCAGCCTCTACGAACATTATTTCACAACTAGCTTTTTCTTCCACCACAACACGCTCTATTTCAAAGCACATTTCACTCAAACGGCCACTTGCTACTTACGCACAGACAGACATACACGCACACACACACAAGCGGAATCCACCTTACGCACACGCTCACACACATTGAACGATACATATCTTAACACTTCACCGCACAGGCATCATCGTTTAACGTCGTCTTCCAAACGAATATTAATATTTTTTCTAATATCTTGACGAACCCATATCGTCCTCGGCCTCCTATAGGATCGCGATGCCGCTTTCGCTCGATGCAGCAGCACATGTTTGCATTTTAAATGATCGGCTTCTAACTACAATAAGTATTATCAATAATTGTCATCATATCACTATCATCATATTATTGGTACTATTATTATTATCATCGTATTACTTCAACATTCTCTATAGCGCTTTCTATCTCTTTAAGATTACTCCTGCAGGCTTCCAACTATTACCATGGTGCGCACCAAATAAGTTTATTGTATTTATTGGTATACCATTATTAACCCCTTATTTTGGGCCCAAAATTCCACGTATCTCCATCCATTACTTCTCAGACCCCGCGGTTACTCCGTAAGCCAATACAGACGGTCCGTTTGCCGGGTCAAATTTCACGCGGCTTTGAATAGGGCACAATTGATCACCGGTTGCTTCTCCTAGCCTCGGAATCGCACCGGCTCGGACACGACGCAGTCTAAAAGCAACAGAGCCACCAACGACTACTGGCCTCGCCGTCATTACCGTTGTGCCCCTCGTGCCTCAATTATGCCCCGTGCCCGTGCTGTTCCCAAACTTGTACATGGCGGCGCACTCTATTCTCTCTCTGTTCGGCTTCCATTCCCATTCCAATTCTGCACTCATCCGAACTTTTCATGACGTCATCTCTTTTCTCTTTTCACTTCATCTTTTTTCTCTTCATCTCTTTTCTCTTTCCATTCACACCAAAGCTAAGATAGACATCCTGGCCAGGATCTGTAGTCAAATTCTTCCTATGTCGTAATCTCATTCATCTCAAATGTTCTCTCCTTGGAACATTTTTCCACCTCATACGAAATGTCCACGTGCCCTGCAGGACATTTCCAACAACATACCAGATGTTCATTTTCCTCAGAACACCTTCACCTCATCCAAGAATGTCCACATACCCTGCAGGACATCTTCAACAACATTCCAATGTTCATTCCTTAGAACATTTTTCCAATCACACTTCTCATTTCATTTCTTTTCATCTCATTTCTCATCAACTCTCATACAGACATGTCTTTTCCCATTTCACTTGTGCACATTTCTCCCCCGTTTAATATCCTATTTTTATTTGCTCTAGTTATTTTATTCTTACTATTATTTAGTTTCTTATTTAACGAGGGGCTTTTCCCCTTTTTATTATTTATATTTATAACAATAAACTCAGGGAGCGCATTTCCATGATCAACCAGCCATCAGACCCGCTCACACACAGGCTCCTAACTATCTCCTATTTTCCCGCCTGACACCTGACAAAGGAATTAGCTATTCAAGGGCACCCAATGCATATGTAATAATCAAGTTTGAATATTCATCCTGCTCCCCATAAGAAGAGAGACACGAGACGGGAGGAGCGCGCGCCACAGCAACTCGGAGAGCAACTTCTTTTGGCATCAGCTGTATTGGTATCAATAAAATCTTGTTCCCAGTCAACTGAATTGTCAGAGAAGTCTTTTCATCATCAACTCAGCCTGGCCTTGCGTCTGCTCCGGACAAACGCATCGACTGACCCTGCTCAACTGAAGAAAATACACTACATTGTAATGTAAAGTTCTTTGTTACAGCTGTAGCTGTTACAAAATGTGGTATAAAAATAAAGTTGTATTGTATTGTATCGTATAAAACACAACAGTTGAACAATACATCAAAGACGTACAACTAATATGGTATTTCAATTTGGCTTTTCAAAGTGTGCAAATTATTTTGCATTTCTCCAATGAGCTGTCGAGCAACTTCGAGCAAGTAAAACAACATAAAATGTATAAATGTATAAAATTATATATATATATATATATATATATATATATATATATATATATATATATATATATATATATATATATATATATATATATATATATATATATATATATTATTTTGCAATTAATTAATTAAAACATTTTAAGCATTTGACAGCACTATAATATATATATATAAATTGAATCGCAAAATTTTCGCAAAATCTGATATATATATCACATATAATATTATATGGGTCAGCATATGTCATGTTTAAAAGCTATGGGCTATGTAAGTGACAGCCCAATGTTTGGACTATCGCAGTGTCTGTGTCTGATAACAGTTGTGTGAATAGGTTATGATAAACCACACACTCTTCCACAGGTCTATTGCTCTTGCGCGATAAGAGAGAGTAGACCCACCCCTTACGAATGTAGATATTAACTAAGAAGGGGGTATGCTTAATTAACTAAAATCTATGATACAGAAACTCATGTCACAGAGTGGAAATAAATAGTACAACATGATTTAAATTTTGGTATAAATATTAATTTAGCAATTTCTTCATCCTGCATTTACAATTTTACATATTTCTCTCACAATGTAATTGTATAATACTGTAGTCACTTTGTTGCAAAAATATGACAAAGGTAAAGTAGCTTAGGTTAATGATACAAACTGAAGTGGCCCAAATGCGGTGTTTTATCATGTATTTCAAATGTATTCCTTTTAAATTTGCTTCAACTATAAAACGGTTCAGATAATGGATGGATGGATGACAATACAGCAAGCCGTTTGTAAACCAGGCAGATGGATTTTCTTCACTATGACTTGGCTTATTCACTGTACGGATTTGGCTATATCCACTTTACCTGTGGCCTCTTCATGATTTGCCGGCAGATGGGTAACGTCCTTCAGTTACTTTAATCTTGCCTCTATTTTGCAGCCATTCATATCTAGTTCAAAATTACATTCTAATGTCACTGCTTTGCATTCTGTTGATGTTGACCAGTCAGTCAGTTGCTGTCTCACTTATTCGTGGCATTGTATATTGGGTGGTACTAGTAATGTTTTAGTCCCTGCCCCTGTAGCATCGATCTTAATGTCACTTGAGGACAGGGTGACTTGTGATGGTGTTGAGGCAAACAACGAACAAGAAATGAAGGAGATAGCTGTTGCTTTTTATTGGTCTTTCAATTCACATTATCAATCACATCATCACATTGTTTGTGTATTGTGCCAGACGTTTGGATGTGTACTTATTATAATTGTTTTTGCCACTGACACACAGCATGCGTTGTTTCAATGATGTGAACAGTAGTGTGCTTTGAAGCAGCACACAGAATAAATGGCTCACTAAAATTCATAATCATACACACACTAATTTGAAAACAAAGTTAAGTTATATTTCCAAGTAGGTGAACATTGACTAAAGATAGTAAACTTCCCTGACATAGCACCATGATTAAACCAATAATGTTCATTTTGTACACTCAACGACTAGAGATGGACTGGCCGTTCACAAAATTCGGGAAATGTAAAATCCATACCCAAAAAGTTACTATAAAATGTTTCATTGGGCATCTCGGGGAACCGGATTTGGCAGGGAGAACATGTAAATTCCAAACAGAAATGCTCCAATGGAGATTCAAACCCAGACATTCATTTTAGATAAAAGAATGTCTTCTTTGAGCCCATTTTTTTAAGCGAAATGACTTTTATTGATAACACAGATTTCCTTTGAATATTTTTCACACTGCAAACGATGACAGCAGTATCTTCTATTTCGTTCAACAAGTTTTTAAATAGTACTGATTATTAATCGCTAAAGTCCTGTAATAATACCCCCAGTCTTGTTAGATATAATGCATTTTGTTTTTGAAAAAGCAGTAGAGTCTAATTAAGCTATACTTAATTGGAGTCACAATTGGAGTTCAACTTAGAGTTACAGGCAGTTACAGTAAAATGCAGTTTTAGGCAATACTTTGGAGGACAGGTTTTTCCCCAGAATAATTATTGTAGGGCGGCACTGTGGTCGACTGGTTAGCACGTCCGCCTCACAGTTAGGTCGTGGATTCGATCCCAGCCCCGGCCTCCCTGTGTGGAGTTTGCATGTTCTCCCCGTGCCTGCGTGGGTTTTCTCCGGGTACTCCGGTTTCCTCCCACATTCCAAAAACATGCATGGTAAGTTGATTGGACTCTCTAAATTGCCCCTAGGTGTGATTGTGAGTGCGGATGTTTGTCTCTGTGTGCCCTGCGATTGGCTGGGAACCAATTCAGGGTGTCCCCCGCCTACTGCCCAAAGACAGCTGGGATAGGCTCCAGCACGCCCCGCGACCCTTGTGAGGATAAGCGGTATAAAATAATGGATGGATGGATAATTATTGTATTCCATAATTATAAGAAGGATCCATTGAAGCTGCAACCACAGAAAAAAAAAAGGTAGTCTGTCAGGTACAGCAGTTTGTAACTAGCAATAGTTTAAATCCTTTTTGGGAACTGCCATGAGTAAGATTGGGTAAGAGGTGTAATTTATGGATGAAACCAGGTGTTATGAAACAATAATAAGGAAAAAACTGAAATTTAATAATGAAATTTTCAAATCAGAGGGGATAATTTGGACATTTAACAGATCAATTTCCCATTGCTGAGGGAAATTGTTTAAAAAATTCAAGATATGCCCATGCAGGCAGTCTTGTTGAAGGAAAGACACATTCATACCACAAAGCTAATAAAAACCAAATAAATGCCATTCTGTGAAAGGACAAAGAATAAAATGGGTTGAGAAAGTAAAATGATGTAAATCAATGTTTGCCATCTTTATTGAGCCAAGGCACACATTTTACATTAGAATAAAATTGCACACCACCAAACAAAAAAAATCACAAAAAGTGAATAGGCCTAAACAAGTTAATTGTCATCTAATGTAAGAGCATTTTATTATTCTACCTGTCACTATGTAATGCAGGCATAGATAGATAGATAGATAGATAGATAGATATAGATAGATAGATAGATAGATAGATAGATAGATAGATAGATAGATAGATAGATAGATAGATAGATAGATAGATAAATAGATAGATAAATAGATAGATAGATAGATAGATAGATAGATAGATAGATAGATAGATAGATCGATAGATAGATAGATAGATAGATAGATAGATAGATAGATAGATAGATAGATAAATAGATAGATAAATAGATAGATAGATAGATAGATAGATAGATCATTTGTAGTAAATAAATATTTTTCATACCAATTACGTGAAATTGAATAATTTCCCTGATGATCTCTCACGGCACTATAATGAGCCACAGCACATTGTGAAACATTGATATAAATAAGGCCGTATTCATTTGAAGGAGGCGCGGACTTGCCGACCCTTCAAAGGCTGAGGAGGCCGGTAGTTGTCTGCCATGCAGCACTCATCCTCTCCTTTTCCACTGAAAAGCAGGCTGCGGAACATTGCCATCTATGGATGAAGGACGAAGATGGTTTTATTTTCAATATCCAGTAGTTGCAACATATGAATGCATTTCTGACTTGAAAAAGGAATATGGGGTCAGATGAGAAGTGGAACTAGATAATAATATTGACAATAATAGGTAGAAACATTTCATAGGAATTTTGACTGTTAATTGTTGCAAATCCAAAATCCGCATTTGTGAAGAATTAATTGTGAGTCAGGTCTGCTTGGTATGTCAGGAACTGTCAAACTCTGACAGGGGGTCGTAGGGACTGTGTCATGTGGCAGGTGGCTGATGGTGATTGTTTGCACCCAAGCGGCACCGAGTGACAGAATGACTGGCCATTTTTGTGGTGCACGGTAGTGCCTTGAGTTTAATTTGACCATGCATGTGACTAGAATTAATCTCAAATCACCTTTCCTCACTGAAGTGAATAGAAATGCCATTCATTTGTTTCAGCCTCCCAAAAACATCAACAACAAAAATTTCAATGTTCTTTTACTAAGAAAAATAGCACTCAGCTACATTGTACTTTATACGAATATATAGTAATTTAATGAATAGAATTAAAAAGAACTGAACAGTATTTGTATGCATCACTTGAATGGTCATTATGCTGCTGCTGCCTGCCTTGGTCAACTGGGGGCAGTATAAGATAAACAGACATAGGGATATATCGCATACCAGCCTGGCATCAGTGTGGATGATGCCATCATCTACCTCCTCCACACTTCACTCTCCCACCTGGAGAAAGCGGGGAGCACTGTGAGGATCATGTTCTTTGATTTCTCCAGTGCTTTCAACACCATCCAGCCCACCCTACTGGGAGACAAGCTGGAGCGGGCGGGGGTGGCGCACCACCTCACCACATGGATCCAGGACTACCTCACAAACCGGCCACAGTATGTGAGGACACAGGACTGTGTGTCTGACGTGCTCCTCTGCAGCACGGGGGCCCCACAGGGAACTGTCTTGGCTCCCTTCCTGTTCACCCTCTACACCTCGGACTTCAACTACAACACCCCTACCTGTCACCTGCAGAAGTTCTCTGACGACTCTGCGATTGTCGGCCTCATCACAGGCGGAGATGATCGGGAGTACAGAGAACTTACTCAGGGTTTTGTGGACTGGTGCCAGCAGAACCGCCTCCTGATCAATGCGGGGAAATCCAAAGAAATGGTGGTGGATTTCGGTAGGCGCCAGCACTCTTCACCTGCACCAGTGAATATCCGGGGAACAGATGTTGAGAGAGTCTCAACTTACAAGTACCTGGGTGTTCATCTGAACAATAAACTGGACTGGTGCGACAACACAGACGCCCTCTATAGGAAGAGTCAGAGCAGACTCTTCCTACTCAGGAGACTGAGGTCTTTTGGGGTTCAGGGGACACTCCTCAGGAACTTTTATGACTCGGTGGTTGCATCGGTCATCTTCCAGGGAGTGGTCACCTGGGCAGGCGGCGTCTCGGCCCGGGACAAGAAGCGGCTGGACAAACTGGTCAAGAGGGCCGGCTCTGTCCTGGGCTGCTCCCTGGACTCTGTGGACTCGGTGGGGGACAGGAGGATGTTGGCCAAGCTGTCATCAATGCTGGGCAACCCGGACCACCCCCTCCAGGGCACCCTAACAGCACTCCACAGCACCTTCAGTGACAGACTGTTACACCCTCGCTGTGCAAAGGAGAGATTCCGCCGTTCCTTCTTGCCTGCTGCTGTCAGACTCTTTAACAAGAACATTGTGTAGTCTCTACAAACTGGCGGACATTAGTGCAATTGTGCAGTCCTGCACCTGAGCTCATATCGTGCAATACCCAATATTCCCCACTACTGTAATACCGTGCAATACTCAACATTCCCCACTACTGTTAGTCTAGTTTTATTTTTATCCAATGCTGTTCCTTACATTTCACTACAGCACTGCAGCACTGTCACTTAGAGTATTTTTTCCTCTGTACTATGTACAGGCCGAAATGAGTGTTCCTCATATTTTTTATGTAGATGTAGGTTGGTGTGTATACACATGTGTATATACACATGTTACTGCGTATATCTACATAGGTTTGATTCTAAATGTTTGCCGTCAATGTTATACATTAATGGCCACATTATGCCGCCGCCCCTGTGTGACCTATATCTTTGCTACTGTAACAATGAAAATTTCCCCACTGTGGGATCAATAAAGGCATTCTTATTCTTATTCTTATTCTTATTCTTATTTCATATTTAATTTGACAATAAACTTGGACTGGGTGGCATTAAACCTCCTTTTTGAAAAATTGTTCACTATTTGCCAAAGTGGTGTTTTATTGTGAAGGGTGTTGAGTTGAGTTCACTGTCATCATTTTATCTCAAATTGGCGCTCAGAAGTCAAAGCAACAAATCGGCCTAATGACAGCTCACATCTCGAAAAATTCATAAGTCGGGTCACATATATCTCAAGGCACCACTGTGATTTGCTGCTAATGTTCCGCTCTCATGGCCAAATCATTTGCGATATTAAATACATGCAACACTTTTGATCACGTCGAGCTTTTGGAGAACGAACAGATTAATTTCTATATTGGTTAAAAACCGACAGAAACAGAACATCTTCAACAAAATAAAATATTGATTCTGCCTGACAAAGGAGAAAAACAATTGCATTGTGAGTAAAGTAGGCGTTGATCAACTTTCCCTCGCTTTAAATGAAAGAAAGGGTTGAAAGTGTTTTTTTTTTCTGATAAAAAGATGTCTACAAAATCCCCAAACTTTAGGCAGCGGGAGGAAATTATGTGGCCAGGTTGATGAGTAAATCAAAATGTTTTGTGATGTGTTTCTTTTAACTCACACTCTAAATTCCAATACATTCTATTCCTCCACTTTAACAAAATGCTTTACATACTCTTTAATTGTTTTTGTTGAATTTGTTCTATCTCTTTCAATCGTCCTAGAAGGACAGGTTTACATTTTAAGAAAAAAAAGACTGACACCAAGATAAGGATCACTGGCATAGATAGAACAAAAAAAACATCCAGCCATCCATTATCTATACCACTTATCCTCACAAGGGTCGCGTGCGTGCTGGAGCCTATCCCAGCAGTCTTCGGGCAGTAGGTGGGGGACACCCTGAATTGGTTACCAGCCAATCGCAGGGCACAGAGAGACAAGCAAACAACCACACAATCACACCTAGTGGCAATTTAGAGTGTCCAATCAACTTACCATGCATGTTTTTGGAATGTGGGAGGAAACCGGAGTACCCGGAGAAAACCCACATAGGTACGGGGAGAACATGCAAACTCCACACAGGGAGGCCGGAGCCGGATCGAACCCACGACCTCTGAACTGTGAGGCGGATGTGCTAACCAGTCGACCACCGCGCCACCACAAAAAAACCACAATAATAATAATAATAGTGATTAATAGTGTCAAAATAGTGCATTCATTGCGATCAATTAATTACAGCCACAGTTAAAGCATTTTCTTTTAAAATCGCATTAATCAAATTTTTATTCTCAAATTTTACAGTTTCTGTATGATGATGATGAGATCCGTTTTGATGAGTGGAGCTAGTGCTTGAGTTGTTGGGGGGTGTAAAAACAATGGTCAGTGTCACTCCCTGAAGTGGACACTGATTGACTGTCATTGTGTTTGGCATAACTTGATGGACTCCTATTGTATGTGGGAGGGCAAGTTCAGGAGCAGAGAGAAAATGTGAATATGGAGGAGCATGTGAGAGTTGTTTTCCGATGAATGGTAAATTTCAAAAACACCCGATGGCACTATTGATAAAGGAATAGTGATATGCCTTCTTTGTAAGAAGCACTTTGCTTACCAAAGAAGTAGTTCAAGCCTACCACATAAATGCAAAGCAATTATAAAATGTTTTGTCTTACAAAGCACAGCACAAATATATTTGGATATTTGGATATGAGTATATTTCTTGCATAATGGTTTGTTTATTTGAAGTACCTGTGCAGGGCTGACACTTATCTGCTCCTTGAGAACAATCCATGTGACACTCTCCAAAAGAGGTGGTGTGGTCAGAGAGCCATCATAAGTCCAATAGTCCCGAGAACCGGGAAGAAGACTCTCTGCATCAAAGTTAGGAAAGGTGGTCTGCATTCCCTGTAGGTTTCACAGAAGAAATGATGAGGGGGAGAAGGAACAAACAACTATTCTCAGATGATCATACTTTATTGGATAGCTTGTAAGATGGATCATCATCATAATGTTACAGTATGTCATCAGCATGGAAAAACAAATTCCAGGGGTGTTTTCACCTTTGTCTTAATAGAGTCTAAGGCATCCAACACTTTCTGCAGCCTGGGGTTGGCAGCACCAATCTGGAGGATATCAATCCTAGTTAGTATAGTCAAATTTTAGAGCATAGTTAAGTAAATCACCTTCTCACCATTAGTCTATAGTGATTGTGACTGACTGATAATTGCCCATGTTACATCAATGTTGACTTGATCTAGTAGCCCCACCTTGAGTAAGACACCAACCACAGCAAGTCCATCAGGTTGGCTGGCCGCCTCGCCAAAGATGGGATATTTGGTGTTCCAGTGCACCAGGTGAAGCTGGCAAGACAGCAAAAGTGGAAACATTTAACAATTAGATAGTGCAACAATAAAACTATAGTGGAAGAGTAAAGACCTCGCACAGGGTCAATGTACATTAACTCCACTAATTTGATGACAACAATGGCTTACTACCAGAGCTGGGCATTTTACTACAAATTGAGCATCCGTTATTTGTCATCCATCAAGAGCGTGGGTACCCTTCTATCGTCCGTCATTTGCTTTTTTTCCGGTGAGGTCGGGGGGGATGTCGGGGGACAGTCGACGGTGTGCGGGGGGACGAAAATAGTGACAACAATGGGACGGTCCACCTCTAATTTTCAACGGGCATCCGTCGGCGATTACGATTACGACTAAACTTTCACTAGCGCACCCTCCCCCCCAAAACTTTCTCTAGCATTCATCATTCGTCAGCAAAACGGGCGTCCGTCGGTGACGGCTAGACTGACAGGTCCGTCACATAGGCAGGACGCCCAGCTCTGCTTACTACTATTACACAACTACATCTTGCATTAAGCACACAGGCAAACTCAAGATTTCATTGACTGGTGCTTTTCTGGGGTGGGTTTCATCTGTTTCATCTGACGTTTGAGAAAGTAGTATTTTAGATTTTCATTTTAGACAATTAAAACACAAATTTTGCAGTGGTGTAGTTGTGTACAACCTGAGCTCTCTTCCAGCCAGCCAGCCAGCCAAGCCACAAGCAACAACTTTTAACCCTTTTTTAAAATGTACAGTACTATGTTTTTCTGTACCTCACATGGGAACTTGATGCCATTGATCGTGTGCTCAGAACCTCTTTCATCGCTGGCTCCCCAGTGGAAATGAAATTGCTTCAGACGGTATGTTCCAGAAATAGGACCCCCAGTAAGGGCTGTAAGGAAGCAATGTGAATTATGAACAGCGTAACATCACAAATGTTGACAATTTTGTTAAAATGATGATTTTATAATTATTATTTCATTATAAAATATCTGTTTTGTTGATACTGATCTTAATACAAAGTGTACTTTCCCACAAACCGACCAGATAGTGACGCAAAGGAGCAGTGACATCATCAGATGTTGTTATCTGCTGCAGTGCACACAGCAGGGTGGAGGCATAAACAACATAGCCAGCCAGATAAAGGCTTGAACCAATATTTGCACATGTACAGTATGAGTCAATATACAGTATACTAGAAGATGCAGAATTACAGGATATTGCTCAGTCAAATTGTGGATAAGGTTTTCATGAGATTCATTATTTGAATATTTGGACATATTTTGAAAGTAAATTACGATTGTATATAATGAGACATATCTAAATAATTACGTTGGCCACCCAAAAAAATCAAGACATTTGAATGAGAAATGCAAAATAGAAAATTATGATTTGGAATGCTACATATTTGGGTTTTGTATTTTGCACACACAGTCAGAAATAAATATACACATATAGGTGTACAGTATAGCCTACTTCAACTGGATTATGGTTGTGAAGAGTCAGAAACTTACTGGAAGAATCGGCATCATCCGAATAGTCAACCTGGAAGGAGTGTCCATTGTTGAGAATGCCCAAGGAGTTGGATGGGTCATATTTGATTTTCAGAGGCTTTAGAGAGGGTGAAAACTGGGCTTCCTTCAGGACGATGTTGATAGGAGACTGTCTGGGCCCATTGGCTATTGGGAAATTCTCTTCCCATTTGTCAGGACCTATGAAACGTGTTACAAAAAGGAAGTGTAATAATGATGATGATAATAATGATAATAATAATAATAATAATAATAATCACAATAATTATAATAACGATAATAATAATGATAATAACGATAATGTTAATAACAATAATAACAACAATAACAATAATAACAACAACAATAATAAGAACAACAATAATAATAAAATAATAATAATAACAATAATAATAATAATAATAATAATTATTATTATTATTAATAATAATAATGATAATGATAATAATAATAATAATAATTATTATAATGCACACATGATTTCCTCTACTGGACACAACAACTGCACTCACGAAACTGTTTTAACTCACCGTTATTCGGTCCATATCCCCATTTATGAGACATGTCTGCTCCTATGCGATCCCTGTAATTACACGAATGAGTGACAAATAAAAGTGAGTTTGTAGAATAAACAAATGAAGCTGAGAACGATGTTAGACACCGACTGGAGCGGCACAGCGGGTATTTATATAGGCGCCCTGGATCCTCACCCGGGTGGGTTTGGCTTGTTTCTGCAGCTGCGCCTTCATTCTGCAAGCAGGGTGGCTGGATTACGCGATGGTGCGGTCCGAAAAATGCACTTCTGCTTTCTACCATCTCAAGAAATACATGTGCTTTCTAATGCTTCGATCCAACATCGTTTTAGTCTACACGGCTGTGCAGTATTATGTTGGTTTTGGAATGACTGAATTGTTTTGCAGGATCATGTTTGTTTTTCAACGAAGTATGGTCCATCGGATTTCTTTGCAATATCCTGACTTGGAATTTTCTTTCAGCGTTTGCCAGCGTTCACTAATCAAAATCGTCATCCACGTACTTCAATATCAAAGCTCTTCACTGTGACGGTGGAGGATTTCTTACCTGTTATAAATAAATTTCATTACATTGGGTCTAGTCAGCAGGTGGTCGTAATATTGTGACGTAAAGACTGTAGACAACTAAAGCTTTGTATTAGCTTTTAGTTATTTATAAAAAATAAATACTGTAATAAAGGTATGAAGGTAACCTCCATAGATTAAAAAAAATCCTTTTCGTCCCCACTTGTTGGTTTTCCTCAAACTGAGAACATATATAATGAATGGCAATACGACTAGTACGTGACGGTGAATACATCATTAAGTAAAATGTTACATTAACAGCCCCCCTCCCAAAAAAAAAAATAAAATAAAAAATACACTACCTGGTAATAAGAATAGTACGTGACGGTGAATACATCATTTAGTAAAATGTTATAATTCCCCCGCCCCCCAAAAAAACTACCCACCATCCATCGTGTTTTGGTCTCCCCCAACGTACATCTTGAGACAGGTACCCTGTTTGACACATCTTCGTCCTTTTCAAAGTTCAAGAAATATTTCATTTATAAAGTGCACACTCATGAGAGGACCTATCGGATCCCTTAAATGCACTTTATAATAATGCGGACTTGTCATATAAATAGTGCATTGAGATAAGATTTTATGTGGTTTAGCACTATGTACTAAAAAATAAAAATGAACTTAAATTCAAAACTGTCAGTATTGTAAGGTTCACACTGAAAAGGGATGTCTCCTCATAATGTACTAATTCTTCCTTTGTGTCAAACTGCAGTCTTTATTGCTAACTCGGTAATATCAATGGCAGTGTATTCAGTTTTTCAGGGTATGATCTTAATAACTCAGTATGTGTTTGTTTTGTTATTCATTTATAATCCAAATCTGAAGTCCATTATTTGTTCTTCCATCCCTCCCATTCTGACCGTTTCCTTACAACATGAATGTCTTCAGTCATGCTCCAATTAAAAACCACAACCACAGACTGCATTGCAGCCACACTGGTAGGTGTGCCTATAGCCACATCGTCTTTTATACTGACACACCCAGTTAGAATATATTCGTCAAAGTATGGTCACGCATATGCCTTTCTATTTCATGGGTCAATTTGATGTCATCTCCTTTGCTTCCTCCCCAACAACTATGTGCTGCACAATGCATCTGTCACAGTCACTTCTCAAATTTCTAAATGCTCAATTTACATCAGGAGTCAATTCCACGTTGTGACCTTGAAGAGGTGTGGCAGTCTGAAATGCCCAGATTGTCACCTATACTGTAAATATACACTGAAAAGTTGGGGAAATTATTGATAATCTATTGGAAAAAAACATGACAAGGCATGCCCTCACTACAGAAGTCATTTGCTGCCCCCTTGGGGTTTAATAGGAGATTGATAGGACTCATTTTATGGAAATACAATACCCGTGAATGTCACATTATAATGTAAATATTTCTTTTATCAATCTATTCGAGAATATTTTCCTTGATACCTAAGAGCTCCTATCTCAGCTTGAAGTTGGTCAAAAAAAAAAAAATCTAATTCGTTCTTAATGACTGCAGAGCAGAAGTCCCATGCTGGCTATAATCATTAACCAGATGGTATTCAAGGACATTGCTGGTTAAGGCTCTTCTGACAGGATCATCATACATCTACAGAGAAGCTGATATTGCTTTTTAATACTACAATGTGGAGAAATGTACCTGTAAATTGCTGCTTCAACATCATAATGGTGCATGTGATTGGAATCAAGGGAATGCTGTGTCTGCCATTGCCAAGGCAACCCCATGGCCATCTTGAGCAGTGTCCCCACTCCTGTTGTGTTACCACTAGCAATCTTGGCCATTTTAGGACATTATTTTAGAATTCAGTAGGTTTCCCATGTTTTGTTCTTCTTTCTTTTGGCCATGTCTCAACAGGCTGCAAACAACAATTAGTACTGAGTGCATTATTTCACTTACAAACAAATGTATGTTCTTTTATCTATTTTTGACATAACCAACACATTTATCAATGTAGTTTAAGTGTTTAAGCATAGTTCAAGTATACAGTGTATCACAATTTTCCCTATTAGAAAAAATTGAAATATACTTAAATCGGCTCTAGGATCAAGCTATTGTCATCAAAAACCTGCCATCTGTAGAAGTAATTTCATTATGTCATACAACTGGGGGAAAAAAGTGAAAGCAAGTTCAAAGTAGCACTCCCCAAAACAAAATAGAGAGGGACACTTTGACAATCTTCCAATTTAAAACTGTAATTCAAGTGGATTATCATGTAATTGTTATGCATAATGCTCTTTACAGTATATTTTGTCCCAGCAGTTTCAATCAGTACAATAATGGAAAAAATGTTTTGCTCGGTTGTTCTGAATATTGTATCTGGACTCCACAAAGATATCTTCTGGAGTGGGAAGAATGTCAAATGCCCAAGGCATCAGGATATTACAGGTCTATCTCAACTCATTTTAAAGTTTCTTTGGACTGCAAAATTGTTGAGAATCTACGTCATTTGGCGAAATATCTTGTTTAGTGGACTTATTTCCAAAAGGTATATTTGTTCTAATTTTGACATGGATTTAGGAAGCAGATTGATGGGACAAAATTGTACATTGTGCAGAGGTGGCAAATACAGGTCCAGATATTAAAAACACTGCCACAGTTCGGCTTTAACCACATCATTCCCGTATATACGTATATAAACAGAGCTGGGCATTCCTCCTATGTGACATACTGGTCTGTCTATCTGCCTATGACATTCGCCCATTTTGTAGGCAATAAACAATAGACGGGAAACTTAAATTAGATAGTCTGACTAAGCGGAAGCCCATTTTTTCCATCTGTGTAATCATCTATCGTCTATTTTCGCAGTGAGGCTTCAATGGCCGCCGCGAGGTTTCCGTTTCCCGTTGGCCACGGCCGAGGTCCTCAAAGGTCCATAAATGTCCTAACAGGTCCTAAGAGACGACACATTTAGTCCGGCCGCGGTGAGGCTTCCATGCCACGGTGACGGTGAGTCTTTCGTTTCAAATATTACCCAGCAGGGGGGTGCTATAGTGATAGTTTGTCAAAGTTGGTAGTCAGGAACGCTGACCCCGGTGTGGGTACCAGATGTGCTCAGGTGTCCTGATTGTATCGGGTATTCGCGCCTGCTGATGACGTCACGCTTTGATATATTTCTGTAATATATTTCTTTGCTTTTTTGCTTGTTTGCTAGCTGTTGTGTTTGTATGCTCTGAGTTAATAAAAAAAAAAAAAAAAATTGTCCGTGCATGACATTATTTCAAGGTCATTAGCAGGCTAATTTCTTATGCACATCCACTTACCGGCTGGGAGCATTGAGAGTAGATTGAATTGTTTACACCTGTTTAACTAAAATAGCTTTTAGCTGCCAGAAGCCACCGTCGTGATGTGGTGATGATTGTTGATGTCTATGTCGATGCTGTCAGTGCCTTTGTGAAGCCTCATTGGTATGATTTGTTTTGTTCACGTCAAGTTTTAACTTCCCGGCTCACGCTGAGCCCTGCTTTCCCGCTCATGTCGATCTTCGCTACCCCTGTCAGGTAGTGATGGGTCGATGAGGCGTCATGAAGTGTGTTGACACAATGACACTGTGTTAAACTGTGTTGATACTGTGTCACTCCATATTGACACTTGCTGGACTTTAATTATCCCTTCAGGCAACCCACTTGACAGACTGAACTGACACCTATTTGATGACCGAGACGAGTGTATACAATAGCATTCTAGTCTTTGCATTCATATTGCATTGTTCCATATCTTTTAATAATGCGAACATGTATCATAATGTGAGAATGGGGATGCTTGTGGAATTTTTGTCATCACAAATTTTTATTATTAAAAAAAAAAAAACTCCCAACGTTTGAAAATTATGAAGTCCGTTGCATTAATTTGCTCGCGATTTGTCCTACAGTGGAGAACACACGCTCATACAGAACTGACAATTTTGGTGTACACAGGAACTCTTTTGCCAACATGAAGAGGTTGGTAGGTTTGTTGGTTCTTCCAATAAACGAGTGGATCTTGAGTGCATCCCCACTGCCAAGTATATTTAGACTTCTGAAATAGCATCTGCAGTTGCACTTCTTTCACGTCTGCTGACTTCATCGTCCAAATGCTGCCACAGGTTATCTTAAAAAAAACAAAAAAAACAAATTGACATTTTAGTGCAATTTCCCCAAAAAATAATAATGATGAATAACATGCCAAATGTGGTTGCAGAGGGCTGTGATGATAGCCCAGGCTGGGCCTCGTTTGTGTGCGCGATGACACGCACAATTTCAGACCGCAGTCTGGTTATGGCTTCTGTGCACCTCGAGGAAATGCGGAAGCCAAGTTGCCTCATCAAGCAACTGCTTCCTGGAAGCTTAAATGTTAAACATGAAGTGGAGAATAAATCAGTAATAATTACTTATTCCCAATTAATTATCAACAAAACAACTGTGAGAAAGTAAGAGAATGGCTGTATACCTGAGCTTACCCTGGGTATATCGGGAACTTCATTCTCATGCTTGGCCCGATAGTTCCTCTGTTACTGAGGATTGGGATTTGGTCCCATATACGCAGACATGACACGGAAGTTGAAGAGTAAAAAGTCTTTATCAACAAAATACAAAGTGGCAACAAAGAGCAGGACTGCATCCTCACTCAAAAAAGGTTCGACCTAGTGACGTGTCACTGAGTAACTCAAACTTTTGAATTGTAAGACTATAGGCCTATATGACATTTTAAAGGACAAAGCATAAAAGGACCATAGCAACTGCATAGCAACTGTACGTCACCTAACAACCAGTCATAACAGCCCTAGCATTGAGGAGGTGCTTTTGTTGTGTAAGACAGCTCTGGGTGACAAATGCGACAATTCACTTGCAAAAAAAAATGTCAATAGTAAACTTAAGAGTTACCTTGGAGTTAATTTAAGTTAGAATGGAACAAGACAAGTCGGAAATCTGAGAGGAAGGGGGTGAAATAAGGAGATTGAAATAATTACCTTACACTCCAAAATTAGATCAAAATGATCCCATACGGCAGACAACTTTTTTCCCCGGGGGCTGCTTCATAATGCACGACGTCCACAAAGGTCCGTAAGGTTTGGAATGTTCTGGCAAATGCATCGCGTTGACAGCCGCGCTTCCTTAGAAACACAGTTTGGTGGGTCTTTTGCCGAGTCGACACAGTTCATGTGTCGTTCGCGTGATTGTCTTAAAGCGGTACGCGCACCGACGCGGGAATTGCTCTGACAGCTCGACGCATGCGTCGGCGCATCGGTGTTGCGGGACACATCACTACTGTCAAGTCCTGCCCCGCTACCCCTGTCAAGTCCTGCCACACTACCCCGGTCACGTCCTGCCACGCTTTTACAGTCACGTCCAGCCCGGCGTCTCCAGTCACGTCCAGCCCAGCGTCTCCAGTCACGTCCAGCCCTGTGTCTCCAGTCACGTCCAGCCCTGCGTCTCCGGTCACATCCAGCCCTGCGTCTCAAGTCACGTCGGCCCTGCGTCTCCAGTCACGTCCAACCATGCGTCTCCAGTCACGTCCAGCCCTGCGTCTCCAGACACGTCCAGCCCTGCATCTCCGGTCACTTCCAGCCCTGCGTCTCCAGCTATGTCCTCTGTCACGTGTCATTAAAATCACCTCGCCACTTCATCTTTCGTGACAAACACTACACATCAGCCGGGACTTGACCCGGTTAGGGACAATTAGAGGGACGGACGAAAACCTACCTCCGTCCTTGCTTAGTCCATCGTTTTTAAGAGAGTTCTCCTTCCCCATTAACCATCCACCATTTCAAAACATGAGTCTTAAGACTTTCCTTTTTTATTATAGAGCCTGTATTTCAGATGAGCTCCATTTAGTTGTATGCATTTCTTGAGGCGCAGCACAAAATTGTGCCCTGGGCCCTATTTTTGTGCCCAGTGCAAGTCTAGCACAAAGTGCAGTCTCACTGTATGCATCGGTGGAGTTTTCTGTAATTTGCTATATTCACAGACAAGCGCGGTTAGAAATGGGTGTTTCCACCCGTGTGGGAGTGAACATTCTGGCCAATGGAGGTGGCTCGTCTCATTCTCTTTAAATTCAACGCAGGAGTGGCGCACACAGTTTTTGACATGACAGCAGCAGAAACGGAACCGCTTGAGTCCATGCAGGAGATCGATGCACGTAAAGTATAGAGTTTAGAAAGAAATGCAGGAAGATCTCAACTTGTGAATGATGTAAATAAAGTTGGCCAGTGCGATCACAGATCATCACTGTCAACTGGGCAACTGGAGCACCTTCCACCCCAATGGTTCATACCCGTGAGTAAACCCCGCCCTTCCCCCATAGCTGTACCATGCCCGTGGGGACAGTTTTGAAAAAACAAAACCTTACTTTATTATAATCACACTAAAAATGATTGTAAATATACTTTTATATGTTTTCACTTGCTCCTAACAACATTTACAAATAGATGTGATAATTTGATATATTGCCCAGCTATAGTTATTTCACACTACAGGCTGATGATGTGATATTACATTTTATCAAGGCACAGAGTTGGGGCAAAAAAGTCTAAGAGTGCTAAAGGTTGTTCACTTTATTGTCAGATCTGTGAAGCCATCAACATCCCACTGTCTGTTAGTGCCCACCCAACTATGAGAAGATCCCTGAGAGAGAAACTCATCAATGGAGGAGCTATTCTGGACTATCATAAGTTAAAAAATATATATTTAGCTGCAGTCTACCAGAAAGAAGAAAAAGCACTGAGGAGCCACCTTGAGAAAACGACTTCCCGTCATATTTGATTCAACTACAAATGCTGAGAGGAGATGTGTGCTAAATGTCCATCCACCATCTATTATCCATACCCCTTATCATCACAAGGGTCGCGGGCGTGCTTGAGCCTATCCCAACTGTCTTTGGGCAGTAGGCGGGGGACACCCTGAATTGCCAATCGCAGGGCACACAGAGACAAACAAACATTCGCACTCACAATCACACCTAGGGGCAATTTAGAGTGTCCAATTAACTTACCATTAGTGCAGTCAATCGATTAAAATATTTAATCCTAGTTAATTGCATTTTCATAGTTAACTCGTAGTTAATTGCACATTTTATTTATTGTAAATATCCCTTGATTTTTCTGTCCCATTATTTTCTTGAATTTTAATACCCTTAACGTGAATAAGAGGATTGATCTTCTTTTGCAAATACTTTACTAAAGTCAACCCAAACATATTTTTTTCAAGAATATATACGATACAGGCCCACTAGTTGAAACAAGGCATTCTGATAAACACTGCGTTTGAGGGATGGTTAATCCACCTGTTTTTAGCCATCGCTGGGGGCAGCCATTTTGTCACGTCTGTCGACTGAAAATGACATCACACGTGCTCAGGGCTCAGGTAACGACCAATCACAGCTCACCTGTTTTCTGAAACTGAGCAATGATTGGTCATTATTGCAATCAATCAATCAATCACATTTTATTTATATAGCACTTTTCATCCATAAAAATGCAACTCAAAGCGCTGTAAAACATCCAAAACACAACATAAAAAGAAGACCCGTGCTCGCCCTCCCTCCCGTCAAACCGGAAGACATATTACCACCAGTACATCAGCACTCACACACACACACACACAAACACACACACACACGCCCCCCTCTCCCCCCCCCACACACACACAAAGCACACAACCTGATAAGCTGTGTTAGAAAGACATGACAAGGCACAGAGAAACCATATGAGGAAAGGCTACCCAAGGGGAGCTCATCCACGCTGAGGGGAATGACAGCCCAGGGCCACAGGGGTACCACCACCACAGAGAATCCCGGCCCGGATCAGCCGGGTCGACCCCACACAAAGTGTAGAGGCCCCCGGCCACCCTGACCCAAAGAGTCCCTGCGATGACGGTCCCTGCGTGAAGGGCAGCCACTAGCTGGGCCAATACCATGTAAATTATTGTCTAAGATCAGGTCGTCTATAATAAAGGTTTTGTTTAAAATCGAGCGCACGTTCAGCACAGCCAGGTTAATTTTTGTACTGGACGTGCGCTCATGGTGGCACAGATGAGAAGTGTTAGCATATACCAAATTGCCATTGTTAAAACCGCGTTGTTTCTGTGTACGAGGGAAGCGTCTGCCAGTGATTGTCATTGTCATTGCAATGTTTACGAGCAGAAGAAGAGATGGGAACACCCGCTGAGTGATTGTTAAACAGGAGTCAGCTGGGAGTGGAATTGATAATGGCATGGTGGTTGTTAGCAGCTAAAATCCTGCTTCCGATAGAGTTCGGATGGACGGCTGTTAAAAAGACAGACGATTCCAGAATAGGTTAAAATTGTCAATAAAAGCAAAGTCAAGGTGGCCACAAGTGCGTAGGAGCCACGTATTCAGGCTTAAAAGGCGGCTGAAGCGCTCGATCCCACGAGACAACGCCAGCAAAATGCCGCTTACCCAGACCGACAGTCCGCAGGTTTTTAGCAAGGCAAAGAGGGTATGAAAATCTCTCTTCGTCTACTCCGACTGTCGGCGTGCTGTCTCATTCTTCCCCACGTGAACAATGAGCCGGGTTATGGATGGTGGAAGAGAGTCGAGTAAACCGGGCAGAATGTTCATAATGTCTATAACTTTTGCTCCAGGAAAACAGCGGTGGTTGGTGGGTGAGATGAAGAGGGAACACCAGGGGACTTACAGCCGAAGGGAGATTCCCGACCCCGTCGTCCAGGATTGCGCCGTTGAGGCCGAGCGGCGGCCGAGGATGGCGGTGGTGAGTCTCGCTGTTGGTCTCGGCCACTCATGTACCGCGACACTGCGTCTTTGAGTAGCCTGACGCGCGAGTGGGTGGCCGGGCCGCAGGCGGACGTGCCCACTCTGGGGTTCCCGGTCGAGATCGTCGCCGTGGGCGGCGGGGAATCCAAGGGAGCCCTTAGGACCACACCCCCAGTGTCGGAAACAGCAGCAGATGTCTCCTGCCGGAGCGCAGCGATGGGAGCAGGGGATTCGCTCGACAGGACGGCAAAGCGATTCCCCAAGACCAGTTGGGGGCAATTCCCCAGGACCAGTTGAGCCTTCAGGGTGATGTCATTTTCAGGTGACAGAAGTGATAAAATGGTCGACCTCTGAGATGGCTAGATTTTGCTGCTTGACTCATATTCCACAAACACAATATTAATCAGAATGTCTTGTTTCAACTAGGGGGCCTGCATAGAACATATTCTTGAAAAAAAAATGTCTGGTTTGACTTCCTCTTTTGAAAAAACAAGCATTGGATTCAACTCCCACAAACAGCCCCTCAGCCCTTTCAAACACACACACACCTACACGCACGCACACACGCACACGCGTCCGCGCACGAACACACCCACACACACAATTATTTACATTGGTGTTGTTCTGACAGATATATATATAGATAGAGTGAGATTAATTTAAATTTCATACGGCACTAAAAAAAAAATTAACTCAGTTAAGTCAGTTTTATTTACTTCCTGTAGCAGCTGACCTCTGCTCACTGTGCAGCCAAACTTAAGAGAGTCACTGTCGCAAAGACATAGTTTTACTTTAAACAGTTGCATGATGGCTTATTGGAGAAATCCAAGATAATTTGAATTTGGCTGTGCAAAGTCTACAAATACCATATTAGTTGTGCGTATCGTTCAACTGTTGTATTTTACAGGAAAAGAATTGTATTGAAGGATCAAAGAAAGGTATTCAAACAGTCTTTGAAGAAATACTTTAGTTTTTTTTCCACATTAATTCCAAGATTTTGCTCAAGTAAATATCGGTTCCAAGCGATTAATACGATTAATCACGATCAATTATGGAACTTTGTGATTAATTAGTTAAAAAATGTTAATCGCTTGACAGCAGTAATATATATTCATTCATTCATTCATTATCCATACCGCTTATCCTCACAAGGGTCGCGGGCGTGCTGGAGCCTTTCCCAGCTGTCTTTGGGCAATAGGCGGGGGACACCCTGAATTGGTTGCCAGCCAATCGCAGGGCACACAGAGACAAACATCCGCACTCACAATCACACCTAGGGGCAATTTAGAGAGTCCAATCAACTTATCATGCTTGTTTTTGGAATGTGGAGGGAAACCGGAGTACCCGGAGGAAACCCACGCAGGCACGGGGAGAACATGCAAACTCCACACAGGGAGGCCGGAGCCGGGATCGAAGCCACGACCTCTGAACTGTGAGGCGGACGTGCTAACCAGTCGCCCACCGTGCCGCCCAGTAATATATATATGTGTGTGAGTGTGTGTGTGTATATATATATATATATATATATATATATATATATATATATATATATATATATATATATATATATATATGGGACATTCTACTGAATTGAATTGGTTCAAATTCAGAGTTGGAAAATGTGTGAAATTTGTATTTTATTTAATAAAAACCTTTATTGTATTCATGTTGCACCATATCGAGGAGGCACAAAATTAGTAAAAGTACAGTCAATTTTCAAATTGTATTTTCTAGCTTTTCCCCAGTAACTTGCCTGTCCCTAAAATGTGTCACTACCGAAACACACAATTACAGAAGAATAAAAATAATTCTACTAACCGATTCATATTTTTTCCATTCCCCCCTCTACATTATTTTTTATAAATTAATATATATGGTTTTGACATCAAAACCAATCAAAATGAATTTTTAACAGAATTTAATATGACTTTTTCCGAAATAAATCAACATTTATATGCTATTTTTCATTGTAAAATGTAGAAAGTTGATCATATTGACTTCAAAAGTTATCATTAATTAAAACAAACATACCCTAATCATTATCAAAAATTGTTGGTTGATTATTCAATACTTTTTATTTTTGTTAAAACAGTTTTTTCGGTAGTGACTGCAACATTTCAGGAGTGACCATATTGTTGCTGCTGTTACAGTAATACTTTGTGTGAGGGTAGCATTGTAATCACTTAACCAGTTTTGCTATATTTTAACTTTTAACGTGTATTATAACCATCCATCCATCCATTATCGATACCGCTTATCCTCACAAGGGTCGCGGGGGGTGCTGGAGCCTATCCCAGCTGTCTTTAGGCAATAGACAAGGGACAATTGGTTGCCAGCCAATCGCAGAGCACACAGAGACAAACATCCGCACTCACAATCACACCTAGGGGCAATTTAGAGAGTCCAATCAACTTACCATGCATGTTTTTGGAATGTGGGAGGAAACCGGAGTACCCGGCGAAAACCCACGCTGGCACGGGGAGAACATGCAAACTCCACACAGGGAGGCCGGGGCCGGGATTGAACCCACGACCTCTGAACTGTGAGGCGGACGTGCTAACCAGTCAACCACCGTGCCGCCTTGTATTATAACTAATGAAACATGTCATGTCATGTCATCTTCCAAACCGCTTATCCTATACAGGGTTGCGGGGAGTTGCTGGAGCCTATCCCAGCCGTCAATGGGCGAAGGCAGACTACACCCCGAACTGGTCGCCAGCCAGTCGCAGGGCACACATAGACACTGTCACTGAGCGGGAATTGATCCCACGCTGCCCGCACACAACTCAGGCGTGTGTACCACTACACTATCAGCGGACCTCTAATGAAACATTATTTTTTCTATTTTTTACTGCTTTGTGCTGTACTCATGGTCATAGGGGGTTGGAGTTGATCGCAGCTGACTTAGGGCAAAAGCAGGGTAGACGCTGGACCCGTCACCTGTCCATCACAGGGCTCTTCATCATTGAAAAACTGTCGTTTCACCTTCCAAATGAAAATTTAATTGGATTAACAAACATTTTTGTAACGTACATTTATTTCCCTGTATGTATGTTCCCTCTCTCTCTGTTTTTTGAGAGACATCCGGTGGTCTTGTCTTTTCCTCCATGCTCGTATGACTTTCCTTTGCTCTATGCTGGATAATTCATTGGGAGACTTCAGCTTTCCTTTTTCCTTCCATCTCTTATTTTTAAGAATAAGAAGGCCTTTATTGATCCCACAGTGGGGAAATTTTCATCGTTACAGCAGCAAAGATATAGGTCACACAGAGACGGCGGCATAATGTAGCCGTTAATGTATAAATAACATTAACAGTAAACATTCAGAATCAAAAACCAATGTAGATATACGCAGTAACCATGTGTATATACATATGTATATACACACCAACATTTTTTTCTCTTTCCTTTATTAAATATTCTTTGGATTTCACTTGGTCATTGTAACCCTTCGCCTGTACTCTATCTCTGCTCGGCTCTTTGGCATTTTGGTGTTTTCCCCTTCAAATTAAGATAAAATATGAAATAGAATATTGTTAAAATCAGAGAGATCTATGTATGACATATGTATATATGTATTATATTATTTAAAACTTACTTTATTCAAAAATAAACATCATATTGTCACTACCAAAACCATTATGTTCGGTAGTGACCGTTTCGGCCGTGACCGTTTCGGTAGTGACGTTTTATGATAGTTGTTGACAATACTCAACAATGCTAGGCACAACGTGGCTACCACAGACAGTTTTGAGCATGTGTACAGAGATAGAAAACAGTACATTTCGCAATAAAATCAAAAGTGCTCATTTTATTGCAGAAATGAGGTGTTCGGTAGTGACGGTCCTTAAAACCACATGCTGATTTTCAGACTTTGGAGGGCACATAACTTATAATGCTATGCTGCCAACTAATTACTCGCCATGCGCCCAGTGATGAACATGAAGGTAATGTCTTTTACTGGTGAAATTTCTGGGGATGTGGCTAAAACCAAGCCCTGCCTACAGACAAATACTCTTTGCGTCTGGGTAGTGACAGGAAAAGTTGAGGTATTTTTACATAGAAACTTCTAATTTGAAATAAATCTACAAAATTATTGTAAATCTTTCACCATACATTTAAAAGCAACCAAAATACTCTTTTAAAGTAAAGTATTTTTTAAATTGGCAAAAATCTTCTACATTTTTTTTTCATGAAATTTCATGAAATTTAGGAATTAGAGATTAGAGATATATGTCCCAATAGGACATATAAAAGATGACTTTTCATACGTATAGTTTAATAGTATCTCAATTAATGCCTAAACAATGTTTTTTACTAAATATGCAAGGTCTGAACACTTCATTGTTTTTTAAAATTTGATTTTCATTGTGGGACAGCAATTTATATATATATATATATATGTGTGTATAAATGAGCCATTCTACCGAATTGGTTGATATAATATATATATTAGGGATGGGACGAGACAAAAATTCCACGAGACGAGATGTCTCACGAGATTGAGCAAGCGAGAACGAGACGAGACGAGATTTTTGCTAAATTTTGAACATAAAAAAATACCTCGTGTAATTTTTTCAGTTTTCAAAATGTTTGTTTTCGAACAGAAATTAATCATCTAGCTCTAAAGTGCAAATGCAAACAGGAGTCACTTTCGTTACATGCTCTCAAATATTGTTGCAATCTTTCCTCTTACTGAATACTTTGACAAAATCCAACTGTGCTTGTGGGGCAGTAACTCAATTGTATATAGTGTTTTATGTTAATTTATTGGCTTTATTTATTTATATTTTTATTTATATTTTATATATTTGTTAATATTTATTGATATATTTATTAATAGATGTATCACTGCCTCTTCTTGGTTTTTTTTGTTTATTGTATTTATTTCTAAAGTGCTTTGTTACAGCTCTAGCTGTTATGAAATAAAATAAATAAAATTGTATTGTATAGTAGAGTACAACTTGTTTCTCAGTCGATCTTCATCAAGAGGAACGTCACTGCGTCTGTGTCAAGATTTCTGCAACTCGTCGTAGTTCTGGGCTCCTCAGAGCTGCATATACGGCACCCCGCTGCTCTAGATTGCGAACCATCATGTCCAAAGAATTGTTCTAGCGCGTGATTACGTCCATAATTAGTTTGTGTGTGGGCAGCTCGAGCTGTCTTTATTTAGACGTCAAAAGTGCTGCTGCTGTTGAGCATCGGTGAAAAAAATAAACTATACGCTTGACACGTCTAAACAAACATGATACGCGGCCAACTTTGGACCAGCTGCACTAGCGTTACGTTCATTATGTGGCTCAAAGCCAGCCTCACGTATCGCCACATCCATGTTGCGAGCGTTGTCGGTCACAACAGCGACTCTGTGATTTGGCCTCGGAAATTCCCATTCGGTGACAGCTTCTTTTAGGACATTTGCTATATTCACCCGGACTCCAAAGCACCGTCAAAAAAATAAAAATAGATCTTGTGCTGTGCAGGGACGAGAAATCTTGCGGCGTTCTAATCACACGAGATCTCGTCCCATATATATATATATATATATATATATATATATATATATATATATATATATATATATATATTTATGCACAAAGGTGGACAAAATCATTGACAAGACAGTCAAATGCTGCGAAAAGCAAAACAAAAAAAAACATGACAGTAGCCCCCCAAGGGATGGCTCGCAGACGTCAGAAAATCAGAAGAAAAAAAAAATCCTCCCGAAAGACAGCGTGGGCGGAAAGGGGCCAGGAAGCGGGTACAGAGCCCACCAGTCAGAGGCCGACAGCAGTCATCCTGAATGACCAGACTGGAGGCGAAGGCGGCCGCTGGAACAGGAAATAGAGGTGTGTGGCTTGGTCGGCCTTGGTTAGTCGAGCCCTTTTTAAAAATTTGTCAGCCCCCGCCCCAAAAATGGGCGTCCGGAGGGTCGGACCTGTCCGGCCCCTGGCTGGATGGCCCAGCTCTGCTCTAGACCCTGATAAAAGTATGTGCTTTGTGGAAATCCATTGAACCTTCTATTGATATGCACTTTCTAAGACTAAAATTATACAGTAGGTGTCTTAAATTACAATCTTCAGAATGGATCAAAATCTCTTCACTCAGTGCACAAGAGGCTCTCATCAGTATCAAATGTGGGTGAGTGACTTATGTATTGATCAAATAAAAGTTGATTTTAATTGTTTGGAGTACAACTATTCCACTAGTTTGAGTAAAATTTACTCTGAATATTTTACTCTCTTCCAAGTGTAAATGTTACCGTTTACACTGGGACCAAGCCTATAGCCTTTTTAGAATAAAATGTGCTTTACGGAATTTGCTGTGTAATCTCACACTTTCCTTAGGGAAACTTGGAGGACACTGACGTTTTAGTTTTTCTTTACTTTAACATTTGCACATCCTATAAAAATAGCAGTTCTTAGAACCAAATGCAACAGTACAATGAACAAACCACCGATCTTCTACAACAACAACAACAACAACAACAACAACAACAACAACAACAACAGCAACAGCAACAGCAACAGAAGCAGCAGCAGCAGCAACAGCATCAATACAATAAAACAGCCAAAATAAAACAATAACATGCCAAGGGAAAGAGTTTACAAAAAAATAATACCAAAATGTTTACAGATAATCAAGGTTTTGATAGCCTTTCGGTTGAGCAAAAACTTTATGGATTTGATGTACTGCTTAACTTAACTGTGGAAAACAATGGAAAACGTTTTTCTATGTATGAATTTACATTTGTGGGTGTAAAATTAGCCAGAAAAATGATGAGATTGATAATAAACGTTTCATTGGTCTTTGCCTTACTTCTTTTAAAATCATAGAGACCATCAAGCAGTACATCCTCCAAAACAGCTGACAATCTTTATCAATATTGTGAGCAATAACATTCCAAATATCAATCCAAAACCTTTGGACAATAAGACAGCACCAAAATAAATGAGTCATTGTTTCAGCTACACACAACAGAAAATGCTTTTCATATCAATGTATTTTTTGAACCTTTTAATAATATGATAATTAGAGGGGTAAAACCTATGAATTTTCTCAAATGACGGTGGACACCGACGTGTCCAAACGCTTTTATTTTGAAAATACCGGAACCAACACCGGTAAGAACGGTGAACATTTAGAACATTTACCTCAGCAACTGACAGCAGGCTTTCGCCACTTGATGCCCACACATCGACGTTCACACATTCACACAGTCTCTCCCTCACATTCCGCCGGTGACTACGTGGACTTCGCCGCGGGTACAGGAACGGACGTGTCTTTGGATGCTAGGTGTTTAGCGATGATGTGAAAACTAGAACGAGGTAAGATCATCGTTTCACACCTTCAGTCTAATTATTGATAGGTCAGGCGTGGCGTGTGACACGTTCAGGAGTGAACAGTTGGATCAATGACTCACCTCGCACCGGTAAGGAGAGACTTTTTGAACCAGGGCTTGCATGGATGATAGATCGTCGGCTGTTGGCTTCATCAGCTCTCTGCTGCCGTGGCTCTTAAAGCTTCAGCATCATCAGCATCTTCAGCATCACTGTGGAGCTGATGGAGACCAACCGCTGCGGCCGTGGGTTTTTCCCCCGGCATTGCCGAATGTCTGATAATAAATCTTTAATGTGTTCAAATATGTCAATTAGGATTAACCAGCACCCACATTCATAACATACTTTGTATGTGGGGGAGATTTTGACAAAACGATTGTAGGAAGTGAACATACGTGACTCTTGAAGGTAATGAATGAAAGAGTTTCCCAGCTGCTTGAAGCAACATTTCACACCTCTTCATAAGCAAGGATGCATTTGTGAAGGCTGCATTTAAGTCATGTTTCATGTCTCTACGCCGTTTTTCACAGTTAGCAACTGCACAGCTTTTTATGTATGAAAAGTGCTATATAAATAAAATGTGATTGATTGATTGATTGATTGATTGAAGGTTGCATTTTGCAGGAAAATCACAACATATAACAGGTTGCACTGCCGGTTGATCATTATTATCCCAAGCTTAAATGAAATTTAAAACTCCAGTGATGTCAAGTGTGATGTGGTGCACTCATCCTTGGCTTGGATTTGTCCGCCTTATCTTCTTCCGCTTCAGTGAGAAGTTGTGAGCTTGAGTCACATTGTCGCCTGTGGCGGTGGATGAGAGGACAAGAGATCTGTGCATGCTTCTAAATCAGGAGGACCAACTGGTGATGATAAGAATATGGGCATAGTGTAAGCTCTGAAAAGACTCCTTTTCAATTCGTACAGTGTAAAGTCCCCACCAAGGTAATTATACTTTACAAAAACCAACGAAAATAACGGCAGGTAAAAATGAACTAACATTTTTGTAAAACAAAATAAAATAAAGACAAGAATGTTTTTGAACTAACTGAATTGTAAAACTAATTAAGCCGCTTGTAAACATATTGTTTGCTTTTATCTTTTTAAATTAATTTCATGTATAAGCTTTTTATGCTAATTTTAAATGAATGTGTTTCGGCTCAGCCGATTTTAAGGCACAGTCTAGAACACTTAATGTGCGTGTAAAAAAGCTTAACCTCTCTTATTGTTAGAAAACTACCACCAATTGCCACCAACATTAATGTGAACGTCACTACCTTGCCCACATCAATCTTTGAAATTATCAAAACATCCGCCGCCGCAATATTTTGGATTTTATGGACATAAGTGTTTTTCTCATTAAGCGACATTAAGCTTGAGTCACACCAAAAAAATTAAACAAAAGACCTACGGAGAGTAAAGTCTGATGGTAATGTCCATAAAAACTCAAATATTGGTGTGAAATTTTCAGACATTGACGTGGGAATAGGTAGAGATGTGCACATGAATTTTGGTGGCGATTGGTCCTAGTTTTCTAACATTAAGCCTCCTTAACCTTTTTTTTATGAAGAGGAAAACACTTTACGCCTATAAAAGCCAAAATATTGGGCGATTGTTTTGATATTTACTGAGGTTGATGTGGAAATTGGTGGAGATGTGCACTTGAGTTTTGCTGGCGATTGGTCGTAGTTTTCTAACGTTAAGTGCCATTAAGCTTTTTCTCTATGGTGAACCTCTATGGGGAAGAAAAAACTTAATGCACATAAAATCCAAAATACTGTGGCAATTGTTTTGATATTTTTGGAGGTTGAAGTGGGCATGAGATGTGCATGTGTGTGCAACGATTGGTCATAGGTTTCTGACATCAAGCCACGTTAATTTTTTTTACATTAAGCAGTTTCGACTGTCCTGGTTTTACGATAGCTGTGCGGCGTATCCAGGCTGTAACAGTTGTTTGGGAAATGTAGTTCACTTACTCTATGTCTGTTGCCCCAAATACTATCATCAGGCAGTTCTTTTTTATTTGATCGGAAGTGACTGCTAAGCCACCTCGAATAAATCGATTACAAAATGGTTGTAGCAAAACGTCTGTCTCGAGGCTGTGTTACACCTGCGTTATGTGGCCTGTTCCCGTGGATGTTTAGCCCTCTGTTCAGAAAGAAGTTGGCGAGATGGCAGAGAGCCAATTAATGATCTGTAAAAGACACCAAATGTTCAGTTTTCATTCATTTCACACAGCACGTTTATGATGAGGAAATGTGAACACTTTGTTGTTAAATGCAGCTCCACAAATGATGCTCAAGGGAATGGAAATCAACCGATTTAATAGGCTACTATCAACTGTTATGAATGATGTTGAAATATTGTGGCTGTAACCCGCTATCATTATGGCTGGATCATGTTAAGATGTGGTGGGTTGGTCATTTATCTGAGTGAAACTGCAAGACAGTTTTCAGAAAGATGCCAAAAAAAAGAGCACAGACAGCTGGACTGAGGTGAAACTGCAGGCAGGGATCCGCCAATGGCGCTGACGTTCTGGAAGGAATGTGTCATATGTAAGAATGATGTGGGTGTTAGTCAATACTCACTTTGTTCTTTAACGTGTTATGAATGGGATTTTCTTAAACACTATAATTGTTATATACTCTCATTTACAAGAAGGTTAATAGTTAATATTTATTCAACCACTAGGGAAGTGTTGCCATGTTAATTTTTTATATGACTATAGAAAATTGGGCGGCACGGTGGTCGACTGGTTAGCACATCCGCCTCACAGTTCAGAGGTCGTGGGTTCCACTCCCTGTGTGGAGTTTGCATGTTCTCCCCGTGCCTGCATGGGTTTTCTCCGGGTACTCTGGCTTTCTCCCACATTCCAAAAACATGCTTGCTAGGCCGATTGGACGCTCTAAATTGCCCCTAGGTGTGATTGTGAATGCGGATGTTTGTCTCTGTGTGCCCTGCGATTGGCTGGCAACCAATTCGGGGTGTCCCCCGCCTACTGCCCGAAGACAGCTGGGATAGGCTCCAGCACGCCCCGCGACCTTTGTGAGGATAAGCGGTATAGACAATGGATGGATGTAGAAAATTGATTGAAGAGCATCTCTGTATGCAGAGCATGTAGGAAAATAGTTGCAGCAAGGGTCCAAAACGTTTCAAATCTTTTGAGGTGTCTTTGGACTGAAACGATTAATCGAATAACTCCAATAACACTAGTCAACACATTTTTTGCTTTTTTTTTTTTTTTTAAATCAGAGGTAAACTTTTCTAGATGAATCATTTTGTGCTGATTCCGAATCGGCTCTTTTATCTTTAGCACATCGGGTTTTCATGCTACTACTACTACTACTACTACTACTACTACTACTACCGCTACTACTACAACTACAAATAATAATAATAATAATAATAATAATAATAATAATAATATGTGTTTTTAGTAATATTTATGAATTAAGGGTTAGGTGCAGTAACAGGTGGAATTGTTTTTCTGAAACATCATAGTTCTAAATTACAACACATCGTAAAATCCATATTGCACAAGATTTTATAGGTCAAATCTAAAAGAAAATAAATATCTCAAAAGCCTGATGTGCTATGAAAGACACTTTTTGAAATCGGCGTCAAAAATATGTTAAGCGACACATAAAGCCATCTCTAATTAAACTTTGCTATTAACCAGTGTAATTCGACTACAAAAAAAGTTGATGCAAAACTCTGCCTCGAAGCTTTGCAGGGAATATTTTTCCACACGGACTAATATTACTGCAGATGATGAAATAAACTGACAAGATGCCGTGAGCCAGGTGAAACAGTCTGTAAAAGTGAGAGAATGTCCAAATTTTGTGATCATTTCACAGTCAAAGAATATAAAGTGCAACATGTCGATATTGCAAAGTAGAACTTGCGTACCACAACATTCCGTCTAAGATTGGCAACACAAGGTAATGTTTCAGTGTTAGCTAATTTTATATAAGTAGATAGAATACATTGGAATGGTAAAAGAAAGAAAGAAAAAAAAGCTCCTGTCAGGCAGCAATTTTAAAACAATTCTCCTGTCAATTGGTGAGCCATGAGGAAGGGAATGATATGCTTCCAAAAACTGCAAAGCCTCGAGTGTCAAATGCTGATAGTGTCACATCTTTCTCAATAATTCCTAAAATGAAATTGAAAAAAAGCAAGTGTATAGTGACTTTTGGCACACCCTGAATAGATAATAATCAAAAAGATTATGATTTTGATGAGTTAAGTGATGCTTCCAACAGAGAGATGTGACAGCTCTCGGATATGCTGCATTGTTAGCAGATCGTGTGCAAACACAGTGGCGAACTTGAAAAATGACACGTTCTGTCAGAACTGCTTGCTATTCATATACTGTTAGCTTAATGTGCAGTGGAGTTTCAAATAATTACCGTATATGTTTTTTTTCTTGTTCTCTATGAGTTATACTTACTTGGTTACCATCCTTTGTTTTTCTTCCTTTGTCAAGTCCACATCAGATGTATTGATTTGATATTTAGCAGATCTGTCAGCAGGCTGACCACACATTAATAAGTAAATTTTCTGTAAATTTGGAAAGAAATGAAAAGTCAGTGAAGCGAGCTGTTGGTTGAAGCAGCACAACAGACTCGTGGTTATCGTGTACTGTATGAGTTTGGAATCTCGGCTGCAGCCTTGTTGTGTGAAGTTTCATGTTCTCCCTTTTCTCTTTACTCCCACATTCCAGAAATATGTGCTAGGTTCATTGAAGACTTTTTGTGACTTTGTGTAAGTGTGAATATTTTTTTTGTCTGTATGTACTATGTGATTGACTGGCGACTAGTCCAGGGTACCTTGCCGCTGAGCCAAAGTCAGCTGGGATAGGCTCCAACTCACCCGAGGCCCTGATGAGAACAAGTGCTGTCGAAAATTGTGAGGCGACAGGTACCTACTTGGTTTAACTTATTTTCACCAATTATTTTAATAATAATAAAAAAACAATCACCATGACTCTCCATAATGAATGCACAAAAAAACCCATAAAGCTATTTGATGGGCAATTGGTGAATGCAAACCTCAAAGAAAATTATTTGTAAAATAGTTTAGCCCTAAAATCTTTTTCTGAGGCCTTGTTCCACCGTGTTTTGTACAAGTCTGTTATATTTCAGCAGAAAGAAAAACAAAGCAAAAATGAAAATATAACCTCCTTTGCTGAGGTAATAACATTTATTAAAGAGGAGGAAGATGTTAACCCAGCTATGAGCACACAGTTTTAACTTTACAAGTGTGTGGGTGCAATGAAAGTCAGCAGGGGCTTACTCTTTAAAAAAAAAAAAGCATTTTCATTTTTGGGTTGAAATTAGGACAAGCGCGGCATGGTGGGTGACTGGTTAGCATGTCCGCCTCACAGTTCAGAGCTCTTGGGTTCGATCCTAGCTGCGGCCTCCCTGTGTAGAGTTTGCATGTTCTCCCCGTGCCTGTGTGGGATTTCTCCGGGTTCTCCGGTTTCCTCCCACATTCCAAAAAACATGCATGGGATAGGCTCCAGCACTTGTGAGGCGACTTTTGTGAGGATAAGCGGTATAGATAATGGATGGATGGAAATTACAACGAATAGCAGGTGGAGATTTCCTGTGCACAATAAATAAGTGTTTTAATTCAAGTTGCTCAGTATGTGCAGTTTTTCTAATATACAGTATGGCAATCTCTCAGCAACTCTACAATCAGAAATACCAGCAGATTACTACTTGTAGTCTAACTTGTACCAATTTGTGGTCAACGTATAATGGTGATATGTGCAAGTGCAAGACAACAGCCAAACAGTGATGCTGCTCCCCTTTCGTTTGCAAGTTGTAAAAGTAAACATAATGACAGAATGTGGAGCTAAATGCTAAATGGCAGTGAAATTGTTGAAAACCATGACTTGGAGTTACACTCCAAAGATGAGGCTATTTTGACAAGAACTCAATGTGAGTCGTGTGGCGGTCCACAGAAACATGGAGCAAGCCGAGGTGCCTTCAGAAATGGGAAACACAACAAGCCTGTTTATTCTTTTGAAAAATCACCAAAGTAATTAAGTGGAAAGGATAAATATGTGAGCAGAGTCAGTGCAGCCTATCATTTAGTGCTAACATCACACATAGCATTAGCACAGGTAGCCTTAGCAGCTAGTCATGACCAAAAAATGGGGGACTCGAGTCATATGACTTGACTCGGGTCAGACTCGAGTTGCCATTTTTAGGACTTGCGACTTGCTTGCCAAAAACCTGGGAATGACGTGACTTGACTTCAGACTTGGCATCAAAGCGAGTCGACTTGACTTGGACTTGAACTACATGACTTGACAAGCCATCTTGGTTATAGTTTCAAATGTTTATTTTCACAAAGTACTCCTTTTAAGGAAGGAAAGCAAGAAAGAAAGAAATAAGGGGTTTTGTTTCATTCATACTAACCTGGCAAATAAGTCAGTGTCACTTAGTGGTGTGAAGTGGCTACCTAAACACCAACAGCAATGGGAGCAACTTTGAAGATCATTAATTTGAATTAATGGATTATCTTGTTGATGATGTTGGCAAAAATAGGATGTCAAAATGCCAGGCCTGGGCAGTCCGTCCATTTTATTTTATTTTTTTATTTTTTCGGCAGTGGCGGGGTAGGGGGCGCACTGACGGAATGCAAGTACGGAAGCAAGGAAACTACTGGCAGCAGTTAATTAAGTACTGTAATTTTCTACACTATGTTACTGCATCTGTAATTTACAGTATGATACTGTAAATATATATCGAGTAAATTACTTTAATTTATGATACAGTAAAATACTGTAATTTTATTTTTTTTAACTAAAACCTGTATTTTGACAGTATGTTGACTATATTATTATTATTATTTATTTTTTTTAAATTAAAATTGACAATTTTTTATGCAGAATTTCAAAAGAAAAGCCAAATTGTGATTTTTTGTTGTTGTTGTTTTTTCCCCCTGTAAGTTCTACATTTTTTGGAAGATACAAACAGTTCTGTCTTTAAACTGTTCAGTTTATCCTTACCGCAAGCCCCCAAATTTCAAAATAAAAGGCCACATTTTTTTTAAATCCTCCTCTAATTTCTACGTTTTTTGATCAATTCAAACCATTTCAACATTGAACTGTTGAATTTTCACTAAATTTAAAAATAAAAGCCAACATTTTAATTTTTTCAGTTTTTCTCTCTAATTTCAAATTTTGTAAACGATTCATACTGTTCCAACTTTTAAGATTGTTCTTCTCTTTTAATTTCTGCAATTTTTGACCGCTTCAAACCGTTTCTACCACAACAATTTCAAATTAAAAGCTAATTGAACAAACTGAAGCAGCTTTTTCCTACAAAATTGAACAGAAGTGAACCTGATGTGCCCCAAATGTTAGCATACCGACTGTGAACATTATATTGTAGCATTTGATTTAACAGTCAAATTATTTTCTAATATCCCTTTTTCAAAATAAAAGACTTAAAGTAAGAATAATGTCCCCTTTACCCTAAATTTCGATATTCCTTGACCGATTCAAGCCATGCAAGCTTCAAACCAGTAATTCCAGCAATTTTGTGAACTTTTCTCATTTCCAATTTCATAATGAATCCTTCACAAATGCAGCGTTTGGACTTGCCAGACTAAGCACAACCATTTAAAATGTTCAATTGAATTTTTTTTTCTCATTATTATTATCATGACAAACATCACCATCATCACGATCACTGACAATACAGACAAAAGACAACGTATTAGTTCTTTTTCAACTTTTCTTGTCATGTCAAGAACAATGGTTAACATACAGGGCCACTGCTTCAAGAAATAAACATTGCGGGAACCCTTCATACTTATATGTGCATATCACTGAGCCTGTTAACAGTAAGAAAAAAACAAGAACCACAATGTCTGTACATGTGCGTGTATGAGTAACATTACATGAAGTCCCACTTAAAATCACCAATCTTCTTGATCAGCGTGAAGGCAAGTGGATGGAGCCTTTTTTTTTTTTTTTTAACCTTTTTTTTTTTTTTTTTTAAACCATCTTGCCGGTCTTCTTTCTTTGTGTTCTGTCATTGCTAACTTTGCTTTCTGGATTGTTGATGCAGCATCTAGAAAAACAAAGTAAAACAAAAACAAAATCACCCTTTCAGGTGACAATCTATGAATATATACAAGTTGAGTGGCAACGAGGTTGACAAGGTTTCGATCCAAAGTGACTGTTAGACAATTAGTGCACATTTACAGCTCTTTTTGTATTTGTATTTGAAAGCCACAAAAAAAAAAAAAGAAAAGCTCTTTGGGCATTGTTTTGAAAATCCTTTTTTTCCCCTACCCTTTGGCTTGTAATCGGATGATTTCTGTACATAGGTAGTTTGAAAACAGTTATTTTTGAGAACATACGATTGCATTTAGGCAGTGGACATTTGAAATAAAAAATTCTTGCATTTTTATGGCAATTCCTATGCCTTACAAATGTTAATTTTGTCTCGATGTTGTAGCTACACACCTCACAGCAAAACAATTTGGGCAATAGAGTCTATACGAATCAAAACCCTCCCGTCTTTAGCCACAGAAACAGGGAAGCGATAATCATGTCACTATGGCAGAGCACGTACGTCATAGTTTTAAAATGTGGTTTAATATTGTTAAAAGTTTTATTGCGTATTACAACACGCCGAGACGCTTTAGTCGGTTTATTTCACATTAATTGTCAGTAGGGTTGACAATACCCGGGAAAATAAATAAGGGACAGCCGACCTGACTGCCTTCAACTAGGGATGGGCAGATCGATAACAAAATATCGATATTCCGATTGAGTACTCAATTTTAAGTATGGATCCTCAAGATGAAGTATTGATATATGTTAAATTAATTCATATATACTGTATAATATATTTATTAATCCATAATTTAGAAGGTTGTATTGTCATCCAATCAAAATTTTTGCAATGTGTTGCCAATGGCAAAGAGCTTTCTGCCTTGGAAGAAAGACTGCTGGCTCAGGTCCGCCCACCAGAACTTTGTAAACGCATTTGATTGGATGAAGAACGATCATAAAAGAGAAAAATAAAACATTTTTTTTACTGTTTTTCTACTATATTTACTACTATATTTATATTTAAAGTGTAGTATATCGATTGCCTGTACAGTAAAAATTATGCATATCTGTTTGAACTTGTAATTAATGTAAGGCTGTGTGTGTATTCTTTTGCTATTATTCATCAATGTCAATCAATCAATTACCTGTCTGTTCACTGTACTTGTCAATCATTTGCACTTGTTCATTCCGCCCCAAAATGTTTGTTTACACAATGCTGACATTCTTATATTAACCTTGATTAGAGGGGTTAAAAAACAATTCTTTACATACCGTATCTAGCTCTGGCGTTAGCTGGTGGACAACAAATTTGTCTCCACCACTCAAACCATGTGTTTGTTTGAGGTCAGTCAATCCACCGTGGACTATGGAAAAAGTGCGCCGGCAAACAGTGTAGTGTACTTGATAGATATTTTCTCTCACTTTTTCGACCCATGTGTTTTTTTTGCTTTCGAGTCCTCTGTATTTTTGCAATCATTTCTGCGGTGGAGTAGTGCTTCTGCCGGTCACATTGCTGCTCGAAGGTGTGTCACCATGTCATTCATGTTGCTTTGTTTGTCTTCCGCTATCGAGTTTGATAAGATAAGCGGATTCGGTATCGTCGTACTCGTGTTTGAATATGCTGTCACCTCATTGGTCATAGAGCAGAGAGGTCCTAGGACCATTACCGTAAGTTGTCATATAAAGGCAACTGTTGTTCATTAATTCCATTGACGTTTTACGGACAATTTTTGACTCTCACAATATTACGGGACAAAGTGCGGCCCTATACAACTAAATACGGGATGCGTACTTATATTTCTTAATACGGGACGATTCCGTCACCAAATTTGGAGGCCACCAAACCGGACTCCCTCAACACCTCGGCTGAGCCTAGAAATTCTGTCCACAAAAGTTATTAACAGAATCGGTGACAAAGGGCTGCCTTGGCAGAGTCCAACCCTCACTGGAAACGAATCCGACTTACTGGCAATGCGGACCAAGCTCTGACATCGGTGGTACAGGGATCGAACAGCCCTTATAAGGGGGCTCGGTACCCCGTACTCCCAAAGCACACCCCACAGAACTCCCCAAGGGACACGGTTGTACGTCTTCTCCAGGTCCACAAATCACATGTAGACTGGTTGGGCGAACTCCCAAGCACCCTCAAGGACCCTGCTGAGGATGTAGAGCTGGTCCACTATTCCACGGCTGGGACGAAAACCACATTGCTCCTTCTGAATCTGAGGTTTGACCTACCGACGGACCCTCCTCTCTAGCACCCCTGAATAGACCTTAACATTGAGGCTGAGGAGTGTGATTCCTCTGTAATTGGAACACACCCTCCGGTCCCCCTTCTTAAAAAGGGGGACTACCACCTTGGTCTGCCAATCCAGAGGCACTGTCCCCAATGTCCACGCAATGTTGTAGAGGCGTGTCAACCATGACAGCCCCACAACATCCAGAGATTTTAGGAAGTCCGTGCGGATCTCATCCACCCCCCGGGCTTTGCCACCGAGGAGCTTCTTAACTACCTCGGTTACTTCAACCCCAGAGATAGGAGAGCCAACCTCGGAGTCTCCAGGCTTTGCTTCCTCAGTGGTGGAATTGAGGAGGTTTTCGAAGTATTCTTCCCACGACCCGCAACGTTTCGAGTCGAGGTCAGCAGCTCCCCATCCCCACTTATACAGTGTTGATGGTGCACTGCTTTCCTGAGACGCCAGATGGTAGACCAGGATTTCCTTGAAGCCGTCCGTAAGTCATTTTCCATGGCCTCACCAAACTCCTCCCACACCCGAGTTTTTGCCTCAGCAACCGCCGAAGCTGCACTCCGCTTGGCCAGCCGGTACCTGTCAGCTACCTCCAGAGTCCCGCAGGCCAAAATGTCCTGATAGGACTCCTTCTTCATCTGGACAACATCCTTTACCGCTGGTGACCACCAGCGGGTTCGGGGATTGCCACCACAACAGGCACCGACCACCTTGTGGCCACAGCTCCGATCGGCCGCCTCAACAATGGTGGAACGAAACATGGTCCACTCGGACTCAATGTCCCCCACCTCCCACGGGACGTAGGCAAAGTTCTGCCGGAGGTGGGAGTTGAAACTCCATCTGACAGGGGATTCTGCCAGACGTTCCCAGCAAACCCTCACAATACGTTTGGGTCTGCCAGGTTGGACGGGCATCTTCCCCCACCATCGGAGCCAACCCACCACCAGATGGTGATCAGTTGACAGCTCCGCCCCTCTCTTCACCCGAGTCTCCAAAACATGCGGCCACAAATCCAATGATACGACTACACGACAAGTGCACATATGGACATCCTTATGTTTGAACATGATGTTCATTATGGACAATCAGTGACGAGCGCAGAAGTCTAGTAACATAACAGGTTCAGATCAGGTTGGTCGTTCCTCCCAATCACGCCCTTCCAGGTCTCACTGTCATTGCCCATGTGAACATTTAAGTCCCCCAGCAAAAGTACCTAGGGGGAGTGCTCTCCAGCACACTCTCCAAGGACTCCAAAAAGGGTGGGTACTCTGAAATGATGTTTGGTGCATAGGCACAAACAACAGTCAGGAATCGACCCCCCAACCCACCCCCCCAACCATAAGGCAGAGGAACGCTACCCTCTCCTCTCATCCGGGGTAAACCCCAATGTACAGGCGCCAAGCTGGGGGGCAATAAGTATGCCCACACATGCTCAGCGCCTCTCAACCTGGGCAACTCCAGAGTGGAAGAGTGTCCAACCCCTCTCGAAAGGACTGGTACCAGAGCCCAAGCTGTGTATGGAGGTGAGCCTGACTATATCTAGTCGGAACTTCTCAGATTCACATACAAGCTAGGGCTCCTTCCCTGTCAGAGGTGACATTGCATGACCCAAGAGCTAGTTTGTGTTGCCAAGGTCCCTGCCTTCTGCTGCCGCCCAGCTCACATGGCACCCGACCCCTGTGGCCCCTCCCACAGGTGGTGAGCCCATTGGAAGCATATAGCCCCAGACATCTTAGCTCCTAGGATCATTGGGACACGCAAACCCCTCCACCATAGTAAGGTGACGGCTCATGGAGGGGTAGCCAACATCATTAAAAGTAAATAAATAAATAAATAAATAAATAAAAATTCCACCTCTGATAACGGCAATGCCGGATAACTTGAGGGTCTTATAAAACCAAAACTTGTAAACTTGTGTCCAACTTCATGAATCACCTTGCTTCTAAATAGTGCCTCAGGACTTGTATTGTTCCGTTAATATCACGTGACCGATTACTTTACAAGTGTCATACCAGACAGCTATCATGTTTGGTCTGTTTTGGTTTAGTTTTTTTTTTGTTTCATGTTTTGCTCAGTGTCTTGTCATGATTATTGTGTCCACCTGTGTGCCTTCCACCCCTAGTGTTAGCTAATCAGCTCCCTCCTACCTTGTGTGTCTTGTCCAGGTGTTTCTCATTGTCTCGTCAGTGTGCTTGTATTTAAGTTGCTAGGTTTTGTTCAGTCCTTGTCTGGTCATTGTCGTGTTGTCGCTGTTGTCCGAGTTGTCGTTGCTGTCGTTTGAACAGAGTTACCTGTTGTCAAGCCACACCAAGTAGAACCTCGTCACCACGCCAAACCAAGCCACGTCACTACGCCAAGCCAAGCCTTGTAACCACGCCAAGCCGAACCTCGTCACCACACCAAACCAAGCCCCGTCACCAAGCCAAACCAAGCCAAACTTCGTCACCATGCCAAGGCCTACTTCTTCACCACGCCAAGCATCAGTGTCCAGTCAATTGTATTTCATTTCATTAAAATATAAACCGTGCTCACGCCTTGCCCTCTCACATTTGGGTCCTCCCCGTCTTGCATCATGCCAAACTGTGACAGAATGACCCGACCAACACCGTACCCAGCCAGAGGCGGGCATCAGCGGGCGTCACACCTGTAGGCTACCCCACTCAGCCTGCCAGCCACCCCCAAACCCTTCGTGTTGGTACCAACGAGGACTGAAAAGAGATGCTGAAAGAAAGCAGGCAACTAAATACAGAAAAACACACACAAAAATTACTCAAAGAGTTGGAGGGAACTGATTGGCTAACACCAGGGATTGAGATGACAAGCACAGGTGGACTCAATAACCAAACGACAGGCAGACAAAGTAAATCAATCAATCAATCAATCACATTTTATTTATATAGCACTTTTCATACATAAAAATGCAACTCAAAGTGCTTTAAAACATTCAAAGCAAAACATAGATAATTAGAAAAAAAAAAAAAAAAAATCCGTTCATGCCCTCCCTCCCAACAAACCCAAGACAGATATCCAGTAGTACATCAGCAATCATTCACACACACACACACAAAGTGCACAACCTGATAAAATGTGTTAAAAAGACATGACAAGGCACAGAGAAACCATATGAGAAAAGGGTACCCAAGGGGAGCTCTCCGTGCCGAGGGGAATGACAGCCCACGGCCACAGGGGCGCCACCACCATAGAGGCCCGGATTAGACAGGCGGACTCCACACAAAGTGTAGAGGCCGCCGGCCACCCAGGCCCAAGGAGTCTCTGCGATGACAGCCCCCGCGGGAAGGGCAGTCACCCCTCCCTCAAAGCGGAGGCTCCCCCATGAGGAAACACTGGAGCTAAAAGCTGACAACGGCAGAGAGCAACAATACTAAAAGACAGAACAGTAGTATAGTCTAAGAACTAGAATCAGTAAGATAAGATAGAAAAAAATAATCTTCAATCAAAAGAAAAGATAAATTATTTAAAAGTTGTTGAAAGCCAAACTAAAAAGGTGTGTCCTGAGCTTCCTCTTAAAAATATCAACAGTCTCTGCAGACCTGACGTCCTCTGGCAGGCTATTCCAAAGGTGAGGACCAAAATGGCTGAATGCAGCCTCGCCATGCATTTTGGTCCTCACCCTTGGAATAAATAAAAGGCCGGCGCCAGAAGGCCTCAGGATCGGCGAGGGTTGGTATGATAAAAGCAAATCAGATAAATAAGATGGCCCAAGACCATTAACACATTTATAAACTAATAAAATTACCTTAAAATCGATCCTGAAACACACAGGGAGCCAATGCAGCAATTTCAAAACTGGCGTAATGTGCTCCCGCCCTCTGGTTCTCGTCAGCACCCGAGCAGCTGAATTCTGCAGTAGTTGCAGTGGTGAAATGCTCTTTTTCGGGAGGCCAGAGAGCAGGGCATTACAGTAATCTAAACGACAGGAAAAAAAAGCATGCATCAGCACTTCCGTGTTAGTCTGAGAGAGAAACGGGCGGACTCTGGTGATATTCTTAAGGTGATAAAAAACAATCTTGGTTACATTTTTAATATGAGGAATAAAACTGAGCTCAGAGTCAAAAATGACGCCAAGGTTCTTCACACAATGTGAGGGATTAAAAATGTGTAGTTTTGGTAAAAGCTTCTCTCGCTGACCTTCGGGACCGATAACTAAAACCTCAGTTTTGTCCTGATTGAGCTGTAGGAAATTATCTGCCATCCATGACTTGATGTCTAAAATGCAGTTTAAAAGGGTATCAATGGGTCCTGTGTCATCAGGAGACACGGCAATATACAGCTGCGTGTCATCAGCATAGCTGTGAAAGCTGATGCCGTGTCCCTGATGACTTCCCCAAGGGGAAGCATATAAAGATTAAAAAGTAGGGGGCCTAAAATTGAACCTTGGGGAACCCCACATTTAATTTCATGGGTTTTGGAGGAACAAGTATCCATACTTACAAAGAAATATCGGTCTGTGAGATAGGAATAAAACCAGTCAAAAACAGTACCAGAGATGCCCACTAGATTTTTAAGTCTATTTAATAAAATTTGGTGATCTACTGTATCAAAAGCAGCGCTTAGATCCAGTAGCAGCGCTTAGATCCAGTAGCACACAAGAAGAGTTTTCTCACGTCTGCAGTGCACCTAATATCATTTAAAATCCTTAAAAGAGCAGTCTCCATTCTGTGGTTCATCCTAAAACCAGATTGATATTTCTCCAAAATATTATTTGTATTAGTCCGCTGATAGTGTAGTGGTACACACGCCTGAGTTGTGTGCGGGCAGCGTGGGATCGATTCCCGCTCAGTGACAGTGTCTATGTGTGCCCTGCGACTGGCTGGCGACCAGTTCGGGGTGTAGTCTGCCTTCGCCCATTGACGGCTGGGATAGGCTCCAGCAACTCCCCGCGACCCTATATAGGATAAGCGGTTTGGAAGATGACATGACATGACATTATTTGTATTTAAAAAATGATTCAACTGGATGAAAACCAGTTTTTCTAAAATCTTACTTAAAAACGGTAAGTTGGATACGGGTCTGTAATTATTAAAAACGCTCGGGTCAGAATTGCTCTTCTTCAGAATGGGCTTCACCACCACCGTTTTAAAGGCAGCGGGGAAGACGCCCGTCTGAAGAGAGCAATTGACTATATTTAAAATTTGTTCCTCAAAAAATCCATAAAATGTCTTAAAAGAAATGTGGGAATTGGATCCAAAAGGCAGGTTGTTGGGTTTACCTGGGAGAAAACTCGAACAAGTGTCCTTGCATCAACCAGGGCAAAGCTTTCCAGTGTTTCCTCATGTAAATATGATTGTCCGGGTTTATTATAACTTGTGTTTTGACGGGCTAAAAGACTGGATCTTATGTCATCGATTTTACTTCTGAAGTGGTCTGCAAAGTCCTCACAGAGAGCGTCTGTTGGTCTCTGTGGGGACTTATTAAAATCAGAACTAGTTAAAAGTTCAAAGGTGGAGAAGAGAACTCTGGGGTTGTTTTTATTGACTGTAATGAGGTTTGAGAAATAGGAAGATCTTGCCAGTTTGACTGTTTTATTGTAGGATTTCAGTTGTTCGCATAAAATTTCATAGTGTACTGTAAGTTTACTTTTTCTCCACCTCCTCTCTGCACTCCTGCATTTTCTCTTTGATGTTTTGATAGCATTGTTTCTCCACGGGGGTACAGTCTTTGTTTTTGTTGTTTTGATTAAAAGTGGAGCTACTGAATCTAACGATGATTTAAGATGTAGGTTAAAATTGTCAACAATAAGATCACAGGGTGCAGGTAAAATGTCAGCAGGAGTGCTTTTTAAGATCTCGATAAAATTTGCAGCCACCTCAGAAGATAGGTAGCGTTTCTTCACTGTTCTCACCGGGACTGCTAGATGGTTAAAACTGGCGATGTTAAAATAGACACAGTAGTGGTCTGACACTGCCAAGTCAACAACAGAGGACACAACAGCAGACAAGCCATAGGTTATAACCAAATCCAGGGTGTGTCCTCTGTTGTGAGTTGGCTGCAAGACGTGCTGTTTAAAATCCAAGCAGTTTAAAAGGTTTAAAAAATCTCTGGATAGTGGGTCCGAGATGTTGTCCATGTGTATATTAAAATCGCCAGTTATTAAAATCCTGTTATAACTGGAATATAAAATGGATAAGAATTCTGAAAATTCTGTAATAAAAGAAGTGGAATGATGGGGAGGTCTATAAACGGTAATGCAGAGAATAGGGGGACTGCTAAAAACAAAGGCATGGTGTTCAAACGATAAATAGCTGCTAAAAATGATCTCCTTTGATAAAAGAGTATTAATAAAAATTGATGCAGTCCCGCCTCCTCTTTTGCCATCCCTTGTAGAAAATAAAAAGTTAAAATTCGGTGGGCAAGCCTCGTTGAGAGCAACTGGAGCATCTGTACCAAGCCATGTCTCAGACAAAAGTATACCTTGTAAATTATTGTCTAAAATCAGGTCGTTTATGATAAAAGTTTTGTTTAAAAGGGAGCGCACGTTCAGCACGGCCAGATTAATTATTGTGCTGGACGTGCGCTCATGGTGGTACGAATGAGCAGTATTAACATATACTAGATTACCACTGTTAAAACCACGTTGTTTGTGTGTGCAAGGGAAGCGTCTGCCGGTGATGGTTTCAATGGGAAAATTGTCCGATAGTGGTAATGATAATGAGGGCCTGCAGGGGGGGCTAGTGAGGGTGGTGGTACTGTGAGCAGCTGGTATTGGCCTGTAGGTGATGGTAGTGACATTGTCATTGCAGCGTTTATGAGTAGAAGAAGAAATATGATTGGTAAACAAGAGTCAGCTGGGAGTGGAATTGGTTACGACATGGTGGATGTTAGCGGCTAAAATCTTGCTACCAAGAGAGTTCGGATGAACACCATCCGGCTGTTAAAAAGACGGGCGATTCCAGAATAGGTTAAAATTGTCAATAAAAGCAAAGTCAAGGTGGCCACAAGTGCGTAGAAGCCACGTGTTCAAGCTTAAAAGGCGGCTGAAGAGCTCGACTCCGCGAGACAATGCCGGCAAAATGCCACTCACCCAGACCGATAGACCGCAGGTTCTTAACAAGGCAAAGAGGGCGTGAAAGTCTCTCTTCGTCTACCTAGACTGTCGGTGTATTGTCTCGTTTGTCCCTACGTGAACGATGAGCCGGGTTATGGATGATGGCAGAGAGTCAAGAACACCCGGCAGGATGTTAACTATGTCCATGACTTTTGCTCCGGTAAAACAGCGGGTGACGGAGCCGGGATAGTGAGTACGTCTAATGGTGCTGTCGCCAATTATAACGCTGGTCGGTGCGTGACGTGAGGAGGGAACGCCAAGGGACTCACCGCCGGCGGGAGATTCACGACCCCACTGTCCAGGATGGCTCCGCCGAGGCCGAGTAATGACGGTGGATGACACCGGTGAGTGTCGCCGATGATGCTGGTGATGTCGACCACTCGTGTACCGGGACACCGCGTCCCGGAGCAGCCCGACGCGTGAGTGGACGGCCGGGTCACCGGCGGACCCGCCCAACATGGGGATCCCGGCCGAGGTCGTCGCCGTGGGTGGCGGGGAATCCGAGGGAGCCCTTGGGAGCACAGCCCCAGCGTCGGACGCAGTGATGTGCAGTGATGGGAACAGGAGACTCACTCGCCAGGGCGGCGAACCGATTCCCCAGGACCAGTTGGGGGCGGTGGGGTGGCTCCCCGGCCCTCCGGCCGCGGGACACCACCTCGACCCAGGTGTCACTCTGCAGCGGTGTCGAGCAGGATGGCCCCGGGCAGGCAATTGGATCCCACCTCGTCGTGTCCGAGAGGCCAGCCGCCTCAGCCGTCATTGTCGCCGACAGGATTTCACGAGCGTGCCTCCTCATGACCACCGCGGAGAGTTCGGGGAAACGGGTCGCGAAGCAAGAGATGACCGCTTCCTTCTCATGGAGATCCTCTGAGAGACGACGAATATCCCTTCTTAGGTCAGAGATGGTTTTATTTGCCTTCTCCAGCAGGCCATTGTGTTCGTCGCTGTCGTCTGAAGGCATTTTAATACACTAGCACCAAGCTAGCCTCAAGCTAGCCTGTTTCCGTCGCAAGCTAGCTGTATGCTAGTCCGCGAGATCAAGCGACCCAGAGATTCACAAAAATAAAAATAAAAAAATAAAATAAATAATAATAATTATAAATAAGATAAAAATAGTCTCCAAAAAAAAAAAAAAGTAAAAACGCAACGCGCAGGTGAGGTAGACTCGAAGGAGAAAGTGCAGAAGTGCAATCAAGGAGAAAACATGAAACTAAAGTCAAAAACCAAACTCAAAAGACAGATAATGACATAGAATGATAATGGCCGTTTCTCAATATGAAGAAACAGCGTACGGTCTCATGAACTTGCCAAGTACATTCTTGCTACAGAATACAGAATGTATGCGAGAACGTTCTTCCAAAGAACGAAAGTCTCTGAAACGGCTGTGTACTTCCCGCCCGACTGACGTATTTCGGTGATAGCAGCACAAAATGCATCTTGGGATATTTTCAAATTTACAATACTTTACAAGTATCAAACTGATTTAAGATAGCTGTCAAGGACAACATCCATACGTTCTTGGTTTATTCGTACTTTCAATTGCAATAGTACTTGGGCCACGACTTCAACAGATCACAAGAATGCAAATTGAGAAACGAACAAAGTTTACAATCCAAGGTTTCTTAACACTATAACTTCCTTAGCCGGGTTTTTTAACCCGCCTACCTTGCGCTTCCATGGCGGATTTTTTAACCCATGGAGGGTGGGTGTGTCGGGGGATTAGCAGAGCTATTGTTATGTTAAAGTATATTAGCCCGAGAAACCACCCACTACTTTGCAATGCAATTAGCCACCCCCCTCCCACCACTTCATTGACCATTTGTTTGGAAGAACAAGAATCCTACATTTTGTAAGCTTCCCAGTAGTAGTTGGGTTTGTTCATGCTCCTTTTGCGCTGTTTGCTCTTTGCATCGTTCCCAAGATGACAGTTTTGCAAGAAATCATCACATATTAGAGTTTTTGTGAGTTTTATTGAACACAGAACAAAAAACATATCCACACAATTAAAAAATATACTTTTTCCTCATGCAGTGTGTGTGCGTGTCTGTGTGCGTGCATGCTGTTGGAATGTTTTGTAGGTCTCGAGTCCATAAGCCCAATTAGCAATTTACAAAACAACTACCGTAGTACAAGTCGCATCAGCCATAAAATGCATAATAAAGTAGAAAAAAAGCATATATGTCACACTGTAGTATAAGTCGCATTTTTAAAGAAAATTTATTTGATAAAATCCAACACCAAAAACAGACATGACATTTAAAATTTAAATAACGAACAATTTAAAATAAAAATAGAATATAGACAACAGGCTGAACGGTATGCTTACGTTACATTACACAACGCCCCCCCTCCACCTCCCGGAACCCAAGTTGCCTCCGTCGCGTAACGCTGATAAATGTGTCCATATAAATCAAAATAATAAAATTGTGCGCTAAGTACACATTTCCACTGAGCTACGATGGTAACATTTAGCTTACATTCACTATATGTGAATTTGTGGGGTTTCACCGGAGCGCCTCATCCAAACAGTCACTCGAATCAAAGAGCGTGACCAGACACAGTGATAGAGAGCAATGTGGCTTCAGTTAGCACTCCAATCCATTCCACAGATTCAACAACTCACTCAATCCCCACCCATACACGACGACAAAGAGGCACGCATCTGCCGCTAGCCACTAACGGCTAACAGACTCCAAATGTCTCTCGTTAGGACCCCTTAGCTGTCCAACAATATGCCCGACATAAATCAACATAAAGAAAGGACCCATTGGCTGCCTGAAAACATGTCTGGGGTAAAACACACAAGTTAAACAGTAAACCAATGTCTGTATAAACGAAGCACTAATGAGGAATTTACAACAGGTATGTCAGAAAGACTGGGGGGAACCAAAGTTTAGTTCCGCCTTGGTGCAGAATCAATTGGTCTATACTACCCGCTTCAGCCAGTGTAAATTCTCTAAATTAATGTGGACAACACTACAAGGTAAGATAACTTTAAACTCACCAAAACGGTCATAGATCGATTAAATAAGTCTTTTATTTATCGCCGACCATGTAGAATGTTTCCAAGTCTCCAAAAGTATTTATGTATTCAGTCGTAATTATCTCTTTGTTCTCTTCCCCGCTGCCCAGCTCTGCACTACAGGTTATTCTGCCCGTTGTAAAGTCAATATGTAATGCAGGTTTATATGCAGCCATAGAACACCCTCCTGTGGTTGTTTGGTGTATTGTTTGCTGACCTTGACAAGGAAAGGGATAATAATGTGTTAATAATTTCACACATAAGTCGTTCCAGAGTATACGTCGCACCCCCGGCCAAACTATGAAAGAAAAAAAATAACGCGACTTATAGTCCGGAAAATACGGCACATACTCAATGCGTGTTCGTTTTATCTTTTAAGAAGGTATCCAATATAAATAAACACTCACACAAATCGATTGAATTTTCTCGTCAGTTTTCTTTACCATCTCTGAAGTTCAGGAATCATACAATGATCAGATCTGGGCAGCTTTTCCATTCTTGCGAATGCTCTCACTCGAGACAGGCGAGGGCAGAAAAGGGGCGCGGTCTAACATGCAGCCCTCACATTTATACTCTTCAAAATCTAAACATAATGTGGGTTGGTCTCCTCCCTGGCTGGCCCTGCCTATGAGGCTGATCTTCACCAGCTGGTCCCGTGCTCAGATCAGGGCACGCTGACTCTGAGACTTTGAACTGATTATGCAATGTGTAATTCCCAATTTGGTTTTTGGTTAACCTGTTGGCTAATATAAAACCATTCATATAGATTCAGATCCTTCAGAGCGTATGTGTGTGTTACAGAATGACAGTGCACTGTACGCATTCCCACGGCATTTCTGTTCTGCATGTTCCACACATGTATTTTTCACAGAGCACACATTGCTTGGTGGCATAATTTCTGTTGCAGTTGCATTCGACCTGGCACCTAATTTTTTTCTCAGGGCTTGGTGTAGCTGGCTGTCGGCGAAGCATTTCTGCCTGCTTTGCACCTATATAACGGTGAACCAATTCATGTGCGAGTTTTGCTAAGAAGGTTGCCCGTCTCTCCTTCAGCCCAGTGCGTGCCTGGTACAAAACATATGCATTCAATGGTGCGATGTCAATCATGTTGTAGAACACAGCCACTGGCCAGCGCTGTTTTCCTCTTCGGACAGTGTATTCCCGCACCATCTGGTCCATCGCGTCCACGCCGCACTTTGTGGTGTTGTAGAGGGTGATGGTATTTGGCTTCCTCTTGGTGGTGTTCTCCGTGTTCTCCGTGCATGGTGCTGAGAACATAGACAATCTTCTTCCTTTTTTCTGAGCATACACTGTCAGCGTAGCACTAGTTGTTGAAAACACCTAATAAATGAGAGAAAGAAAAAATGTTTATTTCACAGTAATTTTACACACTCACACATGCACGCACACAAAATACAACTCAAACATATATACCAGTGTTGTTCTGATACCACTTTTGGCTCCCCGCTAAAGTGAAATGCATTGTCGGGAAAAACCCCAAATAAGTGTTTATGTATATCATAGTCTTTTTGCAGAAGTCTGGCTAGAACCGCGTTAGGGCAGAGAGCCAGCAGCTATGGAAATTAAGAAAATGTGTTTTACATCACAACCTAGATGCTCTGATCACTATGTATCAGTTACCATTTTCTTTTTCTTGTACAGTGGATCATAAGATTACGTTTGTAAACTCATGGCAGACGCGACGCCAATCACACTAATAGATACCTGAGTGGTGAATTCTTCGCGGCGGTCCATCTGTCTTGTAGGAATGTCGACGTCAGTCTGCACTCGTACGCCGTGGGCGTTTTTGTTGTCAAAGCGCAGGTGTTTCATAATGTCTTGATATTGTTTTCGGGGCATGATATCCATGATTTTTTGTTTTCCCAATTCTTATGACCAGTAGTCTTACATCGATGGAAGTTTGTTAACCCCCCACAAGATGATGGCCAGAAATGCCATCAGGGAGGGTCATGGACCAATTCACATCCTCTGATTCCTGTGCATGACTCTTGGATGACGCCGAGCATTCTCGTGGTGATGAAACACATGAAGCTCTGAAGTCGACTGCCAATATGACTCCTGGTTTCAGCTGTGGGCTCTCCATCAGCGGCGTAGGCTTCAATTGGGGTGAAATGGAGAGGCGTCCCAACCAGCTCTTCACCCCACACCGTGGAGTCTTTGGCAGTCTCTGTCCAGTCAGTCTCCTAACGAGCTCTCTTCTCTGGTTGAGGAGCAGTCTCCTCACCTGCATGTGAACAAATTCAAATCATGTGTAATGGAAAAGTCAAATAACATCGCAATTGCATGCAACAATGCTGATTATAATTCCAGTACGTCATAAATATTCGTCCTCTCTATCAGAATTTTGTCTAAAACAGATATGACACAGCCAAGCCAAACACATTTTATTAAGACAAGTACAGAGTACATACAATCCTGCAGCCTGAGTCAACCACAAAATTGTTGTCAGTTCGGCAGGAGAAACGCAATCGTTGCGCTGATGTTTCACAAAACGGGCAACGGCTTCTTCTCGGGTCACTAGTGGAAGTGACGTACGAGCTCGTTTTAAGTCGGCACATCGACGACTGAAGGACGATTCTCGCCAACGTGGCGATAATGTTCATTTTTTTAATTTAATTTTTTTATCTAGTAACTCAGAACATACAAACACAGCAGCTGGGGGATGACAACAAAATATTCTGGGCTGTGAACTAGTGCACTATAGAGTGAAACATTTTCTTACTTTTTTCTATATATATTTTATTTAATTTGCCTTATTTGCCTAGCATGTTAATACAATGTTGGGGTTACGATTTTAAATGCTAATGAGGAGTGTTTTTTTTTTTTTCTAACCACAATCAGAATGTAAATTTGTTACAGTAACAACACAAATATGTACAGTGGAATAAATGACTCTACTTTTTTTTAAATTCCTCTTTCACTGGTGAGGTAGAATGCCCTAGTCAAAATCTCCTTCGAGATTTCAGTTGAGGTAAAAAAAATTGTATTTCACACTGTTTTCCACTTAACCCATTAAGGCCTAAAGCGCCTTTCTCAACAGCTCCCCAAAACCTAAGGTCGCCTTTGGAATTACCCTTGAAAACCTGAAGTTCTCCTAGAAAATCAACACTTACAAAATGATTAATATCTCAGCCCCTGTAGCAGACAGAAACATAATTCCAAAAGAATTAAAGAGCTTAGACATGTGGCTTTCACACAGGCACAATTTATTATTATTTACTGTTTCAATCGAAGATGTAAAAATAACATGTCAGTGCAAGAGAAGCACTATTATATTTTTTTTTAAAAATCGAGTGATAATTACCATCCTCTATTCTGTTACAAAGACGTCAATATCGTAATTGTCTACAAACCATATCATATCACGTTTGACTGGTTCCACTGGTCGTGCACGTCGTCTATATATCACTGCCGTTACTTACTTTAATCAGAGCTCTCGGCAATCGACGGCGTCCGCCATTATCCTACCTACGGCTCAAAAAAATTCCACAACATCCACCGTTACGTGTATATTCTGATACATTAAGTTGGATTAAAAAAAGACAGTGACGTATCCGCTCCCCCGGTTTGAAACAGCGCTCCCAGCTCTAGTGGTAGAAACGCAGTTATGCACTCCCAGGCTTAATGGGTTAAATCAGTGAAGAGTGCATAAACTGAGAGGCTTTGTGGATACCACTGTTCTATTTGTGCCACCATTACCTCTTTGAGACCCATGTCTTGAATATTTTGGTATACCATGGTAAATTATATATTACCTACAGAAGTGCAGTCTAGCAGAGCATTTTGTATTCCTGCCACATTGAGAGTGGATTTTGCAACTCAGTGTTCCTTCATTTCTTATTCTGTCTTCACTACTCAATTTGTTGTGAGTGATAAATAAGTAGCTACATTCCCTGTCATTTCCTGTTTTAAAATGTTCTTCAGAATGTTTTTCATTGATTTATTCCTTTATTTTTGTCTTATTCAGCTGCTTGGTCATGCAGAATGAGAGATCTGTAGACCCATTGATGCCGGAAGCTAGCGTTTGATCGTGACAATCATTCTTTTCTTTTTGCGTTGCTACAGGTTTTTGGTGTCAGGGATCATTTTTAGCTCTGTGCGAAACTGTTGTACAACAATGCTGTTGTACAATCTGTGGAGAAGGTATGGGCAGGTTTAAGTGGTTCAGTGCCGATCACAGGAGGGATCAGCAAGCCACGATTCGATTCGATTTTCAGTGCCCGTTTTTTTTTTAAATCGCTGTGTCGCGAATATGTACAGATAAGATTGTATCTTATAATATTTGGTATCATTCAAATCTGCGGAAACTTTTCTAACCATATACAACATGCCCAGGAATGCTTTGAAGTTGTTCAGTATGTAGTGAATGTCCCGCGTGCATGACCCGCAAAACCACCCGTGGGTGTTTGGAATGGCAACAGGTTCTCAACTCATATCTGTGACTCCTAAACTTTAGACGCATTCAGAATGAGAGGTTTCCCAGCTGAAGTATGACAGTTGATTGATGCCAGTTACAAATTGTGAGATGCTCAAAGGTTTTAAACAGGACAATTTAATAGACTCAAATCTAACTTTATTGTCATGAATTGAAGCTCACCTGAAACCTGAGCTGGAATTGGGGGTGGACACCACACCGCCTCCACTTTTTCTTAAGGAGAGAAAAAGGTCTGGCCTTTGTCTCTCGCTCTCTCTCTGAACTTCGAGCTCCCCAGAAAAACTCTCTCTCTCTCTCTCACTCTCTCGCAACTTGACGCCCTCTCAAGAAAAAATCTCTTCAAGAATTGGCTCTTCAAAAATCTCTCTCTCTCTCTCCAAAGCTCTGCCCCAAAGAAACTTCTCAAACTCCCTTTTTCACTTCTCAACTTTTTGATCTTTTGGCTGCATTTTTGCTGGCGCATCCACGTGCCCGAAAACCAACCGCGGGCGACCGGAAAAGCTAGATTGGACCACTCCAAACCTCGTCACCACACACGTGGTAGACGCGCTGGACTCCGGCCCTTGGGCAGAATCCGCTGAAGCAACACGCCGGTTCTGTCCCGTTTGCACCCCCCGACCCCGCGCCGCGGCCAGTCGATCAGGTCATCTGAGAGCCCAACAAAGCTTGGCATCGCTACAAGCAGCCCTCTTCTATTTTTCCCTTTTTTTGGTTGTTCTTCCATCTGCAAATGAGTGAAGGTCCTTTCCCCCTCTTGGTTCATCACGTGAGTTTCAGCAAATTTAAGTGACTACAATGTGACTCGCCGAGGCTTTTCACAGTGGTGCATCCAATTGATGGTTAACGCTAGCTTACTTTGTGCATTTCAAGTCCGCCGACTTGACGCTAGTCGTCCTTACGGTCCCCTATCAGATGTCCCCTTTTTCTTCTCGTTGCAGTAAATTTCGATATTTGTTTTGTTAATTTTTTTTCTTCATTTATATGGTAAAATATGGTATGTACCTGCAACAAAAAAAATAGCAAGCTTTAGAAATCTAAATCAGTACATTTTCACGAGTCTATGTTATGTCTTTTATTGTTAGGTGTTGCCATTTAGGGTTTGTGGGAAATAGGCCATGTTGTGTTAACATGGAAAGCTGAGGTTTCCGATTCCTAAACGCAACACTCAATGCGTAGTCACAGCGACCGTGAGGCAGCACGTCCTATTGCTGCTTTACATCACGGATGACACGGATGACCATGTGCGATGGAGAGAAGCATGCCGGCCGTGGGATACAAGGCTTTTTCGAGAGAAAAAAAACCACGGCAAATAATTTGATATATAAATAAACAACACGTCCACTATTAAAATTAACTGTCGACGATTTTGATCGTTGAAGTTGCGTATGCAGTTTGTTCACAGCAGAGACGTGAGCGAGCGCCTATGGTTAACATGGAGTTCCGAATTGATTCTTTTATTTTTTTACATCAATGCATATTTTAAGCATTTATATCGATTTAAAATCGATTTTCGATAAATCGTTACATCGCTGGTGGACTCACTCCAAAATTCCATGGGACCGTGTCTACGGAAACATGTTAGTCACAGAACACCGTCATGCATGCACATCAGTATCCTGAAGTTGCTGTGAAGGCACATTGAGGATAGGCAGACTCGGCCCATTCATCCAAGAGGCAAAGCCGGACCAGGGCGAACATTCAAAATTTAATTTAATTATATGCATCAGATTTGTAATATCATTAAAATGCGTTAGCAATTCTATCTTGTTTTTTATCTAAATATATTTTGACTGTATTTTGCTGTGTCTACCTCTGTTTTCACTGCCTTTATGTTATAATACTTTAGCGTCAGTGCTATGAAATCTAAAAGTCAGCACAAAATATCTGCCAACCGGCAGTGTCAGTGTCAAGACATCATGACTGTAGAAGCTCTTGCAAACAACTCAATCCTTGCTCCAACTGTGAGACATGCACACAGCTGCATCATCATTAGGTTTAGCTATGTTATAATTAATCTCACAAAATGTTATGTTGTCTGAGGTTGCTGTAGCATTTTTATAGAAATAAAATCCTGGTACAGAATTAAAAAATATATATACAATTAAGACAATGCAAATTCTGCCTTATTCTGCCCATTGTAAAAATAGAGGTTAAAAAGAAACAGAAACACATTTTCAAGTTTCTGGAGTGGTTTAATACATCAGTCTCTACAATTGTTTGAAATAATATTTTTAATTGTTTTTATCCATGAAGAAAAAAAGGGTAAAAATAGTACACTATTATTATTATTATTATTATTATTATTATTATTATTATTGTTATTATCATCATTATTATTATTATGACATTAAATCGTAGTTACCGTATTTTCCGGACTATAAGTCGTTTTCATCGTTTGACCGGGGGTGCAATTTATACTCTGTAGCGATTTATGTGTGAAATTATTAACACATTACTGTCATGGATTGTTAGTGCTGACGTGACTTATGTTTTGCCTCCCTCTGCAGGTGCTTTAGCGCTTTAACAAAACATCATAATTACAAGTCAGCACTAACAAGCCATGACAATTACTTCTATATCATTTTACATGTTACTGTAACCAACATAAAGAAACATAAGATACATCCTAAAAGCTATTAGAATGCATGAATAATTTAAACGGTTAAAGTCTAATGTTTTGTTAAACTAACAGGCCTTGCTAGTCGAGGAAGCCAGCTTATCCAAACAGCTAAACATTCACAAACAAACTCCACAGACTCTAGGTGTGCAGCGAAGTTGCCTGTTTATATTGTGAAACTGCACAAGAAACAGAAAATACTATCAAGCTACGTATTACATACACATGTATTTTCATAGACATGAACAAGATGAGCCTATGCTAGCGATTAGCGATCACGATTAGCATTAGCGATAGCGATTAGTATGTTCAGTCAACAACCTACAATCATCCATAATTCAGCTCGTATATAAATGTCATTACACACAATTGTCTAAGTTAGTGTCAGGCGATGGTTGAACAAGAATGAACTACAAACAGGCAGACATGCTAACGATTAGCATTAGCGATAGCGATTAGTATGTTCAGTCAACAACACAGTACAATCAGCCACAATTCAGCTCCTATATAAATGTTGCATGCTCATTACACACGATTGTCTAAGTTACTTCAGGTGATGGTTGAACATGAATGAACCACAAACAGGCGGTTGCCTGTCTCTGGCTGGGGTATTGCAGCATGCAGCCACACACGTAAGGAGGAGCACACTCAGCACAGAGACGAAGGCAATTACGACCGAATACATTAATACTTTTGGAGACTTGGAAACATAAATAAAAGACTTATTTAATCGATCTACAAATGTTTTGGTGAGTTTAAAGTTATTTTACCGTAACTTTCTTGTATGCTACATGTAGCATCGTAGCTAGGTGGAAATGATGTTTACTAAGCGCACAATTTCCTCCCAAAATGCTTTCTTTGGGTGGTGGTGGGGTTTTAGGCATTGATGACTGAGGATAAAGACCTAGCAACTGACCTAAGCCTGGTTCACACGGCAGGATTTTAAAATTGTCGGCCAACTTCCAAACTCTGAGAGGCCCCAAACGTGACGAGAAAAAATTATGTGTATTACAGTCTTGGATGTACCCTGTGTGGTGTGCAGCCACACGGTGAGATCAACACATCACACAAAAACCACATTCTTTCACAGATATTTTCACGTCAGACGGAAAATTTTGCAAAACCCCTCGAGATTAAATGAGACTTCAGAGTGACCAAAATGGTGGATGAAAAGGCAGAAGGGGTCTCGGGTTGTGTCTTGACGGTGTCGCTAGTCAAAGAATTATTTTTAGTGCAGATAAAAAGTGACAAACCTCAGACCACAGGGTAGTCTTATACGACAATCTTATAAAACACATAACGTGGCATTTGTCCTCTTGGTTTGGAAGGGGTAAAATCGTGACAAAAACAGCCCGATTATGTGTGTCCCAGGCTTAGTAAATTGGTAAGTCGTAACCTTTAAGTTTCAAACAATTCTCAAGTTATTGTACGGAAATAAAGCAAGACAAGTCGAGTCCCTACTAGTGGGAGGATGATGGCTAAAGTGTCATCAATGCTGGACAACCCGGCCCACCCCCTCCACAGGGCACTCTAACAGCACTCCACAGCTCCTTCAGCAACAGACTGTTACACCCTCGCTGTGCAAAGGAGAGATTCCGCCGCTCCTTCTTGCCTGCTGCTGTCAGACTGTTTACCAAGAACATTGTGTAGTCACTACAAACTGGCGGACATTAGTGCAATTGTGCAGTCCTGCGCCTGAGCTGCAGTATATTGTGCAATACTCAACATTCCCCACTACTGTATTTTTATTTTCATCCAATGCTGTTCCTTATATTTCACGGCAGCACTGTCACTTACAGTATTTTTTCCTCTGTAATATGTACAGGCTAAAATGAGTGTTTCTTCATACTTTATATGTAGATGTATGTTGCTGTGTATATACATGTGTATATACACATGGTTACTGCATATATTTAGATAGGTTTGATTCTGAATGTTTGCTGTTAATATTATACATTAACGGCTACATTATGCCGCCTATACCTTTGCTGCTGTAACGCTGAAAATTTCCCCACTGTGGGATCAATAAAGGCCTTCTTATTCTTATTCTTAAAACGTCATATGCCCATGACACACCATGCACATGCCAAACGGAGGTCACCACAACAGAACTGGACCAGCCAATCAGGTCCAACCTCCACAACCTCACTTTCTCGGTGACAGTGAATGTACAAACCTCGTCCACCTCTGTAGACCATCATCATCGGTCAAAGACACACCTTTAATGCTTCATCTGACTAATACACAATATGACTTGGAGTCTAAGGCTCCCATACAACAGGCACCCATGGGTGCATACGCTTTACAAACTGATGCAGAACCCAAGTGGGCCCATTTAAATCGGTGGTTTCAGACACCCTGGTGTCTAATATGTAACAAATGTATGCTGCCACTTTTGTGAATAACACAACTAGAACTTATAGTGCTAAATCTAACCTTCGTTATGTCAGTGAACAATCAGTTAAAGTGGCTAAGCACCCACTTGCACACCAACAACCATGACACCACGTGCATGGCCAAACATCTCGGAAAGCGTACAGTGACTCAAGCAGACCTCAACGGAATCCTCAAATGCTCAAAGCAATTTGTGGGAGGCCTGCTCTTAGCTGCTACTTCAATTTGATTTTTATTTAACGTAGGCGCCCCCCACTGTTAACAGTGTTATTCCCAACACAGTCAAATCGCAAATTGGGAAACCCCAGGACGGGATTACGCTCATCCAACAAAGCATGAAAAAAACAAATCTTCAATCTATCGTCTCTCTGTGAGATACTTCAAAGGACTAGCCTAGTCTTCCTGACACATTTCAGTTTCATTGCAGTTTCTCTGGAACCAGGAAGTGCTCCAAACGTTGGAGTGTCAGCTTCAGTTTGGAATGGTTCTGAAATGAAAAAAAATAAAAGAGGAGTATTTGTGAACAGCCAGTCTATGTGGAAGTGCATGTTTACTTTTACAAAAGAAAGTCGTTATTACCAGTGTAAGCGTTAAACTGAAAGGTCGCAGAATGATGATGTAAAAGAGTCGCCACAGAGAAGTGGTTGCATTGAGTTGTGTGGAATAAACGGTGCCAAAAGGTTCGCCCCAAAAGAGTACTAATTCCTCAGTTTTTGTCTGTCGAAGAGTGTTTATGAACACCCTACACATGGCACACTACATTGGTAGCGGTGGGATGGTGCCCTGGCTTCGTAACTATTTTCTTTTTGGATAATTTCAGAATTTTTTAGCCCGCGCTTACCGCCTGCTAGCTGCTTTGGAGCAGCAGTGACGCACGTGTCTGGTCCATATTATGGATGAAGATTATTTCCAGTGCCCTGCTAAGTGGACTGGTGGCTTGGGTAGCATGAAAGTCCACCATTTCGACACCATTTCGCGGAGACGGTGGGAAATCATTTGCTACTTGGGTGAAGCTGCCGTCCGCGCTCAGTCTGGAAGCGGTAGTTACGCTATTATTTTGGCAAGTTTCCTCCCTTTGAGACAGGACGGAGCAGATTTTCTCCTGTAGGACAGTTTGTCACTAGGGGCCTTACTTATCAATGCTGCGTAAGCACAAAACAGGGCCTGAATGATGCGTACGTAAATTCCTGCGGAAAAAGTATGTAACCTATCAAAAAAAAAAAAAACTTGACGGGAGAATTTGCGCAGGTACTGCGACTGGACTTATCAACGCGCCAAAAACTGGGCCTGAAAGCTGCGTACGTAGATCCCTGCTTCATAAGTCAGCCACTCCGAAAACAATTTGGCGGAAGGAAGTGCGCACATTTACGGCAGCTCTCAACCATCCATACGCACTTTTGGGAGACACAGTTGGTGAGGATTTGAAATCATATCATAGGATCATTCCTCCCACACATTCCGTTTCACTTCATATATTCAAACAAATGTGTTCACTAATGTTTACTCATCAAAAATATCACATAATATTTTTATATGAAGAAAAGAAGATTTTAAAACGGCTAGCACCATTAGTAATCATTTTTGTCTGTCTAGATTTTCTAAACAACAATGATAATATTATATATATATATATGTATATATATATATAATATTATATATATATATATATATATATATATATATATATATATATATATATATATATATATATATATATATATGAAACAGAAGTATACTTTATTATTATCATTATTATTATTATTGTCATGTAATTGTCAGGTATTATCAGGTGATAACAATATTAGGATCGACAATAACAATAAACACTATATATATATATATATTTATGAAACAGAAATATACTTTATTATTATCATTATTATTATTACTGTTGATCCTAATATTGTTATTACCTGATAACAAGACAACTGTGAAAACCTTTTTAACCCCTCCTGTCATGTTGTGTGTCAAATTAACCCGTTTAGAAAATCTAGGGAGACAAAAATGATTACTATTTGTGCTAGCCGTTTTTAAATCTTCTGTTATTCAAATAAAATATTATGTGATATTTTTGATGATTAAACATGAGCGCAGGTCACTCTGACCCATGACATCCATCCATCCATTATCTGTACCGCTTCTCCTCACAAGGGTCGCGGGGCGTGCTGGAGCCTATCCCAGCTGTCTTTGGGCAGTAGGCCGGGGACACCCTGAATTGGTTGCCAGCCAATCGCAGGGCACACAGAGACAAACATCCGCACTCACAATCACACCTAGGGGCAATTTAGAGAGTCCAATCAACTTACCATGCATGTTTTTGGAATGTGGGAGGAAACCGGAGTACCCGGAGGAAACCCACGCAGGCACGGGGAGAACATGCAAACTCCACACAGGGAGGCCGGAGCCGGGATCGAACCCACGACCTCTGAACTGTGAGGCGGACGTGCTAACCAGTCGACCACCGTGCCGCCTTGACCCATGACAATTGTCAATAAATTATCACAACAGCAAGTTACCCAACATTAAGAAAAAAAGGAAACATTCTCATATAACTATTGATAACAAATCTTTGAAATAATGAATTTCGTTTTAATGAACAACCTGTGAAGTTGCAAACATAAGAAATAATACATTTTGACTCGCACATGTCTCACACTTCCTCTGAACTGTCGATCCACGGCTCCGCTGTTGTGTTCCTTTGCTACGCTCCTTTCCAAGAGTTATTGGAGCCTCTTTTCCTCTCTCATGGTCGAGAAGATGGGATGAATGTGACATGCCACCTTCGATTAAATTTGAAAAATAAAAGAACAAACATGAGAGTGTCCCAGGTCTTGCGCAGCTCGCTGAAGTTTAATTCTCACCATGGTTGCCAAGTGATCATCATCCTATACAGTATTGACAGTTGTGTCCTCCTCTTCTTCTTTATACACTTCACTAAATTAAATGTAAGCCATAGCATCCTGTGCGAGACATGACACGGAGATATATTCAGATGTATTTTCCTACTTCCTATTGACCATATATGGTTGATAGGACGTGTTCCACCTTTGTGCTCATTCGCAAATGGGAGTCTGATTCAGGGAAAATGTGATATAGTTGTGCATACACACGGTTTGATCGGTCTGATTTTCTCCTTACGCCAATTCCAAGGTTTATGCTTACGCACACTTTTAAGATAAGATAAGGTAAGAATGCCTTTATTGATCCCACAGTGGGGAAATTTTCATTGTTACAGCAGCAAAGCTATAGGTCACACAGGGACGGCGGCATAATGTGGCCATCAATGTATAACATTGACGGCAAACATTTAGGATCAAACCTATGTAAATATACGCAGTAACATGTGTATATACACATGTATATACACACCAACCTACATCTACATAAAAAGTATGAGGAACACTCATTTTGGCCTGTACATAGTACAGAGGAAAAATACTCTAAGTAAGTGACAGTGCTGCAGTGCTGTAGTGAAATGTAAGGGACAGCATTGGATAAAAATAAAACTAGACTAACAGTAGTGGGGAATGTTGAGTATTGCACGATATTACAGTAGTGGGGAATATTGAGTATTGCACGATATGAGCTCAGGTGCAGGACTGCACAATTGCACTAATGTCCGCCAGTTTGTAGAGACTACACAATGTTCTTGTTAAAGAGTCTGACAGCAGCAGGCAGGAAGGAACGGCGGAATCTCTCCTTTGCACAGCGAGGGTGTAACAGTCTGTCACTGAAGGAGCTGTGGAGTGCTGTTAGGGTGCCCTGGAGGGGGTGGTCCGGGTTGTCCAGCATTGATGACAGCTTGGCCAACATCCTCCTGTCCCCCACCGAGTCCACAGAGTCCAGGGAGCAGCCCAGGACAGAGCCGGCCCTCCTGACCAGTTTGTCCAGCCACTTCTTGTCCCGGGCCGAGACGCCGCCTGCCCAGGTGACCACTCCCTGGAAGATGACGGATGCAACCACGGAGTCATAAAAGTTCCTGAGGAGTGTCCCCTGAACCCCAAAAGACCTCAGTCTCCTGAGTAGGAAGAGTCTGCTCTGACTCTTCCTACAGAGGGCGTCTGTGTTGTCACACCAGTCCAGTTTATTGTTCAGATGAACACCCAGGTACTTGTAAGTTGGGACTCTCTCAACATCTGTTCCCCGGATATTCACTGGTGCAGGTGAGGAGTGCTGGCGCCTACCGAAACCCACCACCATTTCTTTGGATTTCCCCGCATTGATCAGGAGGTGGTTCTGCTGGCACCAGTCCATAAAACCCTGAGTAAGTTCTCTGTACTCCCGATCATCTGCGCCTGTGATGAGGCCGACAATCGCAGAGTCGTCAGAGAATTTCTGCAGGTGACAGGTAGGGGTGTTGTAGTTGAAGTCCGAGGTGTGGAGGGTGAACAGGAAGGGAGCCAAGACAGTTCCCTGTGGGGCCCCTGTGCTACAGAGGAGCACGTCAGACACAGTCCTGTGTCCTCACATACTGTGCCCAGTTTGTGAGGTAGTCCTGGATCCATGTGGTGAGGTGGTGGGCCACCCCCGCCCGCTCCAGCTTGTCTCCCAGTATGGTGGGCTGGATGGTGTTGAAAGCACTGGAGAAATCAAAGAACATGATCCTCACAGTGCTCCTCGCCTTCTCCAGGTGGGAGAGTGAAGTGTGGAGGAGGTAGATGATGGCATCATCCACACTGATGCCAGGCTGATATGCGAACTGGAGTGGGTCCATTGAGGAGCTCACCAGGGGGCGCAGGAGGACAAGGACCAGTCTCTCCAGGGTCTTCATCAGGTGATAAGATAAGATAAGATAAGAATGCCTTTATTGATCCCACAGTGGGGAAATTTTCATTGTTACAGTAGCAAAGATATCGGTCACACAGGGGCGGCGGCATAATGTGGCAATTAATGTATAACATTGACGGCAAACATTAAGAATCAAACCTATGTAGATATACGCAGTAACATGTGTATATACACATGTGTATACACACCAACCTACATCTACATAAAAAATATGAGGAACACTCATTTCGGCCTGTACATAGTACAGAGGAAAAAATACTCTAAGTGACAGTGCTGCAGTGCTGTAGTGAAATGTAAGGAACAGCATTGGATAAAAATAAAACTAGACTAACAGTAGTGGGGAATGTTGAGTATTGCACGGTATTACAGTAGTGGGGAATATTGGGTATTGCACGATATGAGCTCAGGTGCAGGACTGCACAATTGCACTAATGACCGCCAGTTTGTAGAGACTACACAATGTTCTTGTTAAAGAGTCTGACAGCAGCAGGCAAGAAGGAACGGCGGAATCTCTCCTTTGCACAGCGAGGGTGTAACAGTCTGTCACTGAAGGTGCTGTGGAGTGCTGCTAGGGTGCCCTGGAGGGGGTGGTCCGGGTTGCCCAGCATTGATGACAGCTTGGCCAACATCCTCCTGTCCCCCACCGAGTCCACAGAGTCCAGGGAGCAGCCCAGGACAGAGCCGGCCCTCTTGACCAGTTTGTCCAGCCGCTTCTTGTCCCGGGCCGAGACGCCGCCTGCCCAGGTGACCACTCCCTGGAAGATGACCGATGCAACCACCGAGTCATAAAAGTTCCTGAGGAGTGTCCCCTGAACCCCAAAAGACCTCAGTCTCCTGAGTAGGAAGAGTCTGCTCTGACTCTTCCTATAGAGGGCGTCTGTGTTGTCGCACCAGTCCAGTTTATTGTTCAGATGAACACCCAGGTACTTGTAAGTTGAGACTCTCTCAACATCTGTTCCCCGGATATTCACTGGTGCAGGTGAAGAGTGCTGGCGCCTACCGAAATCCACCACCATTTCTTTGGATTTCCCCGCATTGATCAGGAGGCGGTTCTGCTGGCACCAGTCCACAAAGCCCTGAGTAAGTTCTCTGTACTCCCGATCATCTCCGCCTGTGATGAGGCCGACAATCGCAGAGTCGTCAGAGAACTTCTGCAGGTGACAGGTAGGGGTGTTGTAGTTGAAGTCCGAGGTGTAGAGGGTGAACAGGAAGGGAGCCAAGACAGTTCCCTGTGGGGCCCCCGTGCTGCAGAGGAGCACGTCAGACACACAGTCCTGTGTCCTCACATACTGTGGCCGGTTTGTGAGGTAGTCCTGGATCCATGTGGTGAGGTGGTGCGCCACCCCCGCCCGCTCCAGCTTGTCTCCCAGTAGGGTGGGCTGGATGGTGTCGAAAGCACTGGAGAAATCAAAGAACATGATCCTCACAGTGCTCCCCGCCTTCTCCAGGTGGGAGAGTGAAGTGTGGAGGAGGTAGATGATGGCATCATCCACACTGATGCCAGGCTGGTATGCGAACTGGAGTGGGTCCATTGAGGAGCTCACCAGGGGGCGCAGGTGGACAAGGACCAGTCTCTCCAGGGTCTTCATCAGGTGAGACGTCAGCGCCACTGGTCTGAAGCTGTTGAGCTCCTTCGGGTGGGGGGTCTTTGGCACCGGGACCAGGCAGGATGTTTTCCATAGCTGGGGGACCCTGCCCAACTTCAGGCTCAGGTTGAACATGTGCTGGACAATTCCACGCAGCTGGTCTGCACAGGATTTGAGGAGCTGGGGGCTGATGCCATCTGGACCCGCTGCCTTCCTCGCCTTCATCTTCTTCAGCTGGTTCCTCACCTGAGATGTTGTGAAGGCCAAGGCTGGACAGGAAGGAGTGGTGGCTATCTGGTGTAGCTGGGAGCTGGAGACTGTGGAGAAAAGAGGGGAGGGGGTGACACGCCCAACAGGAGGAGTAGGTGGAGACTGCAGCAGGAGAGACTGAGTGGAGGCAGGCATCTGATCGAACCTGTTGAAAAAGAGATTCAGCTCATTTGCCCACTGCAGGTCCCCCCCAGTCCGGGTCTTGGATTGTCCGTGGCCTGAGATGGTCTTCAGGCCCCTCCAGACTCCCCTGGCGTTATTCTGCAGCAGCTGCTCCTCCATCCTCTTCCTGTAGGACCTTTTCCCCTCTCTGATCCTCCTCCTCAGCTGGCGCTGCACAGTCTTCCGCTCCTCTATGTTGCCTGATGCAAAAGCCCTCCTCTTCTCTTTCAGGAGAGCTTTTATGTCTGGTGTGATCCAGGGTTTGTTGTGGGAGAAACACCTTACTGTCCTGGTGGGTATGGTGTTCTCCATGCAGAAATTTATATAGTCTGTAACAGTGTCCGTTAGACTACTAATGTCTTCCCCGTGAGCATCGCTGAATACTTCCCACACAGTTGTGCTGAAGCAGTCCTTTAAGGCCTCCTCGGCCTCTCCAGACCATCTCTGAACCGTGCGGGTCCCAGCTGGCTGCCTGCGGACCAGAGGTTTGTACACAGACTGGAGAGCCACCAGGTTGTGATCAGCTTTGCCCAGCGGGGGGAGGGGCAGTGATGTGTATGCCTCCTTGGTGTTAGCATAGAAAAGGTCCAGTGTTTTATTGTCTCTGGTGTGGCAGGTGACATACTGTGTGAATAAAGGCAGAGAGGAGGAAGGGGAGGCATGACTGAAGTCACCAGAGATGAGTATCTGGGCATTTGGCTGCTGTGTTTGTAGCCTGCTCACTGCTGCAGTCAAGACATCAGAGGCTGTGTCGCTTCTGGCAGCTGGTGGGACGTAGACGGTCACCGCGATCACATGACTAAACTCTCGCGGGATGTAGAATGGCCTCATGCCAACAGCTAGCAGCTCAATATTCCTGCTGCAAAGCTGCTCCTTAATCGTGATGTGCCCAGGATTACACCATCTATCGTTCACAAACACAGCCAGCCCTCCTCCTTTCCTCTTTCCACTCTCCAGCGTCCTGTCCGCGCGTATGATTTGGAAGCCGTCCAATTCTACGACCGCGTTTGGCATTAGCGCTGTTAGCCACGACTCCGTGAATTGCATCAGGCTAGCCTAACGGAAGTCCCTCTCATGCCGGGTAAGCGCCGCTAGCTCGTCCATCTTGTTGGGGAGCGATCCAACATTCCCCATGATAACAGACGGGAGGACGGGATGGTATCGTCTCCTCCTTTCCCGGCGTTTAACCCCCGCACGAGATCCCCGTTTCTTCCTCCTCAGCTCACGGGGGATATCGGGTCTCGCCCGGGGAGCCGGCGCAGGGTTAGCAGGGAGTGCTAACAGCTGATTACGGCTGTAAACAATGGGGGCGCAGCTCCGAGCCAAGTCGCCGGACACGATCGCGCAAAAAATTGCCATCAGCAGCAGCAAGAATACCGCAGTTTGGGTGTCCATTGCTACGCAAGTTACGACTATCAACTATATGAAAAAGGTATGAGGTAGAGTAATATTAAGGAACAAGAACACATGAAAAGGCTCACCGATGAGCCGGAGCTACTGTAGCGGGCTGCCACTCGCGCGGCGCTGGAACCGGAAATTGCCGGAAAGGCAATTAGTTGGAATCCTACGCATTTTTTGATAAGTGAGACCCCAGATGTGCAGTATGTTTATGGGCATGTGAAGAAAAAGTTAATGGAATCCTATGGACGCTCCTGTACTTCCAAACTGTTGAGTTCACTGCGCGGCCCCGCCAGGCGAATGAGAGTTTGGATGTCTATGCATCCGACATATCCAGGCTTGTGGCTGATGCCTTTCCCAATTATGACAAAGCAGCCAAGAATCGTGAGACATTTAGACGTTTTCTTGCTGGCTCGACCCTGCTCCCCAAGTACCATGAGCAGGGGACAACAAATATGGTGAAAGCATTGATGGTGCAATGTGAACAGGCTAGGCAGGCTGTAAAGGCAAGCCCGCCTTAATTGCCTTTTTCCATCCCGCATCCGGCTGGTGTTCCAACCTCCAGTCCGTCCTTGCTCAGTGATGTGAACCACAAAACTAACATGATGGAGAAGCTTATATGTGCCTTGGAACAGCTCACAATCTGCAGATAGGTGTGAAGAATCTGAGGGCACATACATTTGAGACCGAACATGGTGGCCATCGTTTTTGGGGATTTTGTACTTTTTACATAAATGTTATATTGCACAGTATGTAATTTTTTTTCATATTGTTGTAATAGACATAAACGCTTAAAATGGAGAATGAACGTTGAATTGATTTTCACAGTATCGTTATAGTGTATATCACTATATAAAATTACGTGTAAAAGTTATACTGGAAGAATTTTTGAATGGATTATTGCAATGTGTAAAGTAAATGTTTGCAGTTAAGTGTCAGAAATCACCATATTTATTCGGTTCTTTCCATTCAAATTTTGCATGGAAACATGCCTGCTTTTGTTAGTTTTTTTCTACCTTTCCAGTTTCCCTTGTGAAACATCAAATGGTCTTTGTACACCATTCATTTGCAAGTTAGTTCTTCAATGTTTTTCAAAAATGTTGTTTCTGTACAGAAATGCTACATACGTAGAGTCGGGGTTCAACGAGGGATCTGTTGGCGCTGCAGGCCATATGCTATTTAGTTCAAGCATCAAATTTACAGCATCATTTACAACTACTGCAGAATTCAGCCGCTCGGGTGCTGACGAGAACCAGAGGGCGGGAGCACATTACACAAGTTTTAAAACTGCTGCATTGGCTCCCCGTGTGTTTCAGGATCGATTTTCAGGTACTTTGATTAGTTTATAAATGTGTTAATGGTCTTGGGCCATCTTATTTATCTGATTTGCTTTTATCATACCAACCCTCGCCTCTGGCACCGGCCTTTCAATTATCCCTATGGTGAGGACCAAAACGCATGGCGAGGCTGCATTCAGCCATTTTGGTCCTCAACTTTGGAATAGTCTGGTAGAGGACGTCAGATCCGCAGAGACTCTTGATATTTTTAAGAGGAAGCTCAAGACGTACCTTTTTAGTTGGGCTTTTAAATAATTGAAAATAATGTATCTTTTCTTTTTATGGGGACTATTTTTACCTTATCTTTCAGATTTTAATTCTTAGATTGTCTCTTATTTTGTTGTTTTCTGTTGTTAGCTTTTAGGTCCAGTGTTTCCTCATTGGGGACCTCCGCATTTGGGGGGGGTGGCTGCCCTTCCCGCGGGGGGCGTAATCGCAGGGGCTCCCTAGGTCCAGGTGACCGGGGGGCCTCTACACTAGGTGTAGGGTCTCCCCGGCTAATCTGGGCCGGGGGTTTCTGTGATGGTGGCACTCCCTGTGGCCGTGGGCCGTCATTCCCCTCAGCGTGAATGAGAACCCCTTGGGTACCCTTTCCTCATATGGTTTCTCTGTGCCTTGCCTGCCTTGTCATGTCTTTTTTTAACACAGTTCATCAGATTGTGTGCTTTGTGCGTGTGTGTGCAGGGGTGTGTGTGTGCGTGTGTGTGCATATGTGTGAGTGCTGACTGGCGTACAGTTCTGGCGCATGTGTGTCTTTGGGTTTGTTCGGAGGGAGGGCGGTAGCGGGTCTTCCTTTTATGTTGTGTTTTGGACATTCTTATTGCACAGCACTTTGAGTTGCATTTTTATGTATGAAAAGTGTCATGTCATGTCATTTTCCAAACCGCTTATCCTATACAGGGTCGCGGGGAGTTGCTGGAGCCTATCCCAGCCGTCAATGGGCGAAGGCAGACTACACCCTGAACTGGTCGCCAGCCAGTCGCAGGGCACACATAGACACTGTCACTGAGCGGGAATCGATCCCACGCTGCCCGCACACAACTCAGGCGTGTGTACCACTACACTATCAGCGGACGTATGAAAAGTGCTATCTAAATAAATGTGATGATTGATTGATTGATCAACCAATCAGTGAGCCCTGAATTTGCTACATTTTCACACACATCTCATGTACTTGCTTTTTTGTAAAATCTCTACCATTCTGTTTTGAAAAAACTGAAGAGAATAAGTAGTAGAAAAAGTAAGGCAGAGAAAATCTTGGTGATATCACAGTCAGATGGAATCACTTAAAAAGGATGAGTGATGGGGGAGGGGTTCCCAGTTTGTCAGATAGTTCTGGTGTTACACACTCATTCAAGAGGGATGATGAGTATTCCATTTGATGAGCAGCCTATCACAGTGACAAACTACAATCCCACAAGCCAAACATTTGAATTCAACAAAGAATAATGAGTAGACATTGTCGTATTTATCATGTAGGCCAACCAGGCACGCGTCCTTGTACATCAGACCAGAGGTCGCTGGCGTGGCCAGTCGGGTGGCCGTCCCGGACAGGGCTCAAAGATTTTAGGAAAAAAAAAAAAGATTTTGATTTTTCTGACAGATATTGCAATTTCGATTAGATTTGCGATTTTCTTCAAATGAAGCTTCAAAGCATTTACAACATATGTTTACAAATTAAAATTACATCATACCTTCAAATACATTAAAACTATTACTTTAATAATGCAAATACACTAAAGAGTTTTGTGAGGGAGGCGATCCTTTTTCAAGGTTTTTAAAAGGGTTCAAATAAGGCAAAACCTACTGTACTACTTGCGATCATATATAAATATGCAATTATGTGTCATAGTATATAAATATAGTAAATACAAATATTTTTTTTTAAATCAATTTTGTTCATCATGGTATCATGGTATTGATTGAATATTTTGGTCCTAACAATAATGGTGAGTGTAAAAGTGTAAAAATCATGTTGGGAATATTTCTGATTCTGATTTAAATGTGAAAAGGTAAATATTTCCATAAAAAAGGAAATAAATAAAGGATCAGAAAGTATCATATTCATTCTTCTCTCAGCTTCTTTTCATTCAAAATGGGCACTTTCGTGTATGCTGCTCTATTTAAATAAAAGTCCCTTTGCAAAGCTGAATTAACATATTTTCCGGACTATAAGTCGCAGTTTTTCCTCATAGTTTGGGGTGCGATTTATAATCTGGAGCGATTTATGTGTGAAATTATTAATACACTATATTGTATCTCTTTCCTTTTTTTCCTTTTCAACGTCAGCAAACAATACACCAAACAACCACAGGAGGGCGTTCTAAGGCTGCATATAAACCTGCATTACATATTGACTTTACAACGGGCAGAATAACATGTATAGTGTATGTCATTTCACATCTTATTGGAACCCACATAAAGAAACATAAAGATACATCATATAAGATATTAAAATGCATGACTAATTTAAACAGTTAAAATCTAACATTTTGATAAATAAGTAATTAAAATAGTATGATAAAGACAGTTTGACTGTCTATCAATATACATTTATACAAAATAGTGTACTGTTGCTTTAAGACACTGGCTGGGGTCTTGTATCAGCCACACGTACGGAGCTGAGAGCGGGGAAGAGAACAAAGAGATAATTATGACTGAATACATGAATACTTTTGGAGACTTGGAAACATTCTACACGGTCGGGGATAAATAAAAGACTTATTTAATCGATCTCCAACCGTTTTGGTAAGTTTAAAGTTATCTTACCGTAACTTTCTTGTATGCTACATGTGGGAATGTTAGCTAAATGTTAACATCGTAGCTCGGTCGATATGATGTGTACTAAGAGCACAATTCATTTCCTCCAAAAATGCGATTTATACTCCAGTGCGACTCATATATGTTTTTTTCTCCTTTATTATGCACTTTATGCACTTATAGTTCAGAAAATACGATAGATAAAAAAACATTTTTGAGACCTATTACTGTGTAGATCTCAAAACTCAGTACTCTGTGGTACAAAATAGTACAAATATATGCAAATAACATTGCTGATACTGTATTGATACCTTTGACGTCAATCTCGTCGTCATGGCTGACGTCAGCCGTTAGTGTCTTCCAGTATTTGAGCATGTGCTAAATTGCTAATGTAGCCATCGTTTTATTTTATATCTCGATACGCATGAATTGTAATACACATTTCTGTTCACAGCTGCTGGCTCTCCAGATGAAACGCGGTTCTAGACTCACTTCTGTGAAAAGTCTACTGTACACCTAATCACTTATTTTTGGGACTTTCCTGACTCTGGATTTAGCATGCTTAGCGACTCCTCGTTCACCTCCTTGGTGAAAGCGCACATTTTTAGTAGGGTAGTTTATTTGTCACCTCGCAGTAAAGGATCAGCATCATAAGATATAAATAAGGTCCACTCTGCTGCACAGCAAGCAAGTGCTGTTGATTGATGAGGCTGGGGGATAACAGCCCTTTAGAAAAAGTGCAGGTTTGACGATGTTGAAATCGTGTTGTCTGAGATCACAATTTTGGTCCCAAAACGATAAATCATTCAGCTCTAGTCCCGGAGACGATGGCAGCCCCAGGACTCGTACCACCGTAACAGGCTCGGGGGCTGCTGTAGGACATGCACCACTCTCAGAACCAAAGAGTGGCTGTAGGACACTCTGGGCAGGTGGGATCATCTTGCTGCCAAGATGTTGAGTTCGAGGATCTGGAGAGCTTCCCTCATGGCAGCAAGGGTCAAGCGTTCCAGCCAAGCCTCTCACCAGGAAAACAAAAGGCATGCGGTGATGCCTACCCTGCTGGGTCCATTGTGGGTCAGTTCGTTCTGTCGTATTTATCGTGCAGGAGGACCGAAACGCAGGGGGCTAAAACCAAGTGCAATATTAAAAGACACTGGGATGAGCTTAACATTGGCACTTATATAATAGGTTTGCATGTAAAAATGACATCAGTACTAAAGTGCCCCCCCCAAAAGACTGTAGTGATTTAAGGTCTTTTTTTTTGTGATTAGATTTACAACATATTGCCCCGCCCCTTTTTGGGGTGTGGCTTATGTTATGTTTTCGCTCTCAGCGGTCTAGATCACGGGAGAAAGGCAAGCATGGTAATATTGCTCGCTTTGACATTTCTGTTGTCTAAAACGGCGAGCGATCGCCACCACAATGCAAATGAACATTACTACTCTTCCACTTCAACCTGTGAAAGTATAAAAGTGTTCCGCACAATAGTTTGGATTTATTGACATAAAACGTGATCTCATCATGATCACCTCTACAAAATCAAAAATACCGTGACGATTGCTCCTCCACTTACATAAGCTGAAGCGGGCAAGAGCATGAAAGCGCACACGAACCATTCCTCATCCAAATAAATGTGCACGTCACCTCATTCCCACTTCAGTCTCTGTAAATGTCTTGAATGGTGTTTGATGCCTCGCCCGTCCTAACCGTGATCAGCAAAGAAGCAGTATTTTTTTTTTTTAAGCAAAGAAGCAGTGTGCACTCATCCCAGCCTAAATCTATGTAGCTCTGCTCACTTCCACGTTTCCTCATTCTCATAGAAATCAGCCACGGAGAGGTGATTCTTTTTGATACGTTGAAGAGGGCATTAGTAGGGATTTTGGTGCCGATTGATCGCTGTTTTTGGACGTTGTAAGCGATGAAAGTACAATGATTTCCAATAACGAGTTTGAAATCGGTTCCTCCCATGACTCCGACCGAACATGGATAGAACGGTAGGGGGCGCGGCCATTATCCTCATTATCAATGGGCGTTATTCATGGAGTTACTTACCTAATTTCTCCCAAATTTATTGATAAAATAGAAAATGACAACTCTTCATTTTCCCGATCAAAAAATATATAAAATGAACTTGTTAGTGAAAACATGGGCCCACCATCCCTTTAAGTATTTAATTAAAGGAAAAAACAAAAAGGCAAAGTAGAATGACAAAAATGTTGAAGTCCAAAAACAGCAAGGATCAAAGAACTATACAAATGCTCGGGAAAAAGGACTCGGACTTGACACTGACAGCAGCAACTAGTGATGGGTCCCGCAACACAGATGCGCCGACGCACGCGCCGAGCTGTCAGAGCAATCCCCGCGTCGGTGCGCGTACCGCTTTAAGACAATCACGCGAACGACACATGAACTGTGTCGACTCGGCAAAAGACCCACCAAACTGTGTTTATAAAGAAGCGTGTCTGTCAACGGGATGCATTTGCCAAAACATTTCAAACCTTATGGACCTTTGTGGACGTCGTGCGTTATGGAGCAACCCCAGGGGAAAAAAGTTGTCTGCCGTATGGGATCATTTTGATCTAATTTTGGAGAATAAGGTTATTATTTCAATCTCCTTATTTCACCCACGTCCTCTCAGATTTCCGACTTGTCTTGTTCCATTCTAATTTAAATGAACTCCGAGTTAACTCTTAGCTTACTATTCACATTTTTTTTGCAAGTGAAATGTCGCATTTGTCACTCAGAGCTGTCTTACACAACAAAAGCACCTCCTCAATGCTAAGGCTGTTATGACTGGTTGTTACGTGACGTACAGTTGCTATGCAGTTGCTAAGGTCCTTTTATGCTTTGTCCTTTATGATGTCATATAGGCCTCATAGTCTTACAGTTTAAAAGTTTGAGTTACTCAGTGACACGTCAGTATGTCAAACCTTTTTTGAGTGAGGATGCAAACTCTCTTCCAGTCCTGATCTCTGTTGTTACTTTGTATTTTGTTGATAAAAACTTTTCACCGTGTCATGTCTGCGTATGGGTCCAAATCCTGATCCTCACGTGATAGAGGCACTATCGGGCCAAGCATGAGAATGAAATTCCCAATATACCCAGGGAAACTCAGGTATACAGCCATTCTCTTACTTCCTCACAATTGTTTTGTTGATAATTAATTGGGAATCAGTAATTATTACTGATTTATTCTTCACTTCATGTTTAACATTTGAGCTTCCAGGAAGCAGTTGCTTGATGAGGCACTCCTGAACTTGATTGTCAAGGACTTCTAGCCACTCAGCATTATGGAGAGTGAAGGGTTCAAGAATTGATTCACTTGGCTTCCGCAGTTGCTCGAGGTGCACAGAAGCCATAACCAGACTTCGGTCTGAAATTGTGCGTGCCATCGCGCACACACTGGACCATCATCACAGCCCTTTGCAACCACATCTGGCATGTTATTCATTATCATTTGTTTTTTAAATGTCAATTTTTTATTGATTTATTTATTTTTTTAAGTTAACCGGTGGCAGCATTTGGACGATGAAGTCAGGAGACGTGAAAGAAGTCTATTTCAGAAGTCCAAATATACTTGGCAGTGGGGAACATTGGATGCACTCAAGATCCACTAGTTTATTGGAAGAACCTGCAAACCTCCTACCCCAGCCTCTTCCTGTTGGCAAAAGAGTTCCTGTGAACACCAACATCGTCAGTTCTGTGTGAGCGTGTGTTCTTCTCTGCAGGAGAAATCAGGGGCAAAAAACGCAACAGCCTTAATTTTCAAACGTTGGAGAATTTTTTTTTTTTTTTTTTTAATAAAAATTTGTAATGACAAAAATTCCACAAGCATCCCCATTCTCACATTATGATACATGTTTGCATTATTAAAAGATATGGTACAATACAATATGAATGCAAAGACTTGAATGCTATTGTACACACTCAACTCGGTCATCAAATAGGTGTCAGTTCAGTCTGTCAAGTGGGTTGCCTGAAGGGATATTTAAAGTCCAGCAAGTGTCAGTATGGAGTGACACAGTATCAACACAGTTCAACACAGTGTGTCATTGTGTCAACACACTTCATGACGCCTCAGCGACCCATCACTAGCAGCAACAGACAAATGAGCGCATCAGACTCTAATAATGGCGTCTATTGTAGTTTGTCCGATTGATGGCGCCGTAAGCGTGACGTCATTTGTCACCGGGAGATGATTTGCATTTTGATTGCGAACAGCCAATCAGAATCACTACGTTTTACATATGGCAATTGATGGCACTAAGTTCTATAAATCATATCTAAAAAGCACAGTGACTTATTTTTTTGCAATTTATTCGCTTCGTTTTACTTAGGTTTGTTCCTGATTGTATTTTGTGTCTATGATTTACATTTTATTTTATAAAACCGTGACAGTGATTATTGTCACAAACAATAACTTCTCAGCCCTTTTAATTGTTGTCAATGTTGTAATGACAATTGAATCGCTTGGCAGAGAGTTGACTCGCGCACTTACATTGTCGCGTAAAGTTCCAAGTGTGACAAAACGTCTTCTTTGAGTATTGCTGGAAGTAATAGCTTACAATCAAGTAATATTGTGAACTACTCTACTTGCCAAATGATGTGAACATATGTATTATGGTCCTGAAATTTGTAAAGTGTTACCAGTCTCAGTAACTGTAATAATATTACAAAAAAAATCGGAGTAACAAGTTACATTACGTCGTTATTGCCTAAATGTAATTTATTACTGTACTGCGTTAGTTTTGTAACGTGTTACCCCCAACACTGCCTGTCACATCGTCAAAAAACAAACTCAAGACAGACTATGATAGACATGTGCCTTTAAGACATGCAACGATGCATAATTTGTGAAAAATAAGAATATGGGGATGTGTGCTGCTGTTTTCATGACATTTTTCAAAGTGTTTTACGATACCTCACTCTGGAGATGCTAAAAGTGGATGAGTGTTCTTCATGAAGGGAGGACTTGGTGTCCTCACAGCTCACAGTGAAGGTGGCTCAAGCTATTCCCTGGCGTTTGCTATAGCGTGTAGGTGTGTATTGTTCAGATATAAACAGATTTGTGTTACATATCGCTGGCGTCAGGCCAAAACCTTGTACCTCTGAAATAGTCACTTTTCAGGAGACCCCCCAAAATGGTAAATTTGTTTAATCATTAGCATTGTGTCGTGAAAGACAGCAAGCCATTTTCAACACACAATAATGGGTAAAAATAACACTTACATATGTGGACTGACCAGTAGTATAGATTTTTGAAAAAATGAGAAATTCACCAAACTGTGACTTATGAGGTTTTGGCCCGACGCCAGCAATATATTTATTACAAAAGCTTGGTAATCAAACCCTTCACAGATTACTTATTGGTATCACATTGATTCTGATCCAATGCCTTGTACTCTGTATATTTGGGAAGAGGACTGTGATGCAGACATTGAGGTTTGGCCAGCCCCAGTAACAATATTTGTTTGCATTAGAGGGGAAAAATATCACCTGGTTTTACAAAATTGAATTGTACTTACCATTATGTAGTATGTATATGTGTGTATGACTTTATGAGTATACTCACGTGAACTGGTCTTAAAAAAAAAAAAATCCGTGGCTTTCAAAGAAATTACGCTTTGGAAATACAGAAAGCTTATCAATGTCTCTGAGAAGATATGTTCCATTGTCAGCCCACTTAGGATGATTTGGAAGCAGACTGCCACTGTTTCTGACAATGCATATTTATTCCAAGACTATACAAACTTCTGTTCTGAATCTGATTCATTTGGCATCTGGTAGACTATTTCCTGTTTGTGAAGAAGACTTACTTGTTTGTCAGTAGACAGAATGGAGCTTTTCCATTTGAGTTGATATTTGGAGCTGCTGCACAAGTCTTGTAGAGTTAGTGCTTGCCTACAGTGTTAACATATTGCGTTGCATTAAATAGGATTACAGATCTGTGCATGACTGTGTGGAGTGCTTGTTTTCCGCATGGTATTCAATGCTGTACTACACACCTTGGAGGCGCTTATGAGCTCGATTCACAAAGCCATGAACACGCCTTCGGTTGAGATGCCTCATATAATCTATGTCTTCCTCTGGCAAATATAAATCAGTAATTTTTTGCCCCTCTATTTGCTCCCGGCCCTCGTGCAACTGGTTTACATAAGCAATTTTATATTGTATTTTAAATAATATTGCAGAAAATAATGGATTTATAGCACTGTGACTGAATTTGTATCGCAAGACCTGTATGCAAATGCGATTGAAAATTGCTACACTTTCAATTGTACAATAGTACAATTTGGTTTGTGCACATTAACTAAAAAGATGTGAATTAAAAGTGTCCAGCATAAGTATGCGTTGACGAAAATATTTTTGTCTAGTTTTCGTTAACGAAATTAACACTAGTATGGACTAGGGCTGAATGATTATGGAAAATAGTTGCATTTTTCCCCAAAATAATTGCGATATGGGATCTCCCCCCTCCTCCTCCTCCCTCAACTTTGCTTGTAGCTCGTTAATCTCTGTAGTGTGAGCTTGTTTCATATGTTTGTGTAAATTTGTGATGTTATCACAGCAGCGGAGCACTTTATTACACAAATCACACTTGGCACTGTCCTTTTCTGTTGTTGTAAAAAAAAAAGTCCACACCGCGCTCCGCTTCTTGTTTGGCTCAATGTTGGTTTAGGTTGCGGCTGCTCTCTCACTCTCCCGTCGCACTCTCTGCCAGGGAGGGGCTAAACGTGTGCCTGAGTCACTCACTCAGGCAGAGAGTAGCAGCTGGGCAAGAGAGGGAGGGGGTGGAGAAGCGGCGCTTTGAGCGAAGTATCGATCTCAGGGCAATAGTATCGGTCCGATCCAAGAACTTGCTTAGTATCGATAATATCGATATTTGGATCGATCCACCCACCCCTAATGATTGGGTCTTATTTTCTCATACCTGCTGTTACTGACTGTTGTTCTTTGTTTGAATTGTATCACTTGATCAAGTCTCTTCTATCATTTCATACTAAAAATTAAATACAAGATTATCATTTCTGCTGATATTGTATCAGAATGATATCGGTGATTGAGCCGCTACTTAATGATAGCATAATTTTATTTCAATCGTTTATTCCTTGCATGATCTGTTTTTGTTTGTCAGCGAAACTTGTCACTAGTGTTCAACTCCATTTGACCAACCAAATGGAGCACTCACATGACCACCCACACAAAACGTCTCTGCTGCCCTAATAGCACAGAAGAGTTTTCAAAGTGACCTATTTATTGTGAAGCATAACATGACAGAAACAACAGGGTTTTACTCTGCGTGTCACTCGCAGTCAGTGGAGGCACAACAACCCTGGCCTCACATTTAATCAATATTTACCTTACAGACAATAAAAAACAGCTGGCAAGCGCTGTTCATCTATGTGTTTTAGTGAAGTGAGGCTAAAAACTGCTAACTTCCCTTTGAAGTGTTCTGATTAAAAAAACAAAAACAAAAAACGAATCCAAAGCAGGGCACTTTGTAAAGCAAGTGCACACTTGTGCCCACAAACTCCGTCCCTGTTGCCCGGACTCTTTTCTTTTTGTCCACACCCTAGATGAACTGTCCGGCCAAGTCATGCTCTTGGCGGCAGCACACAATGACGGGCGGGGTCTGGTCAGTGCCAGACTTATACTGCGGCCACTTCTACCAAAATGTCCTACCTGTGCAAAATGTCTTACCGTAGGCTGATTTGATTAAAGCCTAATCCTAACACTAACCCCAGCCCTAACCCACCTCACTATCAGCGTTATTGTTAGGACGTAGGACTGTTCGATTTTGCCTAATAAGAAAATCCAGATTATTTTCTCTCAAACCCGATTTTACGATTACGATTTCTTTGTAAAACAAAAAATAATGAAAAATGAAGTATTTTGAATGTCTTTTATTTAAACTTATTTTTTCTTTCTTTGAACTCAAAATGGCAGTCAATTTAAGTACAATGAAGGGAATCGGCTGTCTAAAATACAGCCTCCTACCAGCACGACCAGAACAGGGATGGTTCAGAATGGTTCAAGGCATTCCAGGCAATTTCCAAGTTCCAATCCTGGGCTCCTAGCTCACCATCGACCTGGCCAATTCCGTCAGTTGCGCATACGCTCCACTTCACTTCCTCACTCACTCGGCAGTTGGCTCAGATAGTTGGCTCCTGCAGCAAACAATCCCCCACATGTGTCACTTTCTCCTCTGCCAGCGGACAATCGATTCCGCATTTCAGCAATTGGATTGAACGCGCTACTCACGTGACTGCATGACAAACACGGAAGTAACCACCGGAAAACAGAGATCTTAATACAAAGAGAAGAGTAACAGAAAGTACAAATACGAAGAGAATGTACAAACAGAACACAATAAAGAAAGTACAAATGGGCTACACTTAGATACATCAAAAATAACAAAATCAAACGTGCCAATTTAAAACGTTTTAACATAGTTTTATCCAGAAAATTCGGTCATGGTTCAAAATCGCTTAATCGAGCAGCCCTAGTAGGACGTCTCGACGGGTAGGAAGGAATTTCAGGACACCAAGAAGACACAGGATGATTTTATTACACCATGTCTGGTAATATGACACAGCATCATGGATGATCCCCCCCCCCCCCCCGAAAAAAAAAAATAATAATAAATAAGTCGTGCAGTCTGAGCTCTGCGAATTTGTGGCTTATTTAGTACTAGGTGACAAGTTTAGTGCTGTATATACCCACGAGTCACGACCGTAAGACTTCATACAGTGAATGATTATAAAGGCCCTGATACACCAAAACGACGTTCACCAACAGTGGCAGACGCTTACCCTCTGTGGCGTCCTGCCGGCTGTCGGCATGTCACTCTGGCAAAACACCCCGCAACGACAGACAGCGACGCTGACCATTAAAGTACCTTCTGCGCATGCATAAGATGTACCCTTCCATACCATCGGCGGCGGTAGTCACTATTTCTCATGGTTAGAAAAATCCAACCGGAAAGATGTTGGCCGGGGGCGGATTATAACAACGTAAAACAATGCATTCGGCTATATTCTTCGCTCACGATGAACTCCCACGCGAAGTAAACCCTCACGTTCTTGACACAGTATTGTGAAATGCTTAAATTGTCAACCCTCGCTCTTGTACTTGCAAGAAGATTAAGGCAGCGAAGGCGTGCTCACTGTTTATCCGCATTTGTCACATCCCGTTGGTGCTCCAAGCACTGATTTGCTAGCTAACAGCCAATCAGAGTGACCAAATGGCACGACTGGCGACGCCCATTCAACATACGTAAACGCCCCCAAGACGCTTACAGACAGGTTACAACACTACGACGGTGGTCACTACACCAATCAGACGGCGCTTAAAGACGCCACGACGCTTCACGATCTCCAACGTCGGTTTGGTGTATCATGGCCTTAAATTTTGCTCAGTGCAGGCACGGCCAGTGTAGTACTGCAAGTGGCAATATTTTGTACCGTTTTGGTGAAGTCAAATGAAGGAAATATTTGTTTCCTCTCGAGGTGTCATCATTTTAGTTTGAACACTCTAAAACTTCTAGTAGTAGCCTATAAAGAATATTTGTCTTATTCCTTGTCAGTTGGGTTGAAGAGGAAATAAATCCAAACATATTTTCAAGAATATCTTTATACAGGTACACTAGCTGAAACAAGGTATTCTGATTAATATTGCGTTTGTGGAATATGAGTTAATTCACCAGTAAGTTTAGCCAGTTCAGCGGGCGGCTATTTTTTCACTTCTGTCGACTGAAAATGACATCACAGTTGCTCAGGGCTCAGGTTACGACCAATCACAGCTCACCTGTGTTCTGAAGCTGAGACATGATTGGCTGTTAATTCATGATTGGCCATGAACTTACTGTAATACAGTATGTCATTGTCACTTACTAAAATGTTTGCTACTCAAGTATAGTTGAATAGAGGCTGTTGATGCCTTTTTAAAATGAATGCCTTATGTTTTTATTACAAGAAATGCTAAGTTTAAACTGCCATGTGTATTTGTGTTTGAAATTCATGTGCCACAGAAAATGTTTCTACACAAGAAAATAGTTTGCTGCTATGCACAATGTGAATTTCAAAAATAGGAACTGCAAGTTTTCTGTAAAAAAAGGAAACCAACTGTTTGTTCTTTATTAAGTAAACTGTTTATTTTTTTCTTTTGTATTTATAAATTTTCTTTAATCATGTATAAATATAGATAATCCAAATATTTGATTATTCTATAGAATTTTCAGTAGGATACTCAAATAAAATATTCAATAGCTGCATCCCTACAACTCCTCTGTTATACTGTCGTATTTTTAGTCTTCAACCAAACATTGGTTTCAGGTCACCGGGATTAACCTGCAAAAAACAAAAAAATATTCCTCACTATTACAGAGTTGCTCCTCAAATGATATCCGTAGTTTAGCAAATATGCTCCTCAAGGAAAAAAGTTATTTCGAGCTTTGGGAATTATAAGTTACTATTCGTATTTTCACTGAATACTTACACTTATTCAGATAATTATTTGGAGAACTACTTTTTCCTTTTCCTTGAATCATTCTATTCTAAACCAAAAGTATTCTTACTTGAGTACAAGTTTTGTCTATTCTTCCCAGCTCTGCCAGTGACCCTGAAGAGGATTTAGAAAATGATGATGGATGTTATTTCAAGTGACTCCAGAAAACAATGAACAGTGAAGACAATTGACTCAAACTTTCTTTTTCACATTACACATGTTGTGGCCAAATAGTGTGAGCAGTTAAAGCTGTAAATGTTACACACAGCCCTGTATTAATAGCTGTTCTTGTCGTGAATTATATCTGCTGTCATAGCAGGGGATCATAGTAGTAGAGCGAAGGGAAAAGGCTGGTGGATCCAAGAGCAAGGCAATGCCAGGAATTTGCAAAAAAGACAAATGTAAAGAATATTAAAAAAAAAAAATCAAAAACAGCTGAGATACAAAGTGAACAAAAAAGATGGAGAACAGACTCACAGCAAGATATAACAGTTGACGTATGACAAATAAACAAACAAAAAAACACAAGACTCGAACGGGCATGAGTCCTATGCGCAGAGTGCGAAAATTGCTGTTAATATTTGCACTGGGGGACTAAAGTTAACTTTACATTTTTAGTATTTAAGCTGTACAATTTAGACTTAAAGTTTATATTGTGTTGAAACCATAGATGGGCATTCTGTCCCAGGGACAGAATGGTCCATCCGTCCCCCATTTTGTGGATGGACGGAGAGAAGACGAGAAGTCTTTTAAAAAGGACGGACTAAGCAAGGCCAGAAGTGAGCTTTCGTCCATCCCTCTATCCGTCCCTAACCAGGTCAAGTCTTACGACCTACGTGTTGTGTTGAGTTCTCTTCCACGATACCAAGGAGCTGCCATGACTACAGCCTGCAAAACACTGTAGAGTGCTCTTCTTCATGTGTGTTCCCTCCCTGCAGTTCTGCTCTCACACACATAGACTGCCCTCTAGTGGATGCCCATTTCACTGACAAGGAAAAAGGTGGATAACAATTTTGTTTTGTTAACTAACTGTTAACATTGATTACAAACATTATCGGTACAGACGGAATGTAAGGACGGAAGTGCTTTAAAAGGATGAGGACGTACGGGGTCAGAGAACGATATTTTTTATGCATAAGGACGAAGGGATGATGATGGGAGGGTGCCCAGGTCGCGGACAGAGGACGGAAAATCGACCGGCAAAAAAGTGGCAAAAAATCTATGGTTGAAACTTCATCCATTGCACATTAAGTGTATTATGTGAAAAGAGAACATTGTATTTTTTGCAAGTACTTAGCAGCAATACAGTGAATATGGAGCAATGTGAATTTATTTTTCAAGTCGATTTACCCACGTCCGCCTCACAGTTCAGAGGTCGTGGGTTCGATCCCGGCTCCGGCCTCCCTGTGTGGAGTTTGCATGTTCACCCCGTGCCTGCGTGGGTTTTCCTCCGGGTACTCCGGTTACCCCCTAAAAAAGAGTTCAACCAAATCCTGTTTGGTGCGACCAACTGAAAAAGTTACTCGCACCAGTGCAACCGGTTCAAAAGTGTAAAAAAAAAAAAAAATGGGAAAAAAAATCAATTTACCTTATTCCTAAACATTGTACTTGGGCAAAAATACTGTCATTGATGAGAAATTTCTTGATTCAATAAGGCAATTCAAGTCATGTGAGCCATACACCCTGAACACACATTGTGCTGGTCTCTGATGAGCCATTATTGGGGCTTCTTGGTTTAGGGTGGCCTTATTTGTGCAAAATAACGATTTACATCATATTCTTCTTGATAGGGGTCAGATGTTTAGTGCAGCAACATATTACATACTGTAGTGGAATGAGTGTTATAACACCAAATCCCAAACCACTGAAATGTGTTAATTGACAAGGTAGTGTCACTGTGTTCTTGAGATTAAAACTATACATTGCAGTGGATAAACATTCAAAAAGCATTTTCCATAAGAAACGGGGGATTTAGTGCAGTTTGCACCATGACCTTACTTAAGCGCATCTACTGTATTTTATCCAGATTGTTAGTAATCCACTTGAGTCCGTTCATACCTTTAAAGACTGCTTTAATCATTAACAAACAAATAGACAATAAACATACAGTAAGCCATGTGTAGTAAGAGAAGAGAACATTAAGAGAACCATGTGTCTCCTCAGCTCAACACTGCCTGACTGAGCCTTTTTTTCCCACAATGCCCAAGATGGAAGCACTTTGTTGGACATAATGTACATTCACATGAAAAGAACAACAATGACATACAGTGGGTAGGGAAAGTATACCGAATTTTTCATTTTCTGTGTCATTGCAGCCATTTTTCACAATCTAAAATGTTCATTTTATTTCTCATTGTGTACACTCAGCACTCCATCTTGACAGAAAAAAAATCAGAAATGTAGAAATTGTTGCTAATTTATTAAAAAATAAAAACTGAAATATTTATTAAGTTATAAATATTTATTAAGTACTTATAAGTCTTAAGTATTCAGGCCCTGATGCTTTTTAGTTATTTTAGTTATTATTTAGTTATATCATTTAGTTATTTTGAGTCTTTGGGCTAGTACAGCCATAAGTCTTCTTGGGAATCATGCAACAAGTTTTCACATCTAGATTTGGGGATCCTCTGCCATTCTTCCTTGCACATCCTCTCCAGTTCTGTCAGTTTGGATGGTGAACGGTGGTGGACAGCCATTTCCAGATCTCTGCAGAGATGCTCAATCGGGTTTAGGTCAGGGCTCTGGCTGGGCCAGTCAAGAACGGTCACAGAGTTGACAAATTAGACCAAGTAGGGACAGACCATTTGAATCGATTTGTGATAAAAAAAAAAAAAATAGAATTTCACCATATTTGGACGTCTGAGATTTTCAAGCGACGGTGACTAATTTTAAATTAGTATTTCGATGTCACAATAATCTTGTAATTTACAACTACGAACAAACACACAAATGAAGTACTTTGTACAGATATTGTGCAGTTTTGGTGTCACTGGCAGCAGGCGTGTCAGAAGGCCACGCGTGTCGGCTGTTTCCTGTCCTGTCAAATGTCTCTGAGGAAGGCGAATGCTGATCACCGAAATTGCACTAGGTCTGAAGAAAGACGTTAAAAATGTTGACTTAATAAGAAGACACGATAGACGTTTTTGAGACAAATAACATACTGTAATGAATTGGGTTATCTGTGTTGTGGTAACATTTGTGTTTTGCTAAGTTGTGTTGTTTCTGAGGATCCTGAATGCATCACGCGACTCGCTGGATTGGAGGGGTGTGCGAGTGAGAGGAGTGAGCAGACGGTGAAGGACCAGAGATCCGTATGTACTTATGACGAAACTGTTGTTGCACTGTAGTTGGCGTCGACTACGGCCCACATTAGCCATGTTGGAATAATAAAAAGGGGGATAATTGAAATAGGTCTGACAGTGGTGTCTTTGGAAGACGTTACAATACACTTCAATCGGACACTTATAATTTATTTTCCCAAGCCACGCAGAGCCCCAACATAAGGATGAAAGAGCCGCGGCTTGCCGACCCCCGAGCAAGCGTATTAAACGCCCATTTAATGCCTCGTTTGCAGCAGAGCACTTTCGATCTGCATATGGTACCTCATTCTCCCTCCTGATGTCCTCCTCTGTTTCCATTTATTTAGGAACCTTGGTCCCAATCAATAGGTCTATTTCTGCATTGACATGAGGAATGATGATAGATGAGGCTATCTGTCAATGTCCTTTTGCTGTGGAATGTTACTTTTAGTAACAGGGTTATGTTTGCGAAAATACTTGCGTCTCTCCTGTGTGTCTGAATATTTTGGCTGTTCAACATGTGCATTGCTCTGAGTTGCAATGTTTGTGTTCTGTGCTGCAGAATTGTTTAGCTCATCTTTGACACTTCTGTTGTTCACATAACGCAAATAACTGTTCGAGCATGGAGTCTATCTTGATCAATGTGAGAGGGTGCTGACTAATGCTCTTCATTTTTTACTGTAACGACAAGTCACTCAGCCACCGATGCTTTATACCTATCTTGTTCCAGTGCTGTTGATATGTTTCGTGCGTAGACTGTATAGCCGCAGTAGATTCCTGAGCTGTTGTTTAGTCTCCTGTCCTTTTAACTCTACGAGTTTGGCTTTCTGTTTCAATATTGCTGCTTTAGCTGCTCTTTTAGCTGCTTCGAGCTTGTCTTCCCATTCTACACGTTCTATTGCTGCTGCTTTGGCCTTCTCTTCGATTGCTGTCACTTTGAGCAAAACGTTTTCTTCAAGTGTTTCAACGTAGTGCTTAGGTTTTTCAACACAAACCTTCGCTTATTCCAACATTGCTTCTGTTATAGCATCTGCTTCTAAGCCTGCTGCTTTAGCTGTTTGAAACCTACCTTCCCATTTTTCATCTGTGCTTTGATCCTAGTTTCCTGTTCCATTATTGCTGCATTAGCTTCCATTGTTGCAGCTTTAAGCTTAGCTCCCTGTTCCACTGCTGCAGCTTTCAAGCTCCTATATGAAGAACTTGATGAACGACCAGAGCTTGCTGTTGACCGTTTATATATACATAGAAGGTATACCTTCTATAAGGTTTCTGATACGCTGTCAAAAGGAAAGACAGTTTAATTGACTTCATTCGCTTTACATTCTAGTGTTATCCAATCATTAACTTGTGTAATATGGTTCTTGAAACATTCAGCTTTTGGTTCAAATCAAACCTGTTGATCCTGGTTTGTAATTGCATCTGAACTGAGTTGTCTATAACAGATATTCAGCTTATGAAATTCTATCAAGAGATCCTTAAATTTGATGGTCAGCTTATCTTCGACGAAGTCCACATTCGAGTCTGTGCCCATTAATTCAAGCATTTTGCCTTTCTTCTTAGTTGAGTTGATTTAACCAACCTCAATTTGGTCATTTTTGTAATGTTCCAACATATATCTTCTGCTTTCCACTTTCGAGGTATCCGCTTTAGGTTCCAATTGTTGGGGTTCCATTCCAACTGTATGTTATGGTTCCATTTGTTGATCCTCCATTGTAGCTGTAACCTTTTTCAGTCTTTATAATGCGAAAGCCGTCGCTAGTTCCACATTGCCACAACAAACAATACATTGTCTCTAAAAGGTTCAAATCCTTTTGTTCTCCAAGTGTTTGTGTATGACCCAATGATCAGGTCAAAGTTCATGTCAAGTCCAATGAGTTGATCGGGAGAAGGTTCTCTTACTATTTTTAGTGCAGTTTGCTGTGTGTCCTGACTTATGCGCATCTCCTGTATATTATCCAGGTTAGTAAGCCATGCCTTTCAAGACTGCTTTAAACATCAACAGACACATAGACAATAAACAAACAGTAAGACACGGTAAGAGAACCGTGTGTCTCCAAAGCTCAACACTGCCTGACTGAGCCGAATAGCAGAATAATGGCATGCATGTGACTGAAGGAGGTGTTTTGATAGCGATCAGTTGGCAACATGCCTTCACTACTGTCGGGGAGGACTCTCGATGCGTCTCTTTTGGCATGGTGGCGCTTGTTAGACTTGCCTCTTGAGGACCGCAGCTCGTTTACAGGCGTCATCTTTCCTTTTTCCATTTAATCGCCGTCGTCATCAAGGATGATGACATCTTCGGCTTCCGTTTAGCTCCGAATATACTCTGCTCGAGTGTCAGCCATCTGTAATTCTCCTTTATACAGTAAGTCCTCCCCCGTTTTAGGCCCCCCCATCCCCCCACCTTTTTCCTCCTTTCCTGTTTTCACGTTGGCTGATGACTCATCCACCGCGGAGCTGCCACCCTATGGTGGGGGAAAAAAATGATTCCTCCAGCCAGATCTCCTTGAAAATTTCAGAGAAGATGGCGTGGACGTTGGTCAAAAACTGTTAGACAAATTATTTTGTCAAAGGCAGTGGCCGTAACTATTTTGTTAGACGAATGAATTCGTCCAAGGCAGTGAATGAGTTAATCAACAAAAACAAACATTGCTTATTTTTTCTAACTTTTGATTTACAATACAATGACAATTGAGTTACATTTGTTTATTTTCTTGATTTGTGTGACCCATAAATCAATCAATCCAAAATCACTTTTCATTACTTGAACAGATCAAACACTGACACCGAATTTCTCCGTTCCATCAACTTTAGTTGTTTTACTGGGTAACCTTAATGGAATACATTAACACTTAAAAGGCTATTGTAAACTCCTGTGTTGAAGGTTATTTCTTTAGCATTGTTATCATTCTATAGTCAAGCAGTGTGAGTGTAATTAAAAGATGAATTTAAAGTAATAAGTGCCCCACACTACGGAAATGATGGTTGAAAATAGGTGTCAAATTATGTGATTCATGCTTCTTTCACAGTCATCTGGTCATTTTGGTCCCAACTCCTTCACACATCCCACCACTGAGCTGTTCCCATATCTGTCTGTCTGTCTATTGTCAGCTTCACAGGGATGCACAAACATAAAATTGAATTTTGTGTGCAGCATCGCTGCCCTACACACAGTGCAACAAGATTGAGAAAATCAAAGTCCGTGTGAAGGAGAGATGTATCGAAAGGGAGAGAGAAGGCGAAGCACGTGCCCACGCACTTCTCCTTATTGCTGTGCTATGAAGGCTTCGTTGAATCACATCAGTCAGTGGGCGAACAGAAGAGGAAAAAAAAACACACGCAGATTCTGACAGAGTACTTTTTTGGGGATGATAGGATGTCTTACTAATGATGGCAACAACTTTAAAGATGGAAGATGTTAATAGTTGTATTCATTCTTCATGAGTCAGGAGCTTCTTCTCTTTAGAGCTAGATAGATTTTTTTGGACTGTGTTGTCACCTCTAAAAGCTATCCAGCTGGATAAAATACCTCCATTTTCAGAAACCCAGAGTTATTATATAAAAATGTGTTGTTCAGATCTTGGCTTGACTATGACATAATGGGTGGCACGGTAGCCGACTAGTTAGCACATCATGTGCTTTACAGTTTAGCAGTGGTGGATTAAAATCCGGGCGTCTTCTTGTGTGGAGTTTGCATGTTCTTCCCGTGCTTCTATGGGTTTTCTTCACGTACCTCCCGCATTCCGACATTGTCCGCAGATGTGAATGGTTCTTGCCCAAAAGTTAGTTGAGAAAGGCTTCTGCACACCCGCGACCCCAGTGAGGATAAGTGGTACAGAGAATGGCTGGATGGATGGATGGATGGATGGATGGATGGATGAATATGACATAACAGTTGGCATGCGTCTACTGCGCGGATCTGCACACTAATTAACAAGTGTAATTTCAAGTCTAAATAAACAGCCTTGTGATGTTTTTATTTTAAATGAAATTCAGACTCAAGGCTTGAGCATAAGTATCCACCCCCTAGCTTCACCCGTGGTAACACAAACATAATAGAGCGTGAGCAGTGAATCAGTTGCATGAGATAGGACCACCCCCACAAAGTCAGATTTTCTCAAGAGATCTATAACAAGAGGGTGAAAAGTGTGCTTAATTCTTAGTTTCTCTTCTTTGGTCAAAACACCTTAACCCGAAACAGGTCACAGTTATTTTTTGGTTGCTGTAGTGGTTACATTCGCCTGATGTTGGTCCAGGCAGTTCCCCGTTCTCCATCCCTCAGATCACAAGCTGAGGTTGTAGTCCACCCGTGTGACCCTGAACACGATAAGCCATATTGTAAACAGATGGACAGATATCAACTAAATAAACGGCCAGCCCTCAGTTGGGTTCCAATCTTTCAGATGGAGCAGGCACACTGCAGCCTATTGATTGGAAGATAGAAAATATGGATTAAAGCGAAACAGTCACAAATGACCCTTTTATTTTCCCAAAGTTTTTCTTCTTTTAATATACACAGTCACATGTCATGTTGATGTTTTTGATTAATTGTATGGGACATGCAAATAATGGAAAGGAAAAGTCAAATACATTCCACCATAGTACTGTACTGTGTGATGAGTGTCTGGAGCCATAAGCTCTGTTGTAAGCTTCACAGTTCCAAGAGACAAATGCTGTGATTGACTGTCACAAAGAAGAAAGGTGTTAAGGCCCTGATAGACCAAACCGACGTCTGTGGTCGTGAAGCGTCGTGGCGTCTGAATGTGCCGTCTGTTTGGTGTAGTGGCCACCGTCGTAGTGTTGTAACCCGTAAGCAACTTGGGGGCAGTTAAGCATATTGAATCGGCGTCACCAGTCGTGACATTTGGTCACTCTGATTGGCTGTTAGCAAATCAGCGCTCGGAGCATCAACGGGAAGTGACAAATGCGGAAAAACAGCACGCCTCCACTGCCTTAATCTTCTTGCAAGTACAAGAGCGAGGGTTGACAATGTAAGTATTTCACAATACCGTGTCAAGAACGTGAGGGTTTACTTCGCGTGGGAGTTCATCGTGAGCGAAGAATATAACTGAATGTATTGTTTACGTTTTTATAATCCACCCCCGGCCAACAGCTTTCCGGTTGGAGTTTTCTAACTATGAGAAATGGTGACTACCGATGCCGATGGTATGGAAGGGTATTACATATTGTGCATGCACAGTAGGTATTTTAATGGTCACCGTCGCTGTCTGTCGTTGCGGTGTGTTTTGCCAGCGTGGCGTGCCGACAGCCGGCCGGACGCCACGGGGTACGCGTCTGTCACTGTTGGCCAGCGTCTTTTTGGTCTATCTAGGGGGTGTCAAACTCATTTTTGTCGCAGGCCACATAATAGTTATGGTGTCCCACGGGGGGCCATTACGACTGTGAACCCATAGAAATGTATGATCGCCTTATATTACCACATACACACAACATATTGATGGATAACTAGTTTTGAAATCAGAAGCCAATAAATAAGATAAGATAAGATAAGAAGGCCTTTATTGATCCCACAGGGAAATTTTCAGTGTTACAGCAGCAAAGACATAGGTAACACAGGGACGGCGGCATAATGTAGCCATTAATGCATAACATTAACGGCAAACATTCAGGATCAAACCTATGTAAATATACGCAGTAACTTGTGTATATACACATGTATAGACACACCAACATACAGCTACATAAAAAGTATGAGGAACACTCATTTTAGCCTGTACATAGTACAGAGGAAAAATACTCTAAGTAAGTGACAGTGCTGCAGTGCTGTAGTCAAATGTAAGCAACAGCATTGGATAAAAATAAAACTAGACTAACAGTACTGGGAAATGTTGAGTATTGCACAGTATTACAGTAGTGGGGAATGTTGGGTATTGCACGATATAAGATCAGGTGCAGGACTGCACAATTGCACTAATGTCCGCCAGTTTGTAGAGACTACACAATGTTCTTGTCAAAGAGTCTGACAGCAGCAGGCAAGAAGGAGCGGCGGAATCTCTCCTTTGCACAGCGAGGGTGTAACAGTCTGTCACTGAAGGAGCTGTGGAGTGCTGTTAGGGTGCCCTGGAGGGGGTGGTCCGGGTTGTCCAGCATTGATGACAGCTTGGCCAACATCTTCCTGTCCCCACCGAGTCCACAGAGTCCAGGGAGCAGCCCAGGACAGCCCTCCTGACCAGTTTGTCCAGGCGCTTCTTGTCCCGGGCCGAGACGCCGCCTGCCCAGGTGACCACTCCCTGGAAAATGACAGATGCAACCACCGAGTCATAAAAGTTCCTGAGGAGTGTCCCCTGAACCCTAAAAGACCTCAGTCCCCTGAGTAGGAAGAGTCTGCTCTGACTCCTCCTATAGAGGGTGTCTGTGTTGTCGCTCCAGTCCAGTTTATTGTTCAGATGAACACCCAGGTACTTGTAAGTTGAGACTCTCTCAACATCTGCTCCCCGGATATTCACTGGTGCAGGTGAGGAGTGATGGCGCCTACCAAAATCCACCACCATTTCTTTGGATTTCCCCGCATTGATCGGGAGGCGGTTCTGCTGGCACCAGTCCACAAAACCCTGAGTAAGTTCTCTGTACTCCAGATCATCTGCGCCTGTGATGAGGCCGACAATCGCAGAGTCATCAGAGAACTTCTACAGGTGACATGTAGGTGTGCTGTAGTTGAAGTCCGAGGTGTAGAGGGTGAACAGTAAGGGAGCCAAGACAGTTCCCTGCGGGGCCCCCGTGATACAGAGGAGCACGTCAGACACACAGTCCTGTGTCCTCACATACTGTGGCCGGTTTGTGAGGTAGTCCTGGGTCCATGTGGTGAGGTGGTGCGCCACCCCCGCCCACTCCAGCTTGTCTCCCAATAGGGTGAGCTGGATGGTGTTGAAAGCACTGGAGAAATCAAAGAACATGATCCTCACAGTGCTCCCCGCCTTCTCCAGGTGGGAGAGTGAAGTGTGGAGGGGGTAGATGATGGTATCATCCATACTGATGCCAGGCTTGTATCCAAACTGGAGTGGGTCCATTGAGGAGCTCACCAGAGGGCGCAGGTGGACAAGGACCAGTCCCTCCAGGGTCTTCATCAGGTGAGACGTTAGCGCCACTGGTCTGAAGCTGTTGAGCTCCTTCGGGTGGGGGGTCTTTGGCACCGGGACCAGGCAGGATGTTTTCCACAGCTGGGGGACTCTGCCCAGCTTCAGGCTCAGGTTGAACATGTGCTGGACAATTCCACACAGCTAGTCCACGCAGGATTTGAGGAGCTGGGGGCTGATGCCATCTGGACCCGCTGCCTTCTTCGCATTCATCTTATTCAGCTGGTTCTTCACCTGAGATGTTGTGTAGGCCAAGGCTGGGTAGGAGGGAGTGGTGGCTGTCTGGTGTAGCCTTGCAGCTGGAGACTGTGGAGAAAAGAGGGGAGGGGGTGACACACCCAGCAGGAGGAGTAGGTGGAGACTGCAGCAGAGAGAGTGGGGGCAGGCATCTGATCGAACCTATTGAAAAAGAGGTTCAGCTCATTTGCCCACTGCAGGTCCCCCCCAGTCCGGGTCTTGGGTTGTCCGTGGCCTGAGATGGTCTTCAGGCCCCTCCAGACTCCCCTGGCGTTATTCTGCAGCAGCTGCTCCTCCATCCTCTTCCTGTAGGACCTTTTCCCCTTTCTGATCCTCCCCCTCAGCTGGCGCTGCACAGTCTTCCGCTCCTCTATGTTGCCTGACGCAAAAGCCCTCCTCTTCTCCTTCAGGAGAGCTTTTATATCTGGTGTGATCCAGGGTTTGTTGTTGGAGAAACACCTTACTGTCCTGGTGGGTATGGTGTTCTCCATGCAGAAATTTATATAGTCTGTAACAGTGTCCGTTAGACTACTAATGTCTTCCCCGTGAGCATCGCTGAATACTTCCCACACAGTTGTGCTGAAGCAGTCCTTTAAGGCCTCCTCGGCCTCTCCAGACCATCTCTGCACCGTACGGGTCACAGCTGGCTGCCTGCGGACCAGAGGTTTGTACACAGACTGGAGAGCCACCAGGTTGTGATCAGCTTTGCCCAGCGGGGCGAGGGGCAGTGATGTGTATGCCTCCTTGGTGTTGGCATAGAAAAGGTCCAGTGTTTTATTGTCTCTGGTGTGGCAGGTGACATACTGTGTGAATGAAGGCAGAGAGGAGGAAGGGGAGGCATGATTGAAGTCACCAGAGATGAGTATCAGGGCATTTGGGTGCTGTGTTTGTAGCCTGCTCACTGCTGCAGTCAAGACATCACAGGCTGTGTCGCCGCTGGCAGCTGGTGGGACGTAGACGGTCACCGCGATCACATGACTAAACTCTCGCGGGATGTAGAATGGCCTCATGCCAAAAGCTAGCAGCTCAATATCCCTGCTGCAAAGCTGCTCCTTAATCGTGATGTGACCAGGATTACACCATCTTTCGTTCACAAACACAGCCAGCCCTCCTCATTTCCTCTTTCCACTCTCCAGCGTCCTGTCCGCGCGTATGATTTGGAAGCCGTCCAATTCTACGACGTTCGGCGTTAGCGCTGTCAGCGACAACTCCGTGAATAGCATCAGGCTAGCCTCCCGGAAGTCCCTCTCATGCCAGGTAAGCGCCGCTAGCTCGTCCATCTTGTTGGGGAGAGATCTAACATTCCCCAAGATAACAGACGGGAGGACGGGATGGTATCGTCTCCTCCTTTCCCGGCGTTTAACCCCGGAGTGCTAACAGCTGATTCCGGCTGTAAACAATGGGGGCGCGGCTCCGAGCCAAGTCGCCGGACACGATCACGCAAAAAATAGCCACCAGCAGCAGCAAGAATACCGCAGTTTGGGTGTCCATTGCTACGCAAGTTTACGACTATCAACTATGTGAAAAAGTTTGTTAAACTCTTTTCAATTTATTTAAAAGGAGGGATTGGTAACAAATGTTTGCAATATCTCATATGTAGTATTAAAAATGAAGACAATTTGAACGAAACATGGCGGCACGGTGGTCGACTGGTTAGCACGTCCGCCTCACAGTTCAGAGGTCGTGGGTTCGATCCCGGCTCCGGCCTCCCTGTGTGGAGTTTGCATGTTCTCCCCGTGCCTGCGTGGGTTTTCTCCGGGTACTCCGGTTTCCTCCCACATTCCAAAAACATGCATGGTAAGTTGATTGGATACTCTAAATTGCCCCTAGGTGTGATTGTGAGTGCGGATGTTTGTCTCTGTGTGCCCTGCGATTGGCTGGCAACCAATTCAGGGTGTCCCCCGCCTCCTGCCCAAAGACAGCTGGGATAGGCTCCAGCATGCCCCGCGACCCTTGTGAGGATAAGCGGTACAGATAATGGATGGATGGATGAACGAAACATGTCAAGTCAACACACATGATTTGCCTTCGCGGGCCACATAAAATGATGTCACAGGCTGGATCTTGAGTTTGACACCTGTGTGTTTGACAGACGGTGTGATTTGATTATTATCAGTTTCAAACAGTCTTTGTGACATTTAGAGTGCATGAATAAAGAAGGGAAGACTTCTCTAACAGCAAACGTGCTGCTTGCCTGTTGCCCCTGGGTATCTAGCCAATTTTTAGGGGTGCTGAGCACCCCGAAAATGTTAGAGATCTTGAATTTTTTTTTTTTTTAACTGTGTGTTGTTTTTAACAAGCTAGAAAAGTGTAAAAAAAAACATACAGTACAAATCTGAAACATAATATTCTAATGACAGAAAAACAGTGCACTCCCTTTTGCTCAAAAAATGGTTTGATCCATCTCACCCCCTCTTACCTCGGCTTCGGAGGTCCGAGTGGTGAGCAACAGCGGTGTGTGATCCCTGTCTCTTCATGTAGAGCATGGACATCCAAACTTTTTGCAAAGAGGTAACAGTAACAGTCTCATTCTAAAAGAGGCAGACACAGTTGTTGCATATTTCAGTGAATATATAGACCAATTTACATCTTTGCTTAAATTGTCGGCCCTCGCTGTCAACTTTCCTTTTTTATTCATTGTCGTCATTTTAGAAACTATCCAGAAAGGGTCACACAAGGTTATGGTGTTGGATAGAGTGCTGCTGCTTCCCTCTTGTGTGTAAATGTGAAATTGCACTTAGAGCGCATTTTATACGCTTGTCAACGAGGCTACAGGCCAGACGTTATTAATTTTATGACAGAGGCTGCGAGCCGGATAATGTTTGGACAGTGGCCCACGGGCCAAAAAAAAATGGCTGGACTGAGCATGGCTGGAAGTGGATTTTAGTCCGGCAAACTAATCGGCCCTCAAGCGTTTGACGTGGTTGCGAGGCGGCCAAATTTCATCTCAGCCCACTCAGTGAAAGGCTTCTTTTTAGGCGTCTTTCTACTCCCACGTCGGCGTAAGCGACAACTGCCGCATTGATTCACGTGACCGACGCATTGTGCTGTTGGCGACAGGTCTGCAACACATGCCACGCAACAGGAATTGTTGCTGCTCTGATCGGTTTATTATGTCACATGTTTCTATGACATACAGTTTCCCACACGGAGAGTAGAGAGAGGATGCAGCACGCAGCTCGTTGCTGCTGCAAAAGCAAACTAGTTTGGCAATGAAATTAAATGCATAGTCTAGTCATCTCGGGCCTTTTATGTTTGTAGCAGGCACGATATCCATTGTTGTCACTGTCTTTTTGAAGCAACGCCCCCTGACTTGGAACTTAACTGTTTCAAATCAACTTGTGTCCGGGAGTATATTAAGCTGCTCGCAGCACTCAAGTATGACGCTGCCACATCAAGGTGGAGTTCATGCACTTCTTCTGGCGTCTTCTACTTCCGGATATACGCCATAGCAAACCTGCTGTGTACAGTGGTTTGCTGGTATGCTTTTATTTTGAAGGCCGTGAATGAAGGGAAGTGTGGAAAATAAATAACTTGTTGAATGCGACTTCTGGCCATATGTTGGACTCAAATAATTATACAATACGACAAAACCAACACCAGGGCTCGCAATGGAAGTAAGCACACGCAGTTGGGTAAGTAATAAAGTACTAGCGGCGCATTTTGAAGCGTGTCCACAGCGGGTTCAAATAGTAAATTAGCCAGCTAATGATCCTTAAAAAGCTTCTGCCGTTAGCATCCCTTCCGCGGCGGCATCAATCACAGACACTTATTTTTGGGGGGGTCGGAGGGCGGAACGGGACGGGGGCCGGAAGAGTACCCAGGGTCAAGGGTGGAGGGTCGCGGCCGGACCGGCAAAAAGGGTAAAGTGCCCATCTCTGGTAGTTATTAATGGTAAAACAAAATACAAATGAAAAGCTGATTGCAACATCTTTTTTCCTTTTTTTTCAATTTAATCACAAAAAAAGGTTGTAATATTGCTCGCTTTGTCAGTTCTGTTGTCTAAAACGGCGACCGATCGCCACCAAAATGCAAATGCGCATTACTATTCTTGTCCACTTCAACCTGTGAAAGTATAAACGTGTTCTGCACAATAGTTTGGATTTATTGACATAAAACATGATCTCATCATGATCACCTCCACAAAATCAAGCGTCAATGTTCAGCGAACAAAAAGTTCCAGCGAGGCTGACTCCACAACCGAGTGTGGCCGCATTGGAACGTACCTTTTCGGCTGTTTACGTTCCGAATTGGACGGCGTGTTGTCAGTCGAAAAACCGGGGCCATTCCTCATCCAAATAAATGCACGTATCATTTCCACTTCAGTCTCTGTAAATATCCTGACTGGTGTTTAATGCCTCGCCCGTCTTAACCGTGATCAGCAAAGAAGCAGTGTTTTTTTTTTTTTTTTTTTTTTAAGCAAAGAAGCAGTGTGCGCTGGTCCCAGCCTAAATCTATGTAGCTCTGCTCACTTCCACATTTCCTCATTCTCATATCAATCAACCACGGAGCGGTTAATCCTTTTGATCTGTTGAAGTGGGCATTATTAGAGATGTCCGCATAATGTTGGTGCCAATTGATTGCCGTTTGTGGACGTTATAAGCAATGTAAGTACAATGATTTCCGATGGAGGATTTGGAATCGGTTACTCCTGTGTCTCCGGGCGAACAGGGATAGAGTGCTAGGGGGCGGGGCCATTCACCTCATTAACAAGGGGCATTATTCATGGAGTCACTTATTTCCTAATTTCTCCCCAAATTATTGATAAAATAGAAGATGACAACTCTTTTCATTTTCCTGATCAAAAAACATATAAGATAAGATAAGATAAGATAAGAATGCCTTTATTGATCCCACAGTGGGGAAATTTTCATTGTTACAGCAGCAAAGATATAGGTCACACAGGGGCGGCGGCATAATGTGGCCATTAATGTATAACATTGACGGCAAACATTTAGGATCAAACCTATGTAAATATACGCAGTAACATGTGTATATACACATGTATATACACACCAACCTACATCTACATAAAAAATATGAGGAACACTCATTTCAGCCTGTACATAGTACAGAGGAAAAAATACTCTAAGTAAGTGACAGTGCTGCAGTGCTGTAGTGAAATGTAAGGGCCCCCGTGCTGCAGAGGAGCAAGTCAGACACACAGTCCTGTGTCCTCACATACTGTGGCCGGTTTGTGAGGTAGTCCTGGATCCATGTGTAGCTGGGGGACCCTGCCCAACTTCAGGCTCAGGTTGAACATGTGCTGGACAATTCCACACAGCTGGTCTGCGCAGGATTTGAGGAGCTGGGGGCTGATGCCATCTGGACCCGCTGCCTTCCTCGCCTTCATCTTCTTCAGCTGGTTCCTCACCTGAGATGTTGTGAAGGCCAAGGCTGGACAGGAGGGAGTGGTGGCTATCTGGTGTAGCTGGGAGCTGGAGACTGTGGAGAAAAGAGGGGAGGGGGTGACACGCCCAGCAGGAGGAGTAGGTGGAGGCTGCAGCAGGAGAGACTGAGTGGAGGCAGGCATCTGATCGAACCTGTTGAAAAAGAGATTCAGCTCATTTGCCCACTGCAGGTCCCCCCCAGTCCGGGTCTTGGGTTGTCCGTGGCCTGAGATGGTCTTCAGGCCCCTCCAGACTCCCCTGGCGTTATTCTGCAGCAGCTGCTCCTCCATCCTCTTCCTGTAGGACCTTTTCCCCTCTCTGATCCTCCTCCTCAGCTGGCGCTGCACAGTCTTCCGCTCCTCTATGTTGCCTGACGCAAAAGCCCTCCTCTTCTCCTTCAGGAGAGCTTTTATGTCTGGTGTGATCCAGGGTTTGTTGTTGGAGAAACACCTTACTGTCCTGGTGGGTATGGTGTTCTCCATGCAGAAGTCTATATAGTCTGTAACAGTGTCCGTTAGACTACTAATGTCTTCCCCGTGAGCATCGCTGAATACTTCCCACACAGTTGTGCTGAAGCAGTCCTTTAAGGCCTCCTCGGCCTCTCCAGACCATCTCTGACACTTCACTTGTTCACTTGTTAGTGAAAACATGGCCATACAGTACCCACAGTCCCTTTAACATTGTGTGTGCATTTATCATGACTCAATCATTTGTAAATATTCAATTCTGCTTTTTTTGGAATATTATATAATTGGAAATTGAACAGCGAGCCTTTATCTGATCTTTCATTACGTACTCTGCAAAGCAGGGTATTTTACTAAAAATTGAGTGTTCGTTATTCGTCATCTGTCTGCGGGGTGCGTACCCTTACGTTGTCCGTAATTCGTGCTTTTTTCGGTGGGGGGATAAATAGTACCCACCCTATAGGCCGTCTCGTCTAATTATAAAGGGGCTTCTGTCAGCGATTCCGACTGCAATCTTCAAAATAGATGCTCTTCTTCTCTTTGTTTACTGCTGAAGCAGCGTAGAAGAAGAGGTAGCAGAAGATGAAGGTCAAGGCAAAACAAGCTTGAGGGAAACAAATTACGGTCATATTTGTTTCTTGACTTGTCTTAAATAATCACATAATAGAAGATCATATAAAAGCTCATTTTTTGGGTTTTCAATTTTCAATTTTTAAACGAAAATAAAGATGTGATGTAATGTGATGTGAAAAATGGGAGATTCCCGTTCATTGAAGACAGTAACACTGTACTCTAGAGGATGGAGTAGGGATGGCCTTTCAACTTATGAATGTTGAGAACAGCTATCTGTGCGAATATCTTGAAACAGTGTGATGTTTGTCCATCCATCCATCCATTATCCAATCCGCTTATCCTCACAACGGTCGCGTGTCAAAAATAAATGTGCATGCCCACTGAGCCACAAAAGCACATTTGACTTCACAAGCAGAATTTGATATTTACAAATGATAAGTAACCTAAATGTACACACACTCGGAATGAACAATTTTAGGAAAAAAATATATTGCGATTTTTCTGGCAGATATTGCGTTTTCGATTCAATTTGAAATCAAGCTTCAGTGCACTATTCACAATGTACAGTAACATTTTCAAAAACGACAGAAAATGCCAACATACCGTTAAAAACATAAAAAGCTATTACTCTAATAACACAAGGACACTAAGGAGGTTTTGTGAGGTATGCAGTCCTTTTTCTGGTTCAAGTAAGGCAAGAACCCCCGGTACTACTGAAGGAATAATTATAAAATAGTTATCACACATTTGCTGATTATGCTAAATGAACATATGTTTGAGTGATTTAGTCTTCAATATATTTTTGTATTGTAAACTAAATATAAGAACGATGTGATATTTGCCTGCAAAGAAGAATATTGCTTCCGCTAGTGTATATGCTCGCAATGAAGAAATTGCTTCTGCATCTATCAATATCAGACTTGTTGACACCTTCGGATAAGGTTTAGAAGTGACTGAATGTTTTTGCAATGTAATGCTTTGGCGTAATTATGATGCATGGACACAGTAATCTTTCACTCACATACACACACATAGAGAAACAAGTCCAAGTGTTTCCAATGGCATGCATAAGTTCCCCGCCCCTTAGGTTGGAAACACCCATGTAACCAGGGAATCCTGAAAGTTAATAAAGAGAGGTTACGGAGAGATAAGGTTAGAACATATGAGACGTTCCCCTCACGAGGACAGCAGGACAGTGGGAAGCAGAAATGGTGCTATCTCTCCGCTCTCCTCATGAGCTGGTAACAAGGAACTGAGTGTCTTCCTCTTCATTGGTGTTGTGTTATGAAATGTCTAATTGATGAACCTGACAACTACTTGATGTCAAGTATAGACATGCATTTAAATGTAATGGTGATTTTAGAAATACAGTTTTTAACCCAAAAATATTTTCCATCTTGTACTAATTTTACATGTTGTTTGTGCATAAATGTAACATTATATTTTTTCCCATATGTTTGGTAGACTTAACTGCATTAAACAGAGTTTGAGGGCTTAATGATATGGCCTGAAATTCATAACATAGTATTAATTGAATATTTGCCTCTTAACAGTAATGGTGAGGGTAAAAATCATAACAGGAGTATTTCTGATTGGGATATTTAAACGTGAAATGGTAAAGAATTCCTGTTAAAAGGGTCAGAATGTATTAATTAAATTAATTCTTCTCTCTGCTTCTTTTTGTTGAAATTTGGCATTTTCATGTAAAAGTCTGCTTTTAACAAATTAAAAACATGGTCCCTAAGCAAAGCTAAATTTCTTAAAAATATAATAACATACCGTATTTTCCGGACTATAAATCCCGTTTTTTTTTTTTCCATAGTTTGGCCGGGGGTAAGACTTATACTCCGGAGCGACTTATGTGTGAAATTATTAACACATTATATCGTATCCCTTTCCTTTTCAAGGTCAGCAAACAACACCAAACAACCACAGGAGGGCGTTCTAAGGCTGCATATAAACCTGCATTACATATTGACTTTACAACGGGCAGAATAACCTGTAATGCAGAGCTGGGCAGACCTGTATATCATTTCACATAAAGAAACAAAGATAAATCTTTAACGCTATTAAAATGAATGGATAATTTAAACAGTTAAATTCTAATATTTTGTTAAATAAGTGCCGTGCCTGTGGTCTTACACACACGTACGGTGCGGAGACAACAAAGAGATAATTACGACCGAATACATAAATACTTTTGGAGACTTGGAAACATTCTACATGGTCGGCGATAAATAAAAAACGTATTTAATCGATCTACGACCGTTTTTGGTGCGTTTAAAGTTACCTTACCTTGTAGTGTTGCAGACACGGAAGAAACGCACCAAGGCGGAACTAAACTTTGGTTCCGCCCAGTCTCTTTGACATACCTGTTGTAAATTCCTCATTAGTGCTTCGTTTATACAGGCATTGGTTTACTGTTTAACTTGTGTGTTTTACACCAGACATGTTTTTGGACAGCCAATGGGTCCTTTCGTTCTTTACGTTGAAAGAAAGGGGGGGTAATACCACAATCCCTATAACAGCAGTTGTCGCTCGCGCCGACGCAGGAGTAGAAAGAAGCCTAAAAAGGAACCTTTCAGTAGTAGGCTGAGTAGGCTGAGATGATTTTTGGCCGTCTCGCGAGCACGTCACACGCATGAGGGCCGATTAGTGGGCCGGACTAAAATAAATGTAGTCTTAGTTGAGCCATTTTTTAAAATTTCTCACCAAATTCACCCACCCAAATATACTTGTGGATCTGAAACACACGTGAAAATTGCGGATGTATTTGTGTGAATCATTTTGAGACAAATCTCTCCATACCAGTGCCCCATTTGATTGAAATGAGAGAAACAAGCCTATGCGATGTGTTTGTGTTCATATTAAAGCCTATAGTGCTGCTCTATAGATAACTGATGTGTGTGTGTGTGTGTGTGTGTGTGGAGGGGGGGGGGGGGGGCTGCGTGTGTGTGTGCGCGTGTGTGAGTGCGTCTGTGTACAAACAGAAAGACAGCTCGCCTCATGATTGATTTTTGATTGTTTTTTTTGGTGTCAGGTTAAGGTAAGTAGGCCTATTTGATTAAATGTTCTATCCTTTTATGATTTAAGTTGGATCATTATTTAGTTTAATTGTCTTATTGGATATAAAACACATTGCTTGGTTATCTACTTTTGGTTGTTAGCACAGAGAGAGTGAGACAGAGAGCAGGGAGGGGACTTTTGTATACTGTATTATTCGTATTCAGTATATTATTTTATCACTTTAATGTCGATCCTCACATTTAAAACCACACAGACACTTAATTTATAGCAGTCTTCATTGCTATTAATTGACATGATTTACTATTTGCTTCATTTCACTATATGAGGAGGAGAAAAAAAAGGGAGAGATTGCCTTTCAAGAAAAGTGGTATAAAATGTTATACTTTTGTAGGGAGCTGGTTTACTCCAGAAACATGCATAAGTGCTCCCCGCCCCCTCTCCAACTAATCGATGCACAGCAGAGCAGAAACCGTCCCAACAGCCCCCCCCACGACCACAAACCCCACATACAGTCTCCTGTCCCCCGGTCTTTGTAGCACCGATAGACCTGTCTGTAGCACCCCTAAGCCTCTGATCCTAGAATCGCCCCTGCTGCTTGCTAACCCTCTCTTTGCTGGCTGCACAGTGCAATACATCCAGAGTGCACATTCAATATAGTCTGTGTTGTTATGGCAACTAACTTGTGAATAAGAGCTGGCGTCATGCTCTTACCGTTGCTATGAAGTTATACATTGTCTCCCAAATGATTATGCATACAGGATCTAAGTCAAAGAAGAAAAAATGGTGGTGTATTGTTTCTCTTGTCCATTTATTTCAGACAGATTTATTATTAGTTCTCCAAGTGAGCGTAATTCAAGCAAAATTACTTAAGGCCCTGATAGACCAAAAAGAAGCTGGCCAACAGTGACAGACGCTTACCCCCTGTGGCGTCCGGCCGGCTGTCGACACGTGACGCTGGAAGAATACACCGCAACAACAGACAGCGACGTTGACCATTAAAGTACCTTCTGCGCATGCATAAGATGTAATACCCTTCCACACCATCGGTGGCGGTAGTCACCATTTCTCATGGTTAGAAAACTCCAACCGCAAAGCTGTTGGCCGGGGGTGGATTATAAAAACTAGACAGTTCAAGAAAACAACTGTACTGTTGAAAAATCTGTGTACCACTCATGTATGTTCCAATAAAGGCGTATTAATTCTTTGATGCATAAATGCGTCAAAAGTGACCCCAGAGCTTGTTTTTTTTGTTCTTGCTTGTTTGCGTTGGTGTAAATTTAATCTTCCACGTATTCCTCAAATAGGGTGTCTTTGACATGGGGCTATTTGGGTTTGTATCTATTTGTTACAGTTTTTAAGTAATTGCATTTTTTTGCATTAGCACCACACTTTTCCATACGTGGGGTTAGAAATTACCCTAGTATTTTGTATAACATTTCAAAGGTTAACCTTGCAAACCTTTGATTTTTATCAACTGTAACTGTCAGGTATACATTTACTTTTGATCTAATCCCTGCAGTGTGACAACCCTGAAGTTTATTTTTACTGTTTATAAAATATGCACTTATTTTCCATGTTCATGAGTGTTGTGTTATCAAAGATATGAATATAAGATATGTCAGCACGCTATAGCAGCTCGGCCGGAGGCCCATTTTGTGGAGTAGGGGTGGGGGCTGACGAATTAAAAGGGCTCGACTAAGCAAGGCCGGAGGTGGATTTTATCGGGCCCACTAATCGGCCCTGGTACGTGTGACGTGCTCGCAAGGCGGCCAAAAGTTCATCTCAACCTACTCGGCGAAATGGGCAAACAACAGAAATTGCCTCTGAACACATCAAAAGCACCACCACCAACTTTGTGTGCTTACTTGTATTGGGCATTAAAACAAAAACAATGCTTCTATCTAACCACAGTGATGTAGCCAACGATCTACAAGCTGAGGTCGGGGCCAACCATGTTTACGAATATGGCCGGAGGGTCGAGGCCGGAAGGGTACCCAGGTCAAGGGTGGAGGGTCGCGACCGGACCGGCAAAAAATGGTCGAGTGCCCAGCTCTGGTGGCGGCCATGTTGGCCGGGGCAACATTCCAACGGAAGGCAATGAATGCATTGACATTGAAAGTCGCAGCTGGCTCATTTCTCAACCTATTTTCATGAGCTTTACATTTTGCCCAAATATGCTATCAATACAGAACAAATGAAAAGAAAGCCAAACAATATTTTTATCTGTGAAAGGTTAGTTCTAGTTCTGTTGTTGAAATCGCATGATGCACAATGTAATGGCATCCTCTTTTCATTCGGTTTTCTTGCTGGCCACACACACACATGGATTGCGCTGATGCCTTTGCCCCTCTTAATATCGCCATCACCTTAGGCATGCATCTCAAAAGAGGCGTGTCCTATCTACCTATGTTCATATTTGTGATTATCTTCGAACTACTACTTTGTACTTAGCGACAGTAGCCAATTAAATTCACACTAGCTAATTGCTTTTGTCGTGTAGATAAGAGACTCTGTTCACAGCTTCCTGCAATAAAATATAAACCATTGGGTAGCCTGTTATAGGTCTGTCATGATTCTGGTCTGTTGCAGGCAGCGGCGGGACTGGTGGGCGTGCCTTCTGATGCCACACCTGTAGTCAATGACTGATCAAGGCCTTTAAAAGGACTTATTAATACGGGTTATTGCCTTGCTTGCCTTCATATCCCAAGAGACTGCATTCTTCCGAGTCATTTGTGCCGTGTGTAGTATGTTTGCTCTTGCTGACGGGTTATTGTTTATTTGAGATTGGTGTTTTTCTTGTCCCGCTGTTTGCAAGTGAATTTGCGTTATAGTCTCCTTGCTCTTGTTTTGCAAGCGCTTTTTGTTAATCGTTTTCCTGGCAAGATTCGCCAGCGTCTTTTGTTGTGACTTTTGCAGATGTGAAATTTATTTTTTCTGTAAATAAATTTTGTGTAAGACATTTCTTCTCCTTGTCTGCGTTTGAGGGATCCACCCCCTTCGTGACAGAAACAGAAATCGTGACAGAATAACCCGACCATGGATCCTGCAGACAAGGAGACATTTTTTAAAGCTCTGGCCAGTCAGGGCAGATTAGTGGGTCAGCAGGAGACCGCCCTAGCGGAACTCCGTGACGCGGTTGGCCTGCTGGCTCAAAAGTGCGAGGAGTTGGGTTCCCGATTGGCACCTGCAAACCTGCACGGGGCGCAAGTGGCCGCTTCCCACCACTCCCCTGAAGGGGGGTATCTCTCTCCGGGTTCGCCCCGTGAACCTAGTCGACCTCATCCGTCATGATACGGGGGAGAGCCTGATAGTTGCGGTCAGTTTCTTCACCAGTGCTCCTTAATTTTTGACGAGTAACCCTCCACGAATTCCCATGACAGCTCTAGGATCGCGTTTGTCATGAGTCTTCTGACTCGCCGGGCTGCTTCTTGGGCGATGGCGGTGAGCAACGCATGACCAGATCTCCGGTCCTCATACTCATCGTTCGTAGCCGAATTCCGCCACGTATTCACCACCCAGTTCAGAGTAGAGAGGCTGGGGGTCGATTACTAGATATTGTTCAGGGGAATCAGTCTGTGGCCGATTATTCAATTTCCTTCTGTCTCCTGGCAGCTGAGAGCCATTTTGATGCTTACGCACTTTGTAGTGTATTCCCTTGTGGACTCAATTCATCCGTCAAGGACGAGTTAGAGGTGCACGACAACTCTACAAAACTGGAAGACCTCATCAATCTGGCCATACGTTTGGACAATCGTATGAGGGAGACATGCCACAAGCGCGAGTGCGAGGACCACTGGGCGGCTGCAGTGACTCTCCGGACCGGCAGGGTGCGACCACCACTCATCACCACCACCTTCCCCAGGCCCAAAGGACAGCCATCTACTAGCTTCCCCGGGGCAACGGACGAACCCATGCAGCTCGGAAGAGGATGTCTGCATCCAGACAAGAGACAACGACGGTTCCAGACTGGGGCATGCCTTTACTGTGGTCCACTGGGTCATTGAGTGTCTCGTTCTCCCGCTCGTCCGACAAGCAGTTATCAACCACCCACCCAGCTCGGAGGCAGTAATACGGACCCTTTTGTCAGAAACACCGGCACTTCTGAACAATGCGAGTACTTCCCGAATCTGCGCGACTTGGGAGGAATCACGGATCGTGGACTCAATCGTAGTAGATTGGGAGTCTCGGGTGACTTGTCGGGCTCGGGACGGAATGGTAAAGTCATCGCTCTCATTGATTCCAGCGTGGACGATTGCTTTGTTGACCCCTGTGTTGTGGAGGCCTTAGGTTGTCCGATTACAGAGCTCGACGAAGCAAGAAGGGTGTCAGATCTCGATGGCCGGCTACTAGCTAATGTTATGCATGTCACTAGGCCCTTAGGGTTGAAACTGTCGGGGAACAATATTGAACAGAGAAAGTTTCTTGTCATGCCGTCGCGGGCGGCGCCCCCGGTGTTGGGGCTGCCTTGGTTGAAACTGCATAACCTGGACATTGCTTGGGATAAACCAGCACTCGAAAACTGGAGGACATTTTGCCACACGCATTGTCTAAAGTCGGCCGACCACAGAAAGAATCTGTCTAGACAATGTCCCCAAAGAATATCATGATTTAAGTAAGGTTTTTAGCAAGGACCGTGCTCAGTCCTTGCCCCCACATCGACCGTATGTTTGCGCCTTTGAGCTAGTGCCAAATGCACCCCTGCCCAGCTCCAGACTGTACCAAGTTTCGAAACCCAAGCAGGAATCTTTACGAGACTACATTTCGAGTTCACTAGCCGCAGGCCTTATTCGACCCTCGACGTCCCCGGTGGGAGCCGGATTTTTCTTTATTGACAAGAAAGATAAGACATAAGGCCGTGTGTTGACTATCGAGGTCTCAATGATATCACAGTGAAGAACAAGTACCCGCTTCCTTTGATAGACTCCACCTTTGCCCCGCTACAATCGGCAACCGTTTTCACGAAGCTTGATCTACGTAGTGCCTATCATTTAGTCCCGATACGAGAGGGGGATGAATGGAAAACCGCTTTTAAGATGCCCTTGGGCCATTTCGAGTATTTAGTCATGCCTTTCGGTCTCACCAATGCCCCTGCCGTGTTCCAGTGTTTTATCAATGATGTTCTGAGGGACATGCTTAATATATTTTGTTTTGTTTATTTAGATGACATTCTCATTTTCTCTTGTACCCTGGACAAACATCGCCAACACGTTTGCATGGTACTACAGCGATTGTTAGAGAACCGGTTTTATGTAAAAGCTGAGAAATGCGACTTTCACACCCGCTCGGTTCAGTTCCTGGGCTTCATTATTGATAGAGGCCGACTCCGGGCCGATCCCGCCAAAACCCAGGCTTTGGTGGACTGGCCTGTGCCCAAGACTCGCAAACAATTACAGTGGTTCTTGGGTTTTGCCAATTTTTACCGCCAGTTTATACGGAACTATAGCCAAAGAGCGGGACCCTTGACCCGACTAACCTCAAGTAAGGTCTCCCTTTAAATGGACAGCTAGTGCCTAAGCAGCATTTACTAGTCTCAAAGCGTCGTTTACGAACCCACCAGTGTTGACCCACCCTAACCCAGATTTTCCCTTTGTGGTCGAGGTTGACGCATCGGATTCAGGAGTGGGGGCCGTCCTGTCTCAGCTCTCCCCGGTCGAAAACACCTTTTACTGTTTTCACTGATCACAAGAACCTCGCCTACATCTGTACCGCCTGGAGGTTGAACTCTTGACAGGCCATGTGGACGCTCTTGTTTACCCATTACAATTTCATCTTGACATACCGCAAGGGTTCCAGAAATCAGAAGCGGGACGCCCTCTGTCGACTCCATGATCCCGCCGATGACGTCACAAAGACGGCACCCATACTTCCGGATCATTGCATTGTTGGAGCTCTACAGTGGGAGGTTGAGAAAAGAGTAATCGAGGCGCAGAAGGACGAGCGGACTCCGGAGGACTGTCCTGCTGGGAAATTGTTCGTGCCGGCGAGGCTTCGCACTGAGATACTGCAGTGGGGACATGCATCCAAGATTGCCTGCCATCCTGGCATTAGCCGTGCACACTCACTCGTTGCCCAGAGGTTTTGGTGGCCGGGGCTCAAGAAGGACATTTTGGACTTTGTCGGGGTCTGCTGGGCTTGCGCTAGTGGCAAATCCTTTCATCAACCACCTGCCAGATTGCTCCGCCCTTTACCAGCGCCATCCCGTCCATGGTCCCACGTGTCACTGGACTTCATCACTGGGCTGCCCCTTTTTAGGGGACACTCGGTCATACTTACCGTGGTCGACCGTTTTTCAAAGTTGGCCCATTTTGTGGTGTTACCCAAGCTTCCCACAATACTTGAGACGGCTCGGCTACTGGTCAAGCACGTATTCCGACTCCATGGCATCCATTTGGACCTTGTCTCAGATCGGGGTCCCCAGTTTGAGTCTCAGGTATGGAGGAAGTTTTGCCAGATAATGGGGACCACGGCGAGCCTGTCCTCGGGTTACCACTCTCAAACCAATGGACAGACGGAGTGGCTGAACCAAGACTTAGAAGCCGTTCTCCGTTGTGTGTGCCTCCACCAACCGTCATCGTGGGCGACCCCCGTCTGCCACAGGTCTGTCCCCATTCATGTCGGCATATGGTTATCAACCTCCCTTGTTTCCATCCCCTGAAGGTCAGATAGAGCTTCCGTCGATCCAGCTCCATTTGCGGCGTGCTCACAAAGTCTGGAGGGGGACTAGAGTGGCCCTTTCCCGTACAGCGTCCCGCAACTGTCTGATTGCGGACCGGCGACGGCGTCCCGTGCCTTCCTACCTGCCCGGTCAGAAGGTCTGGCTTTCCACTAGGGACATGCACCTGGCTGGCACCTCCCGCAAGCTCGGCCCGCGGTTCATTGGTCCCAATGAGGTTGAGGAGGTCTTGAACCCCGTGACTGTCAGGCTGCGCCTACCCTCGTCCATGAAGATACATCCGGTGTTCCATGTCTCGCTGATCAAGCCATTGGCTCCCTCTCCAGCTGCCCCGCCGCCTCCATGGCTGGTCGACGGGGATCCGGTTTACACTGTCAAGGCAATCCTGGACTCTCGGCGCAGGGGGGCTTCCAGTACCTGGTCGATTGGGAGGGCTATGGACCTGAGGAGCGCCAGCGGGTCCCCCACTCCTGGATCCGTCTCTCATCCGGGATTTCCACGCGCGTTAGCCGTCGAAACCAGGTTGTCCGCCGGGGGGCGTCCGTTGAGGGGGGGTACTGTCATGATTCTCGTCTGTTGCAGGCAGCGGCGGGACTGGTGGGCGTGCCTTCTGATGCCGCACCTGTAGTCAATGACTGATCAAGGCCTTTAAAAGGATTGCTTCCTCAATTGCCTGCTGTCGGGTTATTGCCTTGCTTGCCTTCGTATCCCATGAGACTGCCACGTTCCGAGTTACTCTAGTTCCTGTTTCGTCATTTGTTCCGGTCGTGAGTTTTCGGTGTATAGTATGTTAGTTTGCTCTTACTGAGGGGTTTTGTTTCTTTGAGATTGGAGTTTTTTCTTGTCCCGCTGTTGGCAAGTAAATTTATGTTATAGTCTCCTTGCTCTTGTTTTGCAAGCACTGCTGACTTTCTTTACTGCCGAACAGAATAATTTCAGTATTGTCTTCATTTAATTGTAGTAAATTCTCTCTCATGCATGTGTTTACTTGCTCCAGGCACTGGTACAATAAACATCTTGATTTGCCACACCTGTGAGGTGTATCTCGGATAAAGAAGAAGTGCTCACGGATGAAAGATTTTGACAGAGTAAAAGAAAGCTAGTCAGTTGAATTTCCAGAATACTGTACATGCATGTCATGGAGCATGGTCAGGATGGTACCACCTCTGCTTCAATTTGAGCCAGGAAAAACACAGTATTACCATTAGCACAATGCTGATCGAGTGGAAGGTGGTCGAGGTTTTTCGACGGAAACGCAAATGGAAGCCCGTTTAAAATAATAGTCGGACCGGTCTATAGGTGGTTAGTATTTGTTCCGGCCGGACAAAAAGGCGGATAGATGGACGACGATAATATGCCGGCTGTAGGCGGAAGGTGATAAATGGACCGGGAAATATTAGTAAAATGCCCAATTCTGGTGTTTCAAAACTTATCAAGTGGAATTATGTGTTGGTATGACATATCACATTATCTATCATGATCATCATTCGTCTCTATTAAATTCATCCATCCATTATCTATACCGCTTATCCTCACAAGGGTCGCGGGCGTGCTGGAGCCTATCCCAGCTGTCTTCGGGCAGTAGGCGGGGGACACCCTGAATTGGTTGCCAGCCAATCGCAGGGCACACAGAAACAAACATTCGCACTCACAATCACACCTAGGGGCAATTTAGAGAGTCCAATCAACTTACCATGCATGTTTTTGGAATGTGGGAGGAAACCGGAGTACCCGGAGAAAACCCACGCAGGCACGGGGAGAACATGCAAACGCCACACAGGGATTCCACGACCTCTGAACTGTGAGGCGGACGTGCAAACCAGTCGACCACTGGTTATAATTAAATATAAAAAGTGGACCTAAAACCTAAGATGTAAACAAAATTGTCTTATATTTCAAGTGCGCATATCTTCTTATGTGCCATTTACTTAAATCTAAGTATATATTCTAAAAAAAATAAAAACAATAAACAACCTTTAAAACATTGTATGTACTCGCTTATAGAGGCTGCCATCTTTAGGTGTTTTCGCTCTCGCGATTCGAGATTGTGACGCGTAATCGCCAGTTCTGTCTTATTAGGCAGCTTTATTGTGTGAAGGCGAATCCCTTCACACATGTTATTCCTATTCTTTATCATTGTATGAAGGCCAAGGCCTTCACACATATGTTCTTCCTATTCTTTAATATTATTGTGTGAAGGAGAAGGCCTTCACGCATATGTTATTCCTATTCTTTATTATTATTGTGTGAAGGCGAAGGCCTTCACGCATATGTTATTCCTATTCTTTATTATTATTGTGTGAAAGGGAAGGCCTTCCCCCCGTGAGCCGTCACCTTATCGTGGTGGAGGGGTTTGCGCGCCCCAATGATCCTAGGAGCTACGTTGTCTGGGGCTTTATGCCCCTGGTAGGGTCACCCATGGCAAACAGGTCCTAGGTGAGGGACCAGACTAAGCACGGCTCAAAATGACCCCTTATGATGAGAAAAATTAACGGACCACGTTTTCCCTCGCCCGGACGCCGGTCACCGGGGCCCCCTTCTGGAGCCAGGCCTGGAGGTGGGGCTCGACGGCGAGCGCCTGGTGGCCGGGCCTGCACCCATGGGGCCCGGCCGGGCTCAGCCCGAAAAGGATACGTGGGTCCCCCTTCCCATGGGCTCACCACTGGTGGGAGGGGCCAAAGGGGTCGGCTGCCGTGTGAGCTGGGCGGCGGCGGAAGACGGGGACCTTGGCGGTCCGATCCCCGGCAGCAAAAACTAGCTCTTGGGACATGGAATGTCACCTCTCTGGCAGGGAAGGAGCCTGAGCTGGTGTGTGAGGCTGAGAGGTTCCGATTAGATATAGTCGGGCTCACCTCCACGCACGGCTTAGGTTCTGGTCCCAGTCCTCTCGAGAGGGGTTGGACACTCTTCCACTCTGGAGTTGCCCAGGGTGAGAGGCGCCGAGCAGGTGTGGGCATACTTATTGCCCCCCGGCTTGGCACCTGTACATTGGGGTTTACCCCGGTGGACGAGAGGGTAGCCTCCCTCCGCCTGAGGGTGGGGGGATGGGTCCTGACTGTTGTTTGTGCTTATGCACCAAACGGCAGCGCAGAGTACCCACCCTTTTTGGAGTCCTTGGAGGGTGTGCTGGAGGGCGCTCCACCTGGGGACTCCATCGTTCTGCTGGGGGACTTCAATGCTCACGTGGGCAATGACAGTGAGACCTGGAGAGGTGTGATTGGGAGGAACGGCCCCCCCGATCTGAACCCGAGCGGTGTTCGGTTACTGGACTTCTGTGCTCATCACGGATTGTCCATAACGAACACCATGTTCAAGCATAAGGGTGTCCATATGTGCACTTGGCACCAGGATACCCTAGGCCGCAGTTCGATGATAGACTTTGTAGTCGTATCATCGGACTTGCGGCCGCATGTTTTGGACACTCGGGTGAAGAGAGGGGCGGAGCTGTCAACTGATCACCATCTGGTGGTGAGTTGGCTCCGATGGTGGGGGAAGATGCCGGTCCGACCTGGCAGACCCAAACGTATTGTGAGGGTTTGCTGGGAACGTCTGGCAGAATCCCCTGTCAGAAGGAGTTTCAACTCCCACCTCCGGCAGAACTTTTCCCACGTCCCGGGGGAGGCGGGGGACATCGAGTCCGAGTGGACCATGTTTCGTGCCTCCATTGTTGAGGCGGCCGATCGGAGCTGCGGCCGCAAGGTGGTCGGTGCCTGTCGTGGCGGCAATCCCCGAACCCGCTGGTGGACACCAGCGGTAAGGGATGCTGTCCAGCTGAAGAAGGAGTCCTATCGGGCCTTTTTGGCCTGCGGGACCCCGGAGGCAGCTGACGGGTACCGGCTGGCCAAGCGGAATGCGGCTCTGGCGGTTGCTGAGGCAAAAACCCGGGTGTGGGAGGAGTTCGGGGAGGCCATGGAAAATGACTTCCGGACGGCTTCGAGGAAATTCTGGTCCACCATCCGGCGTCTCAGGAGGGGGAAGCAGTGCACCATTAACACTGTTTATAGTGGAGATGGGGTGCTGCTGACCTCAACTCGGGACGTTGTGGGTCGGTGGGGAGAGTACTTCGAAGACCTCTTCAATCCCACCGACACGCCTTCCACTGAGGAAGCAGAGCCTGGAGACTCTGAGGTGGGCTCTCCTATCTCTGGGGTTGAAGTCACCGAGGTAGTCAAAAAGCTCCTCGGTGGCAAAGCCCCGGGGGTGGATGAGATCCGCCCGGAGTTCAAAAAGGCTCTGGATGTTGAGGGGCTGTCATGGTTGACACGTCTCTTCAACATCGCGTGGACATCAGGGACAGTGCCTCTGGATTGGCAGACCGGGGTGGTGGTCCCCCTTTTTAAGAAGGGGGACCGGAGGGTGTGCTCCAATTACAGAGGGATCACACTCCTCAGCCTCCCCGGCAAGGTCTATTCAGGGGTGCTGGAGAGGAGGGTCCATCGGAAGGTCGAATCCTGGATTCAGGAGGAGCAATGTGGTTTTCGTCCTGGCCGTGGAACAGTGGACCAGCTCTACACCCTCAGCAGGGTCCTCGAGGGTGCATGGGAGTTTGTCCAACCGGTCTACATGTGTTTTGTGGACTTGGAGAAGGCGTTCGACCGTGTCCCTCGGGGAGTTCTGTGGGGGGTGCTTCGGGAGTACGGGGTACCGAGCCCCCTGATAAGGGCTGTCCGGTCCCTGTACCACCGATGCCAGAGTTTGGTCCGAATTGCCGGCAGTAAGTCGGATTCGTTTCCTGTGGGGGTTGGACTCCGCCAAGGCTGCCCTTTGTCACCGATTCTGTTCATAACCTTTATGGACAGAATTTCTAGGCGCAGCCGAGGTGTCGAGGGGGTCCGGTTTGGTGGCCTCAGTATTGCATCTCTGCTTTTTGCAGATGATGTAGTACTGTTGGCTTCTTCAAGCCGCGATCTCCAACTCTCGCTGGAGCGGTTCGCAGCCGAGTGTGAAACGGTCGGAATGAAGATCAGCACCTCCAAATCTGAGACCATGGTCCTCAGTCGGAAAAGGGTGGCGTGCCCTCTCCAGGTCGGGGATGAGATTCTGCCCCAAGTGGAGGAGTTCAAGTATCTTGGGGTCTTGTTCACGAGTGAGGGTAAGATGGAACGGGAGATCGACAGGCGGATCGGTGCAGCGTCTGCTGTGATGCGGACCCTGTATCGGTCTGTCGTGGTGAAGAAGGAGCTTAGCCGAAAGGCGAAGCTCTCAATTTACCGGTCGATCTACGTTCCTACTCTCACCTATGGTCATGAGCTGTGGGTCATGACCGAAAGAACAAGATCTCGGATACAAGCGGCCGAAATGGGTTTCCTTCGCAGGGTGTCCGGGCTCTCCCTTAGAGATAGGGTGAGAAGTTCGGCCATCCGGGAGGGACTCAGAGTCGAGCCGCTGCTCCTCCGCGTCGAGAGGAGCCAGTTGAGGTGGCTCGGGCATCTGATTAGGATGCCTCCTGGACGCCTCCCTGGTGAGGTGTTCCGGGCATGTCCCACCGGCAGGAGACCCCGAGGACGACCCAGAACACGCTGGAGAGACTATGTCTCCCGGCTTGCCTGGGAACGCCTTGGGATCCTTCCGGAAGAGCTGGAGGATGTTGCTGGGGAGAGGGAAGTCTGGGCTTCCCTGCTGAAGCTGCTGCCTCCGTGACCCGACTTCGGATAAGCGGGAGATAATGGATGGATGGATGGAGGGAAGGCCTTCACACATATGTTATTCCTATTATTTATTATTATTGTGTGAAAGGGAAGGCCTTCACACATATGTTATTCCTATTCTTTATCATTATATGAAGGCCTAGGCCTTCACACATATATTATTCCCATTCTTTATTATTATTGTGTAAAGGCCTTCGCCTTCACACATATGTTATTCCGATTCTTTATTATTGTGTGAAGGTGAACACATATGTTATTCCTTTATTATTATTATTCCACTCCACTTTTTCGGCGTGTGACTCCTTCCACATTTTTCATCCAATAGACTTCATTCAAGTTTCAAAACATTCAGAAAATTCATGCCTTCCGGGATAGTATTTTTTTTCATTCCCCAAATTTAAAGTTTCCCCAATATTTCCACTTTTTCACCCCAAAAAAACCCATTCATTTCCAATGGCACTTTCACCATTTCCCATTTCCGCCTTTCCAATTTCAAATTCATGAGAAGATTCAACTCATTCAACTCACATTGGTAAAGCTTTTCAACACACCCACAAGTCCTACTTCCCAAAAATTCAACTTATTCACCCGTAAAAAACCCCACAAAATTCCACCATTCATTTCCATTGGCACATTCAACTTTTCACATCAACACGATTCCAATTTCCACAAATTCAAGTCATTCAACTCATTCAGCTCACATTCAACTTTTCAACACCCCCAAAATTCAGACTTCCCACACATTAAAGTCATTCACCCTTAAAAAAAAACTATTATTCACCATTCATTTCCATTGGCACGTTTAACTTTTCACATTTACACCATTCCAATTTCCACAAATTCAACTCATTCAGCTCGGCCGCCATCTTGGACAGGGACATTAGCTAGACTGGGGATACTCACCCCGAGGTCTCCCCAGTGCAGCGGCCATCTTGGGCAGGGACATTAGCTAGACTGGGGATACTCACCCCGAAGTCTCCCCAGTGCGGCGGTCATCTTGGGCAGGCACATTAGCTTGACTGTTGATACTCACCCTGAGGTCTCCCCAGTGCGGCGGCCGTCTTGGGCAGGGACATTAGCTAGACTTAGGATACTCACCCCGAGGTCTCCCCAGTGCGGCGGCCATCTTGGGCAGGGACATTAGCTAGACTGGGATACTCACCCCGATGTCTCCGTAGTGAGGCGGCCATCTTGGGAAGGGACACTATCTAGACTGGGGATATTCACCCCGAGGTCTCCCCAGTGCGGAAGCCATCTTGGGAAGGGACATTAGCTAAACTGGTGATACTCACCCCGAGGTCTCCACAGTGCGATGGCCATCTTGGGCAGGGACATTAGCTAGACTGGGGATACTCACCCTGAGGTCTCCCCAGTGCGGCGGCCATCTTGGGAAATGACATTAGCTAGAATGGGGATACCCACCTCGAGGTCTCCCCAGTGCGGCGGCCATCTTTGACAGGGACATTCGCTAGACTGGGGATACTCACCCCGAGGTCTCCCCAGTGCGGCGGCCATCTTGGGCAGGGACATTAGGTAGACTAGAGATACTCACCCCGAGGTCTCCCCAGTGCGGTGGCCATCTTGGGCAGGGACATTTTCTAGACCGGGGATACTCAACCCGAGGTCTCCCCAGTGCGGCGTCCATCTTGGGCATGTTGTTCAAAAGTATTTGGACACCCTGAATTTTCATCCTCAGGTGTCCCTAATGAAGCGGTCATGTTGTTCAAAAGTATTGGGACACCCCGATTTTTCATCCTCAGGGTTTCCCAAATGAAGCGGCCATGTTGTTCAAAAGTATTGGGACACCCAGAATTTTCATCCCCAGGTGTCGCTAATGAAGTGGCCCTGTTGTTCAAAAGTATTGGGACACCCCGATTTTTCATCCACAGGTGTCCCTAATGAAGCGGTCATGTTGTTCAAAAGTATTGGGACACCCCGATTTTTCATCCCCAGGTGTCCCTAATGAAGCGGCCATGTTGTTCAAAAGTATTGGGACACCCCGATTTTTCATCCCCAGGTGTCCCTAATGAAGCGGCCATGTTGTTCAAAAGTATTGGGACGCCCTGATTTTTCATCCCCAAGTTTCCCTAATGAAGCGGCCATGTTGTTCAACAGTATTGGGACACCCCGATTTTTAATCCACAAGTGTCCCTAATGAAGCGGCCATTTTGTTAAAAAAATTGGGACACCCAGATTTCTCATCATCAGGTTCCTTCCTTACCGAGATTCCTTGTTTCCTTCCTTCCTTGCTTCCTAGTGTCCTTTCTTCCTAATTTTTTCACTTCATCCTTTCCTTCCAACTATTTTGTATTCTTACTTTGTTTTACTTTATTGCCTGTTTTCCTTGCTATCTTGGTTCCTTGCTTCCTCCATTCCTCTGATTCCATCATTCTTTGTTTTCCTTCTTTTTTCCCTGACTTCCTTCTTTCATTGTTTCCTTACTTCCTCTTTTCTTGTTTCACTTCTGATTGTTCCAAATATCGATATTATCGATACTAAGCAAGTACTTGGATCGGATCTATACTATTGTCCTGGGATCGATACTTCGCTCAAAGCACCGCTTCTCCCCCCCTCTCTCTCTCGCCCAGCGCCCACTGCCTGAGTGAGTGACTCAGGCACACTTTTAGCCCCTCCCTGGCAGAGAGAGCGACGGGAGAGTGAGAGAGCGGCCGGAACCTTAAAGCAATATAGAGCCAAACAAGAAGCGGAGCGCGGTGTGGACTTTTTTTTACAACAACAGAAAAGGACAGTGCCAAGTTTGATTTGTGTAATAAAGTGCTCAACTACTGTGGTAACACCATGAATTTACCCCAACATATGAAAAAAGCTCACCCGTAAGAGAGCAATTAGCTGCAAGCAAAGAAGTTAAGGGAGGAGGAGGGGTGAGATCCCCAAGCCAGAATACCCCCACGGACACAGAGACAATGTGGCTTTTCAGCCCAAACAAATCAACAACAGTTGTTGTAGGAGAAGTATTTTATTTTTTATAGTGTTAAAGGTTTTTACATTGTATTGTTTACTCTATTTGCACTTTCTGACTTTATTTTCAAAATATTGTGCAATTGAAGGTATTATAGTTGTCAACTTGACATTGTTATATTTGTATTTTCGTTACATTGCTGCTTTTTTTTGGTTTGACTCTTGACTTTTGTTCTGAACAGTTGTAGTAGAAGTATTTTATTTTTTTATACTGTTAAAGTTTGCATTGTAGTGGGATGGACCGATTATCGGCCGGGCCGATTATGGGCACCGATATTTGGCTTTATGACGAATATCGGCATCTGCGTTTTTTAAAACTCTGTTGGCCGATATAAATTTAAATTGATTGACAATTCAAAACTGTGGAAATCAAAACAAAGATATGTGAAAGTTTAACATTTCTGTCATTTTGAAATTTTCAGTTACTGTAGAAAACGACATGGAGCTATTGTTAAGTTTTCATTTATCCTTTTTAAGACACGCTGACAACCCCGGGTGCTCCCAGAACTTTTTGTTTGAATTTTATAACAGAGATGTGGATTGTCAAAAATGTATTGAAATAAAATTAAAGTAAAAAAAAAAACATCTTGCAAACCTGATATATTGTTCAATAAACATGCTTAAAGATGTTGCAACAAAGTTAAGAGTAAATTTTACTTTAGATTTAAATGCCAATATTTTCCTTTTTATTGAAAATGAATATCGGCTCCAAATCTCGGTTATCGGCCTCCCTGACTACTAATACTCGGTATCGGTCCTGAAAACAGCATATCGGTCTATCTCTAAAATGTTATTTAGTAAAATATAATAAAAAATAAAACTATGATATATATATATATATATATATATATATATATATATATCATAGTTTTATTTTTTTATTAAATAACAAACTTAAATTTGAGATTTATCATATTGTAGCGTCTTCCAGGAACACGCCGTCAGACGTACTTTAATTATCACGTTTTTATTAATCCAAGTACAACTGTTCGCGTTCTTCTTTCTCCGCTGCTCCACTCGCTTGCCGTACGATGCATTCATGAACCTCGGAAACATCACAACTCAGCAACACAGAAATCCGACCACAACACAGATAACCCAATTCGTTACAATATGCTGTTGAACATTCAAAGATTTCAATGCCTAAAAAGTGTACACAATTTCATAAAGACTTTTAAAAAATGTTTCATTATAAAGAGTTTTAATATAGTTAGCAATAATTGTAACTGTTACTGTATGTATTTTTTTGTATCACAAAAAGTGTATACATGTACTGTAATGACAACTCGTCTTTGAATAATTAGGTGTGTCATAGGCTTTTGTTGCTGGGTGTTTCAAGATTTCAGTGTCTTAATAATTTACTAAATTAAGAGATCTTTATCGTTAGTGTATTTTTTATTCTGGTGTAATTTCTTAGAAATTCACTTTTATTTATTTTTTCGAAAAAAATGTACTATTTACTTGTCATCTTTTCAAAATAAACATATTTTTAAAAAAAAATATTTTTTTTACCGAAAATATACCGAACCGAAGTTTCCAAAAAAACGAGCCGAAATGTGATTTAGCGTACCGCTACACCCCCATATATATAAAAATATTGGATCGATACCAAAATTCCCAGTGTCGCCCACCCCTACTGTTTGCGACACGACTGTCTCTGCCTGCATAGGCAGATTGGCCCACCCAAAGCACCATCTGATTGGTTCTTTGTGCAGTGCGTAACAGCCAATCAGCGTAAGGCTGCCTATTTGCTCTTTCCGGGAGATGTCGAGTGAGTAGTTTAAGGTAATGCAATAGACATTGCCGAAATTTTAGTAAATGTTAATTAGGGGTGGGCGATAAGGGCAAAAAAAAAATATCTCGATGTTTTTTCAAAAAACTCGATAACGATAATTTGACGATAATCTACAAAAAATATTTTAAATCTGCACTTGCTTCACAGACCAATTGTGGATAGACAGCGTTTGTGAACAACATCTGTTTTAAATTGCTAAATACAGCTTCTGCAAAACATAATGATATTCTACGACAATATTTAACAATAAAAAACAAAAAATTATGTATAGACTTACACTGATTTTTGGGAATATTTTTGTCATTTAAATGTCTCTGCTGTTACAGTGATCCCTCATTCATTGCGGTTAATGGGGGGACAGAACCTGCCGCGATAAGTGAAACCCGCAAAGTAGAGTCGGACTTATGATTATGATTATTGTTTTGTATGATATTTATTGTACAGTTTTATTTTGGCGGATTTGTGCCTCTGTTACGCTGTCGCGAACCCCAACATGGTTCCCACACTCCTAAATACTTGTTAAACAATCAATTTAACTATAAAAATGCAAAATGAAGAATATAAGTTTGCAGGCTGTGATCAAAATTTAGCTTCGACCGACTGCGGCAGCTGACGAGCACGACGGAACGTTTGCCAAAAACTACGTTTAAAGTTTAAATTTTCATCATAAAATTGACTTACCTTAACTAGAATGCCATGGTGTAATTTATCCAATCCTGCACTTTAAAACGCTTGTCGCCGTCGTGAAAAGTGAAAGTAAAAGCGGCCGCTTCTTTTTCTTCTTCTTTCCTCATTCTTCTTCGCCTGCTTTTTCTTCTTCTCCTCCTATTTCATTTAAAAAACGAAGAAGAAGCATGGCCGCTGGGGGGGATAAAATTCATCTTTGCACAAAAACATCAATAAAGTACTTTGGATAAAATGCAACGCGGGATTGTAGTTAAGCTAAACTGTTTTAAGAGAAACTAAGACAAAAGTATCAAACACTTTCACACTTTATTTGGCGATGTCTTAAGTCGTCCGTGCCGCTGGCCGGCCGGGAGCGCGCTGTGCTCACAAATTATAAACACAATTGTTCTACTGTACTATCTGATTTTTACAAAACTTTATTAGAGCAAACACATCATTACAAATATGGAGGAGAAAGTATCCGGCTTGACTAAGACTATATCAACAGCACATTTGAATAGTGGACGAGACTAAGCGAGAGGCTGCGATGACGCGCACCGAGTCAGCTCACATACAGAACAGTGTGTGGAAAAAGTAAATCCACTTGTACTCTCATTGGTCGATCTCACGCTGGGAACCTTTCACCGCCTTTTATGAGTGCCTGCGGGAATGTACAAAGCCTCCAAGTCAACTCATATCTTTGAAACAATGCGTCTTTTTGCAATATAGCTCCCGATATGGCTGTGTCGTTTCATTTTTAATTTAAAATAAGATAAGATAAGAATGCCTTTATTGATCCCACAGTGGGGAAATATTCAGGTGTTACAGCAGCAAAGATATCGGTCACACAGGGACTGCGGCATATAATGTAGCCATTTTTGTATAACATTGACGGCAAACATTCAGGATCAAACCTATGTAAATATACGCAATAACATGTGTATATACACATATATATACACCAACATACATCTACATAAAAAGTATGAGGAACACTCATTTTGGCCTGTACATAGTACAGAGGAAAAATACTCTAAGTGAAAGTGCTGCAGTGCTGTAGTGAAATGTAAGGAACAGCATTGGATAAAAATAAAACTAGACTAACAGTACTGGGAAATGTTGAGTATTGCACAGTGTTACAGTAGTGGGGAATGTTGGGTATTGCACGATATAAGATCAGGTGCAGGACTGCACAATTGCACTAATGTCCGCCAGTTTGTAGAGACTACACAATGTTCTTGTCAAAGAGTCTGACAGCAGCAGGCAAGAAGGAGCGGCGGAATCTCTCCTTTGCACAGCGAGGGTGTAACAGTCTGTCACTGAAGGAGCTGTGGAGTGCTGTTAGGGTGCCCTGGAGGGGGTGGTCCGGGTTGTCCAGCATTGATGACAGCTTGGCCAACATCTTCCTGTCCCCACCGAGTCCACAGAGTCCAGGGAGCAGCCCAGGACAACCCTCCTGACCAGTTTGTCCAGGCGCTTCTTGTCCCGGGCCGAGACGCCGCCTGCCCAGGTGACCACTCCCTGGAAGATGACCGATGCAACCACCGAGTCATAAAAGTTCCTGAGGAGTGTCCCCTGAACCCCAAAAGACCTCAGTCTCCTGAGTAGGAAGAGTCTGCTCTGACTCTTCCTATAGAGGGCCTCTGTGTTGTCGCACCAGTCCAGTTTACTGTTCAGATGAACACCCAGGTACTTGTAAGTTGGGACTCTCTCAACATCTGTTCCCCGGATATTCACTGGTGCAGGTGAAGAGTGCTGGCGCCTACCGAAATCCACCACCATTTCTTTGGATTTCCCCGCATTGATCAGGAGGCGGTTCTGCTGGCACCAGTCCACAAAACCTTGAGTAAGTTCTCTGTACTACCGATCATCTCCGCCTGTGATGAGGCCGACAATCGCAGAGTCGTCAGAGAACTTCTGCAGGTGACAGATAGGGGTGTTGTAGTTGAAGTCCGAGGTGTAGAGGGTGAACAGGAAGGGAACCAAGACAGTTCCCTGTGGGGCCACCATGCTACAGAAGAGCACGTCAGACACACAGTCCTTTTTCCTCACATACTGTGGCCGGTTTGTGAGGTAGTCCTGGATCCATGTGGTGAGGTGGTGGGCCACCCCCGCCCGCTCCAGCTTGTCTCCCTGTAGGGTGGGCTGGATGGTGTTGAACGCACTGGAGAAATAAAGGAACATGATCCTCACAGTGCTCCTCGCCTTCTCCAAGTGGGAGAGTGAAGTGTGGAGGAGGTAGATGATGGCATCATCCACACTGATGCCAGGCTGATATGCGAACTGGAGTGGGTCCATTGAGGAGCTCACCAGGGGGTGCAGGTGGACGAGGACCAGTCCCTCCAGGGTCTTCATCAGGTGAGACGTCAGCGCCACTGGTCTGAAGCTGTTGAGCTCCTTCGGGTGGGGGGTCTTTGGCACCGGGACCAGGCAGGATGTTTTCCATAGCTGGGGGACCCTGCCCAGCTTCAGGCTCAGGTTGAACATGTGCTGGACAAATCTACACAGCTGGTCTGCGCAGGATTTGAGGAGCTGGGGGCTGATGCCATCTGGACCCGCTGCCTTCCTTGCCTTCATCTTCTTCAGCTGGTTCCTCACCTGAGATGTTGTGAAGGCCAAGGCTGGGCAGGAGGGAGTGGTGGATATCTGGTGTAGCTGGGAGCTGGAGACTTTGGAGAAAAGGGGGGAGGGGGTGACACGCCCAGCAGGAGGAGTAGGTGGAGGCTGCAGCAGGAGAGACTGAGTGGGGGCAGGCATCTGATCAAACCTATTGAAAAAGAGGTTCAGCTCATTTACCCACTGCAGGTCCCCCCCAGTCCGGGTCTTGGGTTGTCCGTGGCCTGAGATGGTCTTCAGGCCCCTCCAGACTCCCCTGGCGTTATTCTGCAGCAGCTGCTCCTCCATCCTCTTTCTGTAGGACCATTTCCCCTTTCTGATCCTCGCCCTCAGCTGGCGCTGCACAGTCTTCCGCTCCTCTATGTTGCCTGACGCAAAAGCCCTCCTCTTCTCCTTCAGGAGAGCTTTTATATCTGGTTTGATCCAGGGTTTGTTGTTGGAGAAACACCTTACTGTCCTGGTGGGTATGGTGTTCTCCATGCAGAAATTTATATAGTCTGTAACAGTGTCCGTTAGACTACTAATGTCTTCCCCGTGAGCATCGCTGAATACTTCCCACACAGTTGAAGCAGTCCTTTAAGCTCTTTAAGTCTCTGCACCGTGCGGGTCACAGCTGACTGCCTGCGGACCAGAGGTTTGTACACAGACTGGAGAGCCACCAGGTTGTGATCAGCTTTGCCCAGCGGGGCGAGGGGCAGTGATGTGTATGCCTCCTTGGTGTTGGCATAGAAAAGGTCCAGTGTTTTATTGTCTCTGGTGTGGCAGGTGACATACTGTGTGAATGAAGGCAGAGAGGAGGAAGGGGAGGCATGATTGAAGTCACCAGAGATGAGTATCAGGGCATTTGGGTGCTGTGTTTGTAGCCTGCTCACTGCTGCAGTCAAGACATCACAGGCTGTGTCGCCGCTGGCAGCTGGTGGGACGTAGACGGTCACCGTGACCACATGACTAAACTCTCGCGGGATGTAGAATGGCCTCATGCCAACAGCTAGCAGCTCAATATCCCTGCTGCAAAGCTGCTCCTTAATCGTGATGTGCCCAGGATTACACCATCTATCGTTCACAAACACAGCCAGCCCTCCTCCTTTCCTCTTTCCACTCTCCAGCGTCCTGTCCGCGTGTATGATTTGGAAGCCGTCCAATTCTACGACCGCGTTCGGCGTTAGCGCTGTTAGCCACGACTCCATGAATAGCATCAGGCTAGCCTCCCGGAAGTCCCTCTCATGCCGGGTAAGCGCCGCTAGCTCGTCCATCTTTGTTGGGGAGCGATCTAACATTCCCCATGATAACAGACGGGAGGACGGGATGGTATCGTCTCCTTTCTCGGCGTTTAACCCCCGCACGAGATCCCCGTCTCTTCCTCCTCAGCTCACGGGGGATATCGGGTCTCGCCCCGGGAGCCGTCGCAGGGTTAGCAGGGAGTGCTAACAGCTGATTCCGGCTGTAAACAATGGGGGCGCGGCTCCGAGCCAAGTCGCCGGACACGATCGCGCAAAAAATAGCCACCAGCAGCAGCAAGAATACCGCAGTTTGGGTGTCCATTGCTACGCAAGTTACGACTATCAACTATATGAAAAAGGTATGAGGTAGAGTAATAGAAAGGAACAAAAACACATGAAAAGGCTCACCGATGAGCCGGAGCTACTGTAGCGGGCTTCCACTCGCGCGGCGCCAGAACTGGAATTTATGAATGCTTCTGAAAAATCCGCAATGCACTAAGGGCGCGAAAGTTGAAGTGCGAAGTAGCGAGGGATCACTGTATTCCATAATGATGTGACATTTTGAGCTGCAGTGAGCACTGGTGTACCATTGCCAACTACGAGAGCAATCAGAAGGAGAAAAAGGTGTTAACTACAGCAATCAGAATGAGAAAAAATGTATTTAATGTGAGTGTGACATAGTGTCACTCAGCGAGAGAAAAAAAAAGATGGCATCATGACAACACCAATTTCTCATACATTGGCCAATGTATTCAAAATAAAGTTGAATAACAAAACTGCAATTTACAGAAAAGTGCATTTTCCCATTCATTCATCACTGTGATATGTAGAGTTGTGACTTCATTCATGTTTGGGTGTATGCTGGCGTCACACGAATAAACCGTCGTAGTTTGTGCAACATGTCTCTGGAATACAGGCTAGTTATGAAAGATGCGGACTTAAATCATGTAAACTGAATATTAACCATCCAGGATGTCACGTTTGACTTGCTCGCTAAAATACTTAGTGTGTGTGTGTGCGTGCGTATTTGTTGGTTCAACTCGGCGACTGTTTTCTGAGTGTGTGTTGGTTTTGTTTAGCGTGCATGCGTGGTTGCCAAGTTTTCCTCGTAATCCATATGGCTCGTGGTGCAACAGAAGTGCTCTTCACGGTGACCGTTTCGGCACACCTAACAATGTTATTCTCACCGACGTCAGTCTTGTCAACCCCAAACCATTTACAGACTATGGACGACATGGACTTGCGCCTCGCTATGAATATCCATTCGAAACTCCTCCAGTAAATGTGGAGGGAACAGCTCCACTGTAGTGTGGACAGAGTCACGTGACCGGGTCCTGCCCGCTGATTCGGTGAATGATTATCACTTCCTCCTCCTCCGGTGTCAATGCGCATGGATTTTTCAGCATTTCCTCATACTTTGCGGCCGTCGGCTGACTCGCTTCGAGGCAGTATTAATACTCAATAATGGAAAAACCTATTGTGAAAGCAAGATTGACGATGATATCGATAACGATATATATCGCCCACCTCTAATGTCAGTCTACTATAACTCACTTGTAACATTACTATGAGCCCTTCTATGGCATACAAACACAAGGGGCAGTTCTGCTCGCGACAGTAAGCTGCCTTGCGGCTCAAGCTAACCACGCCCCCAATGTCCTATCCCATCCATTATCGATACCGATATGTGTCTGTTATATGTCGATGTATGTGTGTATGTTAGACGTCCATGATACGTGTCTGTTATGTCGATGTCTACGTGTTGTTAGACGTCCATGTTAAGTGTTTGTTAGACGATCATGTTAAGTGTTTGTTAAACGTCCATGTTAATTGTTTGTTAAAGGTCCATGTTAATTGTTTGTTAGACGTCCATGTTAAGTGTTTGCTAAAAAAAAAGGAATAAAATGAGCCAAACAATAGCCTGAAGTATGAAGTTTGCTAAACTTGAGTACTGCTTACATTAATGAAAAAGACAAGATTCATTACATCAAATATTGCACATTTAGAAAAAATGTAGGTTAATTGTTATTTGTGTATTGTGCAGTGAGGGTGCAGACAGATTGCGCTGTCTACCGTGAAATAAAAAAAACTTCTAATTGACGTCTAACATACACTTATCATCGACACATTACATAGACACGTATCATCGCCATAACACAGACACATCATGGACGTCTAACAAACACTTATCATCGACACATTACATAGACACGTATCATAGACGTCCAACAAACAATTAACATGGACGTTTAACAAACACTTAACATGGACGTCTAACAAACAATTAACATGGACGTTTAACAAACACTTAACATGATCGTCCAACAAACACTTAACATGGACGTCTAACAACACATAGACACGTATCATAGACGTCTAACATAGACACATACATCGACACATAACATAGACACATATCATGGACGTATAAGACAGACACGTATCATCGACACATAACATATAACATAGACATGTATCATCGACACAACATATTTTTGGCACAAATGGAACCCCATAGGGAAATGGTGATAAAAGTAAGTAGTGAGTGAGTGCCAGTGTGTGCGTGTCTGTGTGTCTGTGTGTAAGCCACGTCATGAAAAGCTAAACTCAACTTTATTTATAGAGCACTTTAAAACAACCACCGCTCCAAGTGCTGTACATGGTGCAAAAATTGAAGTCTGGTCTTGGAAACATGCTTATTTTTTCTGGCTAGTAGCTGCGTTGAGTCTGCACTTTTATGTTTCTGAACTTTAAAACAAAGATGTGTGGAAGATAAACATTTCAGTTATAGTGGATTTTTAGAAAATTATTTACTGTAGCAAACTTTAAGGAGATGTTTGTTTTCATTGAACTATAAGACATGCAGCTGAGCTTGGGAGCTCCCTGCACATTTATTGTGAGACTTAAAACAAAGTTGTCTTTTTTAAGATGTAGAAAAGGTTTAACATCGTGTAAATCACTAAAGTTGTTTCATAAACATGGACTTAAAGGCATTTAAAGTCAAGTGTTAGAGTTTTTAATTTTCAAAAATTTGACACCATTTTAACCCTTTTTTCAACAAATGAATATCGGCTTCAAATATTGGTTATCGGCCTCCCTGACTACTAATGATCGGTATCGGCCCTGAAAGAAGCATATCGGTCTATCAGTAGCTTATGTAGATAGAGTGAGAGAGAGGTTTTAGTGTGTCAGTCCCCTGTTGTGAATGTAAATGTCTATGGACTAGTCCACCTCCAGTGTTGGTATCCAACTGCAAGGTGACTCAAAGGCTTTTTGTTCGCCAGCTTTCATTTAGCCTAAAATAACTTGATGCCAGCCCTATTTTCCTTCCTCCTCACGCCTACACACAGCATCAACAACAGTCTGGTACACATGACTCTTAATGGAAGGATGGTGGTACAGGTATAGGTTAGGGGATGTTCAATTGCTGTTTAAACTGTTCTTTTTCAGACTTACTTCCTACAAAGTTACAGTCAACAATGACACAATAATGATAATTGCACAGCTGCCAACTGTTACCGACTCTCCGTATTCTGTTAAGCAATCACTGAACGGTCACTTTGCTCATACAGGTTGAAAACACGCAAAATATTTGGAAGATACATCCATCCATCCATTCATTTACTGAGTGGTCTTATCCTCACGAGGGTCGGGGGCGTTGGAGCCTATCCCAGCTGTCTTCGGGTGGTAGGCGGGGTACACCCTGAACTAGTTGTCAGCCAATCGCAGGGCACACAGACAAACAACCATTTACACTCACAATCACACTTATAGACAATTTAGAGTGTTCAGTTAACTTACTATGCATGCTTTTAGAATGTGGGAGGAAACTTGAGTACCTGGAGAAAACGCATGCAGAGAACATGCAAGCTCCACACAGGAAGGCCAGAAACCATATTTGAACCCACAATCTCTGCACTGTGAGGCAGATGTGCTAACCAGTCGCCCACCATGTCGTCTACTTGGAAGATAATTGCCATATACAGTATGTTCGACAACACACGCAACGCAGGGGCAGAGCCAGAAAGTGGCTGATGGGTGGGAAAAATTAGGGTGGGCCTGAATATTTCTCTCACTGAGCACAATCCTCCTGTCCCAGCACATCATATATTCAAATAAAATGACAAATAATATCAATAATATGAAGTTCTGATCTTCCCTAGACAATTACATTTATGCCATTCTTAATATTCAATAAAATAATTAAAAAATAAACAACGAAACACAAATTCAAAAATAATCTAATAATCATTTACAAAACATTTGAAAGTATATATTTTTTCACGAATCTCACTGGGTGGGCAGTCTGTCAATCTGGGTGGGCCTGTGCACACCCAGGCCCACCCATAGCTCCGCCCCTGATGCAGCGTAGTTCTGCCGGTACACTCATGTAAAGTTGTGCTCACACATGCGTAGTGGAAGCAAGCAGGCAAGTCGGATATACGTCGAAACCAAACAACTTGAGGCAAACCCCAATTGCCACCAGCCTTAATAGATTCATATCAGCGGTGAGGAACAAGGGCAGAGACACAAAAGCCACTTTTCTATTACGGGTTCCAGAACAGGCTGGCACCGCATCACACAAATGGTCTGGCCTGGCCTCTATTTCTTTTAGAGTATGTTACAACAGGCAGCAATCCATTGGGGTAGGATCAACTGAACTTTGCAGCTCGATCTGGGCTGCGGCTCGTGTACAAATTCATTGAGGTGAAGACCAATGGAAGGCTTGCTAATTTTTTTACCACAAGTGTCACTATTTTATTCACTGGTACACAGAGTTGGGAGGGTTACATTAAAAGTTTATTCTGATACAGTTACTAGTTACCTGTTAAAAAATGTTAAAGCGTATGTTATATATGGCTCTAGCAGATAACTTGCCATTCAAGGTAATTCTTGGTAATGATGTCCCAATTTTACTTGACTTAATGTCTCAATGTGACCTGATGGAGGTACAAAAGGTTAATTCCTTAACTGAAAAGTTGGTAGTTGAACCAGTCGTCTCTGTAAATGTTCTCACCAGAGCTCAAAAAGCTAAAGCCATTTTGGAGGAGCTACCTTTCTGGGAGGAAGAGGTGGAGGCTCAGCCAGGAAAGGCAAGAAAAACAAGAGCCCAGAAAAGGCGAGAAAGGTTTGCTGGTTCTCCCAAAAATAAGAATGATTTGGCAAAGCCGGCCAGTCCAGTAGAATTTGATATTCCCACCGACATTGGTGCACTTCAGACTGAAGATCCATCTCTCAAATATTGGTTAGAAAATGTGTCAAGTCAGCAAACGAAATATTTGGACAAGACTAGATGCGTGGTAAAAAATGGCATTTTGTATAAAATTTAACGTAATGTGCAAGCTCTTGCTTTGCCTCATCAATTTAGACAGCAGGTTATGGAACTGGGTCACTCCATCCCTTGGGCCGGTCACATGGGTTTTCAGAAAACAATGCGCCGAATTGGTAGTCTGGCATGTATACAAACATTTCCAAATTTTGCAAATCTTGTGAAAGATGTCAATTGACGGCAGCAAAAGGAGTTGCTCAGGCTCAGTTACAACCTTTGTCTTATAATTGGTACCCCATTTGAAAGAATTGGCATGGACGTTGTTGGTCCACTTGAGAAAGGTTCTGCTGGAAATCGTTTCATTTTGGTCCTTTGTGATTATGCTACCCGATATCCAGAAGCCTTACCGCTGCGATCGATATTGCAAATTGTCTATTGCAGCTATTTTCTAAAGAAATTCTGACAGATTGTGGTACCAATTTCATGTCAAAACTATTAAAGCAAGTCTACCAGCTGTTGGGAGTGAAGGGGATTAGGACCACACCTTATCACCCCCAAATGGACGGGCTGGTAGAGCGCTATAACAAGACACTGAAACATATGCTGCGCAAGTTTGTTTCCAGTACAGGGACTGATTGGGACCAGTGGTTACCATATCTCTGTTCGTTTACCGAGAGGTCCCACCCCCAGGTCATCCACCGGCTTCTCCCCCTTCGAACTGTTGTATGGACAGCAGGTGCGGGGGCCACTGGACCTCCTGAAGGACTATTGGGGGCGGACTGAGAGTGAGGGCGACAACGTCATAGCCTACGTTATCAACATGAGGGAGCGTTTGGAGGCTATGGCGTCACTGGCTCATGAAAACCTAAAGGAGGCGCAGCAGCATCAGAAAGTATGGTTTGACCAAAAGGCAAGAGAGAGAGTGTTCAGCCCAGGCCAAAAAGTAATGTTACTGTTACAAACTAGCGATAACAAATTGCTAGCTGGATGGCATGGACCATATGAGATCATTAAGAAAGCTGGGAAAGTGACTTATGAACTCTATATGCCAGACAGACGAAAGAAGCATCAAGTTTTCCATGTTAACCTGCTCATACTGTTTTATGTTCGCCAGGAGCCTGCACAGCAGCTGTTGGTCAAGGGTTGTGCAGGACGAAGAAGTGGCTGAGAAATACTTCCCTGCTTGTACAGAGGAAACGGTTGTGGTAGACCTTTCCCACCTCTCTCCCCCTCAGCAGGATGCCATTCAGCTGCTGCAGGACCCTGCTCTGTTTAGGGAGGCTCCAGTCTTCACTTCGTTGGTCCAGCACAAGATACGGCTAAAGAAGGATGCCCCTGTCCGCCAGAGGAGCTATAGGATTCCTGAGCGGTTGGTACCTGTGTTGAAAAAAGAAATCATGTTGATGCTTGAACTGGGAGTCATTGAAGCGTCCAACAGCGAGTGGTGTAGTCCCATCGTACTGGTACCCAAGAAGGATGGCTATTTGTGATTCTGCATTGATTTTAGGTACCTAAATGCCATTTCCAACTTCGATCCCTATCCAATGCCACGAGTTGATGACTTGTTGGAAAGAGTGGGAGGAGCATCTCACATTACGACCTTGGACCTCAGTAAAGGCTACTGGCAGGTGGCCCTGGCCCCAGATGCTAAGGAGCTAACAGCATTCAGGACGCCGTTTGGTATGTACCAGTTTAAGGTAATGCCATTTGGTCTGCAGGGGGCACCAGCGACCTTTCAGCGCCTGATGGACCACGTACTGCGGGACGTGTCTTGACTTTTCTGCTGCCTACTTGGACGATGTGGTGGTGTATAGCAGCTCATGGGAACAGCATCTACTCCACCTCAAAGAGGTTTTCCAGAAGATCAGAGCAGCTGGGCTGACTATGAACCCACGGGAGTGCTTTGTGGCCCGCCAAGAGGTGCAGTACCTGGGATTCACCATCGGTTTTCGGGAGAATCAGGCCACAGGTTGGGAAGATGGATGCCATTCGCTCACTTCCAGTCCCCACCACGAAAAGGAAGGTGAGGGGTTTTATTGGACTTGTTGGCTGGTACGGAGGGCGGCACAGTGGTCGACTGGTTAGCACGTCCGCCTCACAGCCTCCCTGTGTGGGGTTTGCATGTTCTCCCCATACCTGCGTGGGTTTTCTCCGGGTACTCCGGTTTCCTCCCACATTCCAAAAACATGCATGGTAAGTTGAGTGGACACTCTAAATTGCCCCTAGGTGTGATTGTGAGTGCAGATGTTTGTTTGTCTCTGCGTGCCCTGCGATTGGCTGGCAACCAATTCAGGGTGTCCCCCGCCTACTGCCCAAAGACAGCTGGGATAGGCTCCAGCATGCCCGCAACACTTGTGAGGATAAGCGGTATAGATAATGGATGGATGGCTGGTACAGAAAATTTGTGCCGAATTTCTCTGAAAGAACTGCCGTCCTAACTGACAAAGAGTGCAGCACCTAGTACAGTGCGCTGGACGGAGAAGTCCGAGCAGGCGTTCAAGGATCTGAAGGAGGCCATCTGTACAGAATCAGTCCCCCACAGCCCTGACTTCAGTCAACCCTTTATCCTTCAGACTGACGCCTCACAGAGGGGTCTGGGGGCTGTCTTGATCCAGGTGAAGGAGGGTGAGAGGAGGCCAGTTGTGTTCCTCAGTCGGAGGCTGTTGGATCGTGAAACCAGGTACTCGACTGTTGAAAAGGAGTGCTTGGCTGCGAAGTGGGCTGTCGACTCTCTCAGGTATTATCTGCTCGGACATTACTTTGTGTTGGAGACGGATCATCGCGCCCTTCAATGGCTGCACAGGATAAAAGACTAACAATCGGATCACTGCATGGTATCTCTCCCTGCAGCTATATGACTTCACGGTCCAATACTGTCCCGGGAAGTCAAATGGGGTAGCGGACAGTCTCTCCAGAATCAAGGAAGATGGCGGCTTCGCCTTGGAGAGGGAGGAGGAAGTGTGAAGAGCACACCTGTGGCAGTGTCTGGCCAGAAGATTCCCCGGGGACCAGACACTGGGACTGATCCATCTGGAGGAACATGTGGGGGTGGTCACTGGGACTTTAATCAAATTTTAGTATTTGGTTTATTGTTTAGATGGTTTTAGTTTGGGATACTGGCTTTAGTTTAGTGTTGGAGGGTTTTAACTTTGTTGACGAGCTAATGATTTACACCTGTGGAGTTGTAATGGTTTTACCCAATTGACTTCAACATATTTAAGGCGCCAGATACCATCAGTGTAAAAAGCGACTGCTGGAGAAGTCACGCTCCATTTTAATCCTGCAATGCACTTTTTTGCACGTTGCACTTTTTGGTATTGTTTGGAAAATAAAGAGGAAAAAAGCTGACCACCTGAAGAAAACCTGCCCTGCTCCTCTGTGCTCAGTGCTTACTATCCACCGCTCGTGCCTGTCCGTGTCACAACATTGCACGAAAAAATCAGATACGTCGCATGTGGGCAAAACATTCTGAATTCAGCTGTGAGAACATAGCCTTAGATGTTGCGCCTACCTGTGGATGTAACAGTCATTTATGGTAGTACGGTATCACGCCACACAGTGGCACCTCTTTAATTTATGTAAATTTGTCATTTCTCTTTCCTTTACCTTTTCACTACACTTTTTGTCATGGACTCGGTCAGGTGTACTCAGACCGCTGTGCTCTCAAGTAAAGCGTGGTAAAGTGGAGTAGTGTTGTTTTTGCTACCAAATAAACAAGTACCTGTGGAAATCAACACATCTTTTCTACATTAGCTATACAAAAGCACATGTGCATGGGTAGCTACCAGAGGTGGGTATCGTCTCTCCATTACTAAGTTCCCAAACGAGTATTTCCCGCCCACCCACGTGGTCCCAGTCCATCCATTATCAACGACAGCCAATCGGCGTTGAGAATATAGTTTTAACGTCACACACAAGCAGACACGCCACCGAATAAAGAAAAAATATGAAATAAAACCAACAGACACATGCACGCGCACAGTGTGGTGATCACTTGAAATAAAAACAATATGGGGCACGTCATCGTCAGTGGGACTGAAAGGTATACAACACATTTTTGTTTTTTGGCTGCGTGGCTGGGTATCAGGAGTGCTGCACCTGTGTGGGACATGGTACCGGTAAGTCTGTTCTCCGTTTGGCTGACTCGGACCGACTGGGCAAGCCTGAAATACAGACGAGAACTCGCAGATGGCCTAAAGCACTGATGAATGGCCACCTCTGGTAGCTACATCCTCATCTTGCACTACTACACATTATACGGGCAACTATAGATTACATGGCTACTTTAAGATAAAAAGAAAGCAAGAGAAATTAGCCCTCCCAAACTTGTGAACTCAAACACAATTCACAAAAGTTTGAAAGTAAATGGCGTTCTACTCATGTACTAGATAATTACTCATTATGAAAGGAGAGACTTACCTATGGCAAGGTCCTCTGTAATGCCACAGTAGCCAATTACACAACACTAATTGAAAACAATAAAAACAACCGTAGATTTCTTTTTAGCACGATTGCTAGATTAACTAAATGTCACAGTACTAATCAGCCATCTATTCCTATTACTACGAGTTGAGATGCTATGACAATTTTGAGAAAAAAAAAATGTCACTACTAGACAGAAAATTAAACACCTGTCATCAACGAGGCCCATCAACCCCACCAAACACAGTAAGCTGTGTGGGAGGGAAAATGACAACTGCATGTTTCAGCAATTTTTGCCGGATTAATCTCGGTGAGCTGGCCTCAATATTCGCATTTTCAAGCTCCTCAACTTGCCTACTCGATCTCTACTCATTTACTTAAGGACACTCTGCCGCTGATTGACACGGCTGTGATCAACATGATCAATAGTTCTCTTACTTGCAGAATACGCACCACAGTCATTTAAAATAGCTGTTATTAAACCCCTTTTTAAAAACCGCACCCTTGACCCGGCTTTGCTCGCCAACTACACACCGATATCCAATTTACCATTCCGGCTCAATATTCTACCAGGGAATGAAAGGAGTTGCCAAACAACCCACAAAATAACAATTTATTTGTGGAGTATCAGTCTCGAATCAGAATACACCAGAGTACCGAGACAACCCTGGTGAAAGTAATGAACGACGTCCTTAATGTCTCCGATTAAGACTTTGACACCATACTTGATACTTGTCAGATCACCAACAATTTGTAAATATCGGCAATATCAAACTTAAATATATTGTCCTGCAGTGGTCTTCACTTCGGCCAGTAATCTTTGTATGCTTCCTTAGGTGCTATTATTAGAAAACACTCGGTCAATTTACACTGCTATGCCGATGACACACGACTCTGTCTATCTATGAAACCTGAGGAAACTAATCAGTTAACTGAAATTCAGGGATGCCTTAAAGAAATGACTGATAATTTCCCAAGTCCGACAACCGGTTGAGGCAGACGGCTGCACCACATTGAGTCTTAGGTTTGCTGGAGGTTTCTTCCCAAGTGTGAGTTTTTCATCGCCCAGTGTTTGCTCATGTGGGGTTCAGTTAAGGCCTTGATAGACCAATCCGACGCTGGCCAACTGTGAAAAAATGCCTACCCCCTGTGGCGTCGGGCCGACTGTCGACACGTCACACTGGAAAAAATGAAAACTATTAAGTACCTTATGTGCATGTGTGAGATGTAATCCCCCTCCATACCATCGGCGGCAGTTGTCACTATTTTTCATGATTAGAAAAAGCCAACCGGAAACCTATTGTTGGGGGCGGAATATAAATTAACAATGCATTCCGCTATATTTTTCGCTCACGATAAACTCCCATGCAAAATGCGAAGGGTGACGATGTGCAAAATGATCAAAATTCTCAAGGCTTTCCATTGCTCACTGTTTATCCGCATTTTTGTCACTTGCTGTTCTTTCCTCGTGTGCTGATTCGCTAGGTAACAGCCAATCACGATTTACGCCCGCCCCCCACACTTCTCTGTAGTAATTTAAGGGCTTTTTTTGTGATTAGATTTACGACAAATTGACCCACCCCCTTTTGGAGCTTGGCTTGTTATTTTTTTGGTCTCAGTCACGGGAGGGAGGCAAGCGTGGCAATATTGCTCGCTTTGTCAGTTCTGTTATCTAAAATGGCACCAAAATGCAAATGCACATTACTACTACATTGTCCACTTCAACCTGTGAAAGTATAAAAGTGTTCTGCTCAATAGTTTGGATCTATTGACAGCCTCACCTCCACAAAATCAAAAATACCGTGGCGATTGCTTCTCCATTTACACAAGCTGAAGCGGACAAGAGCATGAATGCGCACACGAACCCCGATATTTTGGACATTTAGCTACGCTAAACTCGTGACAACTCTCAGGAGGCAGCTGGGAGCGAGCAGCAGGCAGCCATCAGGCAAGCATTGATCCTTATCCCTCACCGGCTAACAGCAGGATCACGGCACGGCTAATAGCAACAACTAACTTCAGGCCGTGAAAACAAAAGGCGTTAGCACAACATTAGCTCCTTACTGTCCATCCATCCTGCGTCAATCTTCATGTCGCTGTGTTGCCTCCCAAGCACTCGTGTGCGTTGTCCCAACACAAGTGAAATAAAGTAAGTGAGGAGTGTGGTTTTTGACCTGCTACATGAGAAAGTGAGACAAATTGTGTTGTGATTTGGCGTTTGAAAATTAAAATTGAATTGGATTGGATGTCCATCGTTATGCTGGATACACTAGGAAATGTGACTTTGTTGTGTCACAGCAGCCAGTTCAAAACAGGGCATTTTAAACTGATTAGGAGAGACATCACGGCACAGTGTCCATTTGGACTAAGTGAACTAACTTTACCAATACCTTATCTAGGTCTAATAGCCAGTCTTCAATTTCCTTAAACCTATATTTGAGACACTGTTACTGTTAAACACAACAATGCATCATTTCAGAGATCCAATGGAACTGTAAAGTTTACTTAACTATCCGCTGAAACGCCAGCTTTGAAGGCAGTGTGAAGCTGTAGTCACAATGCAGGTGCTGCTGAGCAGATGGGCCCTAGCAAGGTGGGTGGCTTGATTTTGAGCTAACAGATGCGTCGCAGACAAACGTAGTGTCTCGTAGCCGATTTTGAGTCGTTTTGATGTCGTTTGTCGTGAAGCTGACATATTCAACGATTGGTCGTCTGGCATCTGGGACCCTTCACGACCGCAATGACAAAAGTCTGGCATGTCAGAATTTGTGTTCATCTTGCCACATAGTGTGCCATGTCCAACGTCATTTTACGATTGGTTCCTCGTAATTGATCAATTGGAAGACAGCACCCTCCTACTTATGAGGAGGGACCGGATGGAGCGCACAAACAAACAAAAAAATTTTTAAAAAGTTAGTTGAACAAAAGCAGACGTATTGGAATGTATACGTAGAATTTCAATTCATGCTATGTTTTCTAACTGCAAAGCTAAGTAGCTGATTACCAAATGTGGTGTTATTAAACAATTTTTTCCCTCAAGTTCTTTTTGGAGAATAGAAAGTCCATACTGCACTATCCCCACCCTCCAGAAACAGGTCCATAGTCTCTTTTTTTATTTTTTACCTTTTCTGAGCAGAGAACAAATGCACATGCACATAATGCCTTCATCAACATGACTTTGACAGCTACTTGTCCCGCCTCCTTGACAGACCTGCAACAATGGTCTGAATCTCGATGGAACCACCCGCCGATTGGGTGGGTTCTGATCCGTGATGGATTGTAGTGTGACGTCTCGCCCGGTCCAAGACACAGAACGATATGTATCTGCCAGTCTGACAGCTCAACCACTGTGAATGACAAAAAAGTCGTATACTTTGAGAAGGCCATTAGGGGATCTTTTCTTCTGCCTGTGTGTCGGTGCACTATGTTTTTTTAAATTTTTTTTTTAATTCTAGTTTCATCTTCTCGGGTGGGATCAATAAACTTCGACGGGCCCCGAAAGCAAAGACTTTGCAGGGGAAACACTCCATTCTGTAAATGTTTGACTAAATGGTAAATACACTGATGAAAGTACAAAAACAACAGACTAGGAATTCATGGCGAAAAGACGTTGAGATACTGGTGGTAACAATGAATTGATCTTGGCAAAGTCTTTGAAACCATTGTGTGCGCTTTGTGCTTTGTTTAATGGAGTTTACCACTTGGATGGAATCTTTTAATGTTACATGAAAATACTGGTACCATGTACTTTGATGTCAGGGCATCCCAATGCAAAAAGCAACGGTTGCAAGTTAAATTCAGAGCTTTCTCGAGTATTCTCTTTATGACCCCCAAATTTTTGCCTGCCCTGGAGGCAGCACTATCAGTTGCGATCCTGATACACGTTCCAGTTTTGGACCACGGAACTCAAATACAGGGCCACGAGACCTGAAGATTTCCTTTGCAGTTGTTGTAGTAGGGAAATTTCGTGTACAGCGTTCCTGTAATTTTCCTTCCATGTTTTACCGACACAAGTGAAAATGGTTGTGTTTGTTACTATGTTACTATGTGTCTATTTGTAATGCAAAATACCCACTTCCCTCAATGTGGGCTTTGGTTTATTGCTGTGATGTCATCTGACATATCTTCAATTTGCCATCCAGGTAGTGTCATTTGAAAGGGGTATAGTTTACATTTCACACCTGTCATCAAATTCAAAGCTGCAGGTAAAAGAAGCTCTTCTGCATTTGTGTAGGACTTCTTTAACTTAGCAATAAGATGTGCTACTTGATAAGACGATATGTTATATTATCTGCCACTACTCCCTTATGCCATGATCATTACTCATTAGCAAATTGGAAATTAATTGTAGCTTTTATTCAGTAAAATGGTCGAGGCCCATTAGGGCCATTAGTTAGCCAAATACAATCCATCGTTACTACCTGCAGTACATCAAGAGTGTTAATAGCAGGCATTCTGAGCCCTTCAAATGAAAGCACGTTTATTTTCTTGATTTTTCCAATTAAAGCCTGGCAACCTTTTGAAAAAAAGTCTATGACCCACTTTTGGGTCAGGGCCCACCTGTTGAGAAACACTGGTTTGAGTAATACCTTTCTGATCATGTCAATCAAAGCATACTAATAGACATACAGTAGGTGATTTCTTGGATTGGAAGTAGGCATGGTGACCTGACAGCCCTGGGGGTGAGGGTTTGAATATAGGTTTTCCTGTGTGACGTTTTTATGTTATCTCAGTGCTTGCGGGGGTTTTCTCTGGGTACTCTGGCTTCCTCCACATTCCCAAAAACATGCGTGGCTGGGTCATTGAAGTCTCTAAATTCTTCATGGGCGTGAGTGTGAATTGTTGTTTGTTGTGTCCTGCTATTGGTTGATGACTAGCCTGTTTGCCCAGAGTAAGCCAAGATAGGCTGCACCTCACCTGCGAACCCTCGTGTGGATAAGCAGCACAGAAAATGAATGGCTGTAAGGGCCACAAATGCTACTTTTTGGATTTTTTTTTACCTTTTCTGGATTTTTTCCCATTATTTTAGTCTGATTGTCCCAAAGCATGTGTGCGCAGGTTATTTTCCAAAGAGTTTTATTCTATCAATGAGAGTTTTATTCCATCAATGTTTATTTTTTTATGTAGGACACAGAAAAAGACACTTCTCATCTTTGCATCCTTGTACTGTATTGTCTGAACTTACTAACACAACATTTAAAGTGAATCAGTTGCTCTCCAGTTTTGTTCAGATGTATTTTTATACACGCTGTTGTGCGTCCAATCTCTTTTTAGTGGGACAGTGTAATTCAGGACTTCCAACCCACAGTCATCTATAGAAATCACACAGATAAAATATCATTTGATAGTCAGTTCAATTTGTGTTGATATTAGAGTTATGTAAATACAACTTGGAACAACAATCAATTATCAAATAAATTTGTCACTTCCAGAACGAAATAACCTGTTAGTTCACAGCTGTTATTGCTAATATTATATTTAATTATAAATTATGTGTTGCTAAAGGATACCTGGCAGGGGGAGTCTGTCCTGGAAATGGTAATGGAAGAAGTAATCTTTGAATTGCTAGACCCACTCTCCACCTACAGAAGTTCTGCACATAGCAGTCTTAATTCATGAAAAAAAAGGAGGAAATAACTAAACAGAGTTAACAATTGAGCTCCGGGTGAAATAACATAGTATATCAGACGATATTAAATCTAATAAATGTGAGTGAGAGGGTAAAAGAGAGTGAGTATAGTGTATTCGAGAGAGAGCGCTCATCTAGCTCCTCAATGTTGCATCTACCAGTGGAGCTGTCTGATTGTGTTAAACAGTGCTCTCTTGGAGCAAGTAGGACAGTGGATTGCCAAACACATATTCCACAACTCTGCTATGAATACAAAAGTAAACCGCTGACACACATCAATTTGGGATTGAAGTACCTTGTGAGTGGTTGGATGCCTGGAGTTACTTGAGTTATGAGGTCAGTGTTATTTAATGACAGAACTGTTACCTGCAATTCTAAATGTGTGTGTTGATTTGCTTTTTACACTGAGGGAAAAGTGCCTGAGAGAGAAATTCGTAAATTTGCGTGCGAAGCAGTGCACGGTTGTGTACTACAGGAAAGAATAAAAGAAGAATCTTGAGTTGAGTTTAATGAGTGTAGGGAACAAATAGCATAAATACAGGCATCTCTGCAGTTTGACGCCCGTGCCTCTGTTGTTTGTTTGACTCTCAAAATCGCTGCCAGCAGACCACAGGCGCTATCCCCGGGTAATTGCAACGCTGGCTCCCTGCATCTCCCAGACATTTAACAAACGGGTTTCCAAGGGGCGCATTGCTGCGTGCTGAAGAATAATGTACAAACCTCGTCTGCGAATATGCCTCGTGTGACAACATTAGAGACCGAGAAAGGTTCTGGGACACTACTGTGTAACTAGCTGCGTTCAGCATTGTTTGGGGAAAATGGCATCTACCGGAGTTTAAAGTAAATAAATGTATTTTAAGAATCCATCTACGTGACCTCTTCCTTTGCAAATATTCCATGTTATAATGTGGAGACCCGTGGTTAATGGGAAGCGGCCATTATATATACAAATTTGATTTTATGGCTAAATTTACCTGTTGTGGCTTTTAATGAGGTGCATTTAGTAGTCTGGAAATTACGGTGGTATACAGTATTCTCCTTTTTATGGTGCCTATATACCATAGTTTGTGGTTAAAGTGAACAGTCCTTTTAGGGGAAATGTTACAAATCACTAACTATAAAATAAACAAAACATTGTTCACTGTCTTGTAATATACAAAGTGTGTTTTAAAAGTTCACCATCACAAAAGATATATTCCAAACCCAAAGTGAGTGCGGATGTTTGTCTCTGTGTGCCCTGCGATTGGCTGGCAACCAATTCAGGGTGAACATGTTGCAGGCATCAAATAAAAAAATGTGAATATTTGAAATGAAGTTCATCAGTTTGGACATTAAAGATCTTGTCTCTGTAGTGTACAGTATTCAATTAAATATCCTATAACTATGTGGTCAAATTGCTGCTTTTTGATGAACTCACTGCCACGCAAAATGTCTTACCTCCTTTATGTTCTCCTTTTTCAGAGTCTGAAGCTCTCCTCTCAGGGAAAGTCATCCAGGGCCTTGCTGTGAACACGTGCCTGCCTGGCATCTCTCATACACATCATTCCTGTTTTGCATCCACCCTTCTCTCCCCCACATGATGAAAGGAATTTCGAGTAGCCGAAGTCACCATCATGTGGTGTCCTATGAGCCATCGTATGATCCACTTGGTCAGCATGTTGACCGCAAGCCATACTTGATTAGTCAGATGGACATGCCACTTCCTATTGCTGTGCCACATCCAAATCAGCTGTCCTACTACAATGCTCAGCGTACCTCATACCCCTCTGACAATAACAGCATTGTCCCATACGGAACCTTTCCGAGACGATGCCATTCCACCTCATCTCACCATCCTGAGGTAAAGGATGAGTGTATGGCCATGGTACCATATGTAGGAGGAGGGGGAGGAGGAGGTGGTGGAGGCTATGGTGGTAAAACACCCACCCGGGTACCAGCAAACTTTGCAGACCCGTTTGAGCACCAGTCATCATTTTCCAGAGATGGTTACCATACACTACAATACAAACGAGGAATGTTGGCCCAGAGTGGGGGCATCGGGTCCAACACCAGCAATGACAGCCCAGGGAGGATTCGCCACCTAGTTCACTCAGTCCAGAAACTGTTCACCAAGTCACATTCACTGGAGGGGCCACACCACACACAGTCTGTCAAGGGGGCCAGTAATGGGAGTGTTAATGGTGGTGTTGGTGGTGGAGGAGGTGGTGGTGGTGGTTCAAGGGCAAGTCCAGAGGGTGACCCTCCACTGATGGGAGTGCGCCAGAGGAAGCGCAGCAAGAGTCGTGAGCGCTGTCGATCAGCGGAGCCCAAACATCGAAGCTACCACCATCATCACCATCAGCTCCACGGCTCAGCATCTGCACCGGGCTCTGGATATTGGAGCTCAGATGATAACCTGGAACGGGAGCTGTGTCTCTACCACCCTCACCACCACCAACCACCACCCTCACCTTCACCCTCCATTTCCCCTTCACCTATAGCAATGACAATGGGTCGGTGCCCTACCAACAACCCTGACAAGTTCCCCCAGTCACAACAATACTTTATGATGGACCCTTATGATACAATCAGTGAGCACGCACACACCCATGCACATCATGGCCACTCACACCACCATTCTGCACTCAAAGCCTCCCGGAGCAACAACGATGTGAAGTATGCAGCGCCATCCTCTTGTGTGCCAGTTAGTACTAACAGCAATAACATCGGTGGCGGTATCGGTGGAGGAACTGGTCCCTTGCTGTCTCTGGGTCTTGTGGACGTGCCCGTTGTGAAGAAAGGGGCATGGTCGTCGAGCTTAACGGTGAGCAGGGCCCGAGAGGTCTACACCAACAACAGCAGCCACAACCAACTCAGACCCAGCGCAGGATCCGGTAACCTAAACCTAGATAGAGCTCTAGTCAAATCTAAGGGCAGTCAGCAACAGGAGCGCACTTGCCATTTCCTACAGGTAATTAATGCCACCTCGATTCCAATCCACAACCAGTTGATTCACCCCCTCCCTTCTGTTGACCGCCCTCCCACCTCACTTGCTCTTCATCAATGACAATGTTTCCTCTGAGCCAGTGGTATTCAATCCAGTCTATTTCCAAAATTTCACTTCGCATAAACAGGGCAGACTAATAGAACACAATTCAAATTATTACCAGGCCACAAGTGCTCTGACATACTGGACGTAGCTCCTGACTTTAATTTTTTTCCACCTTAATTTATTTGGTAATGGAGTATAGGTTACCAGACATAACCTGTCCAGATGGTTCAGCATCAAGGATATGCTAATATCCAACATGTTACAGTGATATTATACTGTAAAAATGATAACAGGTCGTTTTAGCCATTAACCAAATTCTGCTTGAGACACTCCAACTACTGGGATAAAGAGAACACAGAGAAACTGTTCCAGAATAAAAAAGCACCACCATTCTCCATAACCATGCAGCTGAATAGGACAAAACAATGGAATAGAGACAAGAAATACCTGACATTCTACTTGAATATTATTAATACTCTATAGCGCTACATAACAACTATTCTCACGTCACTTTCCATATGTAATTGTTTAAAACTATTGTCCGAATAGATTCAAGTACCCAATATATCTTAAAAGAAAATTGTGAAACCTTGACACAACCAGACAGAGTGCGGTGCTGCCATCTGCAAAGACTGGTTGAAGGAGAGACAGACCTAAAGACAGTTGGAGTGCAGAGAATCCAGATTACTGTGCATAAAAGTTTAAAAGTTTAAAATACATGACGGACAAGTGAAACTAAAAATCATCACTATAGCCATTTATAAGTTCATACATCTACTATCAGTGCAGCTACTAGCGCTTCTAAAATAATAGCAGCATAATCAAGGAATAGATGAAGACTCACCTGAGGGAATCTGAACTAAATACTTGATTTATAATGAAGGTTTTTGGTTTGCTGTGGAGCTTGCCTGTCAGAGCAAAAGTGGAAGATGGTTCCTCAGAGTGTCAGCTGAATGCTCTGCCACCAATTCCACTTATACAGATTCTGGGAAGCAAAAGTCAGCCTGACAGTTTGTAATTGTTGAAAGTATGCATCCTAATGACAAATATAAGATATATGGCGTTTTTTTGAATATATAGCATAAAACAGCTGCTTGGCAGCATTTGCTAACTGCTGTTAGTAAGGCCAAATAGTAATATATTAGCAATGTATCAAGAGTCCTCTTACAAAAAGAAACAAATGCCTCACCTCAAATACACATCCGTGAGAAACTGGTATAGTTTGATTGAATTCGCAAGGGCTTGGTTTGATCCGGACGCTCACAGCCCTGTAAAAACTGTTAGATAATAGTAACAAGACTTGGTGTAATTTGTCACTGAATTCAATAAGAAAAATATGACAGGAGATTGCTGTGCATGGACATTATCTGAAAACGAACACTATCCTCTCATTATTCTGTCTGCCGGAGTAGAAAATTATTTTAAACAATGCTTTTTGGTTTCCTCCTATTCTGTAGCATTTTTAGTTAAGCCGTACCTGGAGGCCTTGGCTAAAAATAGATCTTTGGTCTTAGTGCAAAACCTAATAAGTCATAACTTTATAGATTACTTTACAAAAGTGCCTATACAGTTGTCTGTTTACTACATTGAAGAGCTAAATCTTGATTCACTTCCTTCTCGTCAAATTGTTGTAACCTTGTGATGATGTTTATGCATGTATGTGTACGCTATCTTATATAACGGTGGGTAATTTTAAGAGGGGAACAATCCGTTCCACCACAGACTGCACTGTATTTTAGATAGAAACCAAGAACAAAGGCACCAAGAATAAAGACACAGGAATAGATCTTGCTAATGTGAGGAGGCAGTTGTATGTTCCATTCCCAGTAACAGTTCTCCATCGACCGATCATTGAGCACCAGAGTCTGCTCTCAAAATTTAAATAGATAACAAATATAATGGATGGATGGATAAATAAAATAAAATAAAATAAAATAAAATACATTCAAATGAATATTAACAACTGATTGGTTAATTGTGCTCTGTACTTAAGTATTTATAGCATGTTGGAGGATGCATGATACATCACAGAGACATGATGACTAACAGAACTGGGCATTTGACCATTTTTTGCCGGTCCGGCCACGACCCTCCACCCTTGACTCGGGTATGTACCCTTCCGGCCGCGACCCTCCGGCCATATTCATAAACATTGTCGGCCCCCGCCCCATTCCGCCGCCCGACCCCCCCCCCAAAAAAAAAAAAAAAAAAAAAAGCGTCTGTGATTGAAGTCGCTGCGGGAGAGACGCTAACGGCAGAGGCTTTTTAAGGATCATTAGCTGGCTAATTTACTATTCGAACCCGCTGTGGAGACGCTTCAAATGTGCCAGTAGTATTTACAAGTTACTTATTTATTTTGCACATTTCCCCTCCTTCTCGGCTTTCAAAATAAAAGCATACCAGCAAACCACTATACACTGCAGGTTTACTATGGCGTATTTCCGGATGTAGTGAATGCCAGAAAAAGTGCATGAACTCCACTTTGATGTGCTAGCTTCTGAATATACTCGTGGACACAAATTGTTTTGAAACAAGTCGGGAGGCGTCCCTTCAAAAAGACAGCGACAAAATGCATATCGTGCCTGCTACAACCATAAAGGGATGACTAGACTATGCATTTAATTTTATTGCGAAAACGATCTGGAAGGTGGCGGCTAAGGGGGAACGTGGGTGAGTAGCTTGTTTACTTTGAGTGATGGGACTTTGCAGCAGCATCAACGAGCTGCGTGGCTCATCCGTCTCCGTGTGGGAAACTGTATGTCATCGCAACATGTGAGACAGCAACGTGCGCTCAAGCGTGTTTGTATTGCCTCATTGTCACATCACGTAACCCGCGCCAACCACCTGCAACTGGGGCATACCATTAAAAGAGGGGGCCGTCGCTTACTAATTTCCATCAACAAAATCTTGAAAATATAGTCAAAATAAATCTTGGATTACTATGATACATGGTGAAAGTAGAAACTGTGCCAAATTATTGTTTTAAGTTATCATTTGTTAATTGCATCAGTAAACCTATGATTTATTGGGTAGATGGCTACTGATTAACCCATTCGAACCGGGAGCGCATAACCACGTTTGTACCACTAAAGGCGGGAGCGCTGTTACATGTTTCTAACTTTACGTCATTTGCTTTTTTTGAACCAACAAAAAGCATCAGAATATACACGTGATGGTGTCGTGAGCCCTGTATGATGTCCCAGAATTTTTGCGAGCAATAATGGCAGACGCAGACGATTGAGGGAGCTCTGAAATAAGTGACGGTAGTGATGTAGACGACGCGCTTGTTTACTTTTAACCAGTGGAACCAGTCGATCGTGACATATGGTTGAGATATAAGTTTTAGACAATGACGATAGAAACCTTTGTAACAGAATAGAGAATGGCAATTACCACTCAATTTTTAAAAAACTTAAAAATAGTGCTTCTCTTGCACTGACACTTTATTTTTAATTTTTTTTATTGAAACAGTAAATAATAAAGTCAGGCTTGTGTGAAAGCCATATGTTGAAGTTATCAAATTCTTTTGGAATGATGTTTCTATCTGCTACAGGGCTGAGATATCAAATATTTTGTAGGTGTTGAATTTCCGGAAATACTTCAGGTTTTAGAGGCTGATTCTAAAGTCACCCATAGGTTTTTAGAGAGATGTTTTGCCAGGCGCTTTAGGCCTTAATGGGTCATAGTCATAGTTCCTACTTTCCGCATAATAAGAGCCCTCACAGATCGCATTTATTTCAATTAAATACTGTATTTCCTGTCATGACCCCAAATAATTTTTTAAAAATAAACATGCAAGCAGAAACTGCATAATAACTGTTCACATTGTGTATTTGCATAGCAATAGTGCCTACAGCTTGTGAGGGAACATTGCAAACCCGTAGATTCCCCACTGCCACCTTCTCCCTGACTCTCATTCACTTACCCAACTCACATTCAGGCGTTTTATGCACCTCACCCCCTGCTACCCACCTGCACCTCCTTTAGTACCTCTTGGTTTGGAGAGCCTCTTTATTCCTATTCCTTTTCCTCCTCCTCCTCCTCCTCCTTACACCATATTAGTCAATTGAGAAGTAAGTGCAGTCAGTAGCAGCCTTACTCTCTGAATGCTAAGCAATAACATGAACTCATGAAGAACAACATCCTTTCCACTTTGTAAACATCATTTTTTAATTTACTCTCAGTTCTGTCCTGCTCTTCAATCAGTTATCTTGCTTTTTCTTATTGCTATTGTAATGTATCTGTTCTTGTATTTTTTACTTGTGTGTGGGGTCTATTTTGTTGAGCTGCTGTTGGGGAGATGTTAGGTATGTTGCTTTGCTGGAGTACTGCACATTTAGGAAGGTTGGGCCAAACTGTTGAACGGGGCCATTCAAAGCCATACAATTTTCAAAATAACTTTACTGGGTACATTATTGCCATGGATTGTTCGTTCCTCTCAAAAACAGATAACAACTTAATCACGGATGACAGATTATGGGTTATCAACAGTATTATTGAATTGTGTCAAGAAACACACTGGATTATGTGGTTACCACAAAAATAGCATACTGTTAGATGGCTGTCTTAAATTTTTTTGTTTGCGAAATGGTAAATCCATAAATTCAGCTTCAACAAATGTGACAACAAAATACTGATAAAAATGTATGGAGGTACTGCACAAAACTGTAATATAACTGCAATACTGATGAAATTGAAAATTCCTCCCCAGCAATTGCTCTTTGTTTCTGTGATTGTGTTGAGATTGCATTTGAATATACAGTATATGTGGCTCAGGGGACAGAGACTCGGCTGGCCTGCGAATAGTTCAAAACAACGCTGATAAACTTTACACGAGGGTTACTCACCCTACAAACCCCTGCACCCTCCCAAAAAAATAGAGATTGAAAAAAATATCTGAGTATAGGTGGCAGATCCAAATCACAAATATGTGAATTGTATATATATCTTATATCATATGCATACTGTTATGTTGCAATTTGAATACAGTGTGATTTCCTCTTTTTATTTTTCAATACATGAACTGGAGAAGACAAGAATACAGGGAGATGTGAAGTAAGGCAAAGTTAGTGGTGGCAGGGAAGCATTTGATGACTTGTAAGGCAGGTTGGACAGTAAAGAGAGAGATGATCTATATGGCTAGGCAGAGACAGAGATGTGAATGATGTGCAGCAGGTTAAGGTGATGAAGGATATGTGTGGACTGGGGGCATTAGTGTGTTGGATAGATGGAAAGAATACTTTGAGGAGTTGATACATGTGGAAAATGAGAGAGGAGGATATTAGAAGAGGTAATTGTGTATCACAAAGTAAAAATCATTTGCAGAGGGAAAGTTAGGAAGTCACTTATGAGGATGAAAAATGGAAAATGTAGTCGGTCCTGATGACATAGCTGTGGAGGTATGGAAGCATCAACAAGAGTGGCTGTGGAATTTTGGACCTGGTTGTTCAACAGATTTATAGAGGATGAGAAGATGCCTGAGTAATTAGAGGAAAAATGTGCTGGTGCCCATTTTGAAGAGCAGGGAGATGTGCAGAGTTGTAAAAAAAATACAGAAGAAATGTCTGTCAGTAAGTCAAAAGTCAAGTCAAATTTATTTCTATAGCCCTTAATCACAGGAAAGTCTCAAAGGGCTTCACATGCCCATAGCTGACAGCATATAAACAACATCCCCTGATCTTAACCCCCAGGAGGGCAAGGAAAAACAAAAAAAAAACATCTGGGGAAAAATGAGAAACCTTGAGAAAGGACCACAGATGGGGGGAATCCCCCTTGCAGGACGCTCATGCTGCAATGGATGTCGAGTTGGCAACATTGAACACACATTATGATACTATAGAGTGTTAGTTAAAATAATGTTAAAGTTAATCAAATTTGCCTAGTTGGTCAATGTAGAAATCTCCACAGCAGCGCCTCCAAGGAAGTGATCGACCTCCGATGTTGTGGCGGTTAGTTGCTGTGCGATCGAAACAGCAACCTCCGATTCAACAATGAACAATTAAGTTAAAGGATGAGTAGTGGAGGCTTGTCTCAGAATAGAAACAAGTATTTGGGGGAAGCGCTGCTGCAGCAGTATGCTTTCATGGCAAGAAAACCTACCACACATGCATTATTTGCCTTGACGATGTTGAAGGAGCAGTACCAAGAAGGTCAGAAGGAGCAGCGTTGTATCTGTGTGTCTCGAGAAAGCCTATGACACACAGTGGATCTGTGGTGTTGCATAAAAAAGTTTGTTGTGGCAGAGAAGTATCTTGTCATAGTACAGGACATGTATGGGAGCTGTGGGACCACGGTGAAGTGTGTGTTTGTTTCTTTGTTTGTTTGTTGAACATATAAACAGATAACAGAAAACAATAAAGTATGCAATAAAAAGATTAAAAAGAAGAGAAGACATAACTGCTCGTCATTAAGCCCAGTTTACATGTTAAAAAGGGAGTAGGAGGAAGTAATAACTTATCTAGTCCCACCCCTTGTTCTTTTGGTATTTTGACTGTTTCAAAGTCATACAGTAATTGGCCATCCATGTCGTACACTATATTACCAAAAGTATTCGCTCACCCATTCAAATAATCAGAATCAGGTGTCCTAATCTCTTGGCCTGGCCAGAGGTAGATACAATCAAGCACTCAGGCATGCAGACTGTGAAACAAGACATTTGTGAAAGAATAGGCCGCTCACAGGAGCTCAGTGAATTCCAGCGTGGAACTGTCATAGAATGCCACCTGTGCAACAAATCCGTGAAATGTCCTCGCTCCTAAATATTCCACAATCAACTGTCAGCTCTATTATAACAACATGAAAGCGTTTGGGAACAACAGCAACTCAGCCACGAAGTTGTAGGCCACGTAAAGTGACGGAGAGGGGTCAGCGGATGCTGAAGCGCATAGTGCAAAGAGGTCGCCGACTTTCTGCACAGTCAATTGCCACAGAGCTACAAACTTAATTTCACTTTAAGATTAGCCCAAGTGTAGTACGCAGAGAGCTTGATGGAATGGGTTTCCATGGCAGAGCAGCTGCAGCCAAGCCACACATCACCAAGTGCAATGCAAAGCGTCGGTTGCAATGGTGTAAAGCACGCCACCACTGGCCTCTAGAGCAGTGGAGACGAGTTCTCTGGAGTGATGAATCACGCTTTTCCATCTGGCAATCTGATGGATGAATCTTGGTTTGGAGGCTGCCAGGAGAACAGTACATTTCAGACTGCATTGTGCCGACTGTGAAATTTGGTGGAGGAGGAATTATGGTGTGGGATTGTTTTTCAGGAGCTGGGCTTGGCCCCTTGGTTCCAGTGAAAGGAACTTTGAATGCTTCAGGATACCAAAACATTCTGGACAATTTCATGCTCCCAACCTTGTGGGAACAGTTTGGAGAGGGCCCTTCCTCTTCCAACATGACTGTGCACCAGTGCAAAATGCAAGGTCCATAAAGACATGGATGACAGAGTCTGGTGTGGATGAACTTGACTGGCCTGCACAGAGTCCTGGCCTGAACACCTTTGGGATGAATTAGAGAGCCAGGCCTTCTCAACCAACATCAGTGTGTGACCTCACCAATGCGCTTTTGGAAGAATGGTCAAAAATTTCTATAAACACTCTCCTCAACCTTGTGGACAGTCTTCCCAGAAGAGTTGAAGCTGGAATAGCTGCAAAAGGTGGACCCACATCATATTGAACTCTATGGGTTAGGAATGGGATGGCACTTCAGTTCATAGTATGAGTCAAGGCGGGTGAGCGAATACTTTTGGTAATTTAGTGTATGTCTCAAGAAAAAAAAGGAAAAAGTCAATATATAAACCAGAGCTGGGCACTTGACCCTTTTTCGCCGGTCCGGCCGCAACCCTCCACCAGGGTACTCTTCCAGCCTCGACCCCCCGTCTTTATTCATAAAAAATATCACCCCGCGAACCCATTCCGGCCCCTGCCAAAAAAAAAACAAAAACAAAAAAAAACGTACATGATGCCGCCGTGGGAGGGATGCTAACGGAAGAGGTTTATTTAAAGACCATTAGCTGGCTAATTTAAACCTGCTGTGGACACGCTTCAAACACGCCACTAGTACTTACCCTGCTGCGTGTGCTTATTTCCATTGCGAGCCTTGGGGTTGGTTTTGTCGTATTGGATAATTATTTGGGTCCAACAGACGACAAGTCTGCAAGCATTCAACAAGTTACTTATTTTCCACACTTCCCCCCCTTCACGGTTCCCGGCATTCAAAATAAAAGCATACCAGCAAACCACTACACAGCAGGTTTGCGCCGGCGTATTTCCGGAAGTAGGGAAGACGCCAAAAGAAGTGCATGAACTCCACCTTGATGTGCCAGCGTCATCCTTGACTGCTGCGTGCAGCTTGACTATACTCGTGGACAAGTTGTTTTGAAACAGTTGTGTTCCAAGTTGGGGGGTGTCGCTTCAGAAAGACAGCGACAACAATGGATATCGTGCCTGCTACAACCATAAACGTTGACATCTCGGTAGATGACTAGACGATGCATTCAATTTTATTGCGAAAACGATCTGGAGGGTGGCGGCTGAGGGGGAACGTGAGTGAGTAGCTTCTTTACACACACGCGTGACATAACATCCACGCCGCTGCCAAACTAGTTTGCTTTGCAGCAGCAACGAGCTGCGTGGTGCATCCTCTCCTGTGTGGGAAACATCTCATCGCAACATGTGACATAATGGACCGATCAGAGCAGCAACAATTCTTGATGTGTGCTGTCCCCAACAGCACAATGCGTTGGTCATGTGCAGCAATGCGGCAGTTGTCCCTCGCGCCGATGCGGGAGTAGAAAGAAGCCTAAAAAGAAGCCTTTCACCGAGTAGGCTGAGATTAAATTTGGCCGCCTCGCGACCACGTCACACAAATGAGGGCCGATTAGTGGGCCGGACTAAAATCCACTTCCGGACATGCTTAGTCCAGCCCTTTTTAAAAATTTGTAAGCCCCCAGCCCCTGCCCCAAAAATGGGCATCTGGCCGGACCGGAGCGTCCGACCGGTCCAGCCCCGGGACGGACTGCCCAGCTCTGATATAAACCTACTTATGTATACAACTGCACCTACACTTATATATGCCTACCTACATGTAGAACTTAAACACACACTCTGGCACATTTGTGTATCATTATACTCACATACTCATAAATAATATTTCATTACATTACACTCAATTTAACACATTCCAAAATATTACAACATTTGGGCAATCAACATACTTTTTGTTGATTTATATAGTCATGTAATTTACTTTTTAACCTGTTTTTGAACACAGCAAGTGATTCATACATTTTCAGGTCAGTTTTGACATTATTCCACAAATTTACACCTCTTAGAGAAACACACGTTTGCTTAATATTTGTTATTGTTTTGGAATTTTTTGTAACGACTTGTGCCCCTTAAATCATAGCAACTTTCTCTAATTTCAAACGGCTTCTGAGTATTGTTGCAGAGGAGGTTATTGTGTACTTTGTACATTATTTGTGCTAATTCAAACTCAACCGGAGCATAACATTTCATAGTGTTTAATTTGATAAATAGAGAATTTGTTGGTTCTGTATATTTTGATCAATTTATTAAAATGTCATTTTTTGGGGCGTTTGAAAACAGGCACAGTATTTGTTTTATCGTCGTTTCCCCATATTTCTATACAATAGGTCAAGTATGGTAATAATAATGAACAATATAATGCGTATAATGACTTCTACAGGAACCCTATTATTTTTTACATTTTACTTTTGACATTATCAACATGTGACTTCCAACATAATTTTGCATCAATTACTACTCCAAGAAATTTATTTTCATACACTCTTTCAATTTCAATTGAGTTTACGTTAATTTTGACTTCATGCTTAGTTGGTCTAGTGCCAAAAACAATTAACTTCATTTTGTTTAAGTTTAGTGATAATTTATTTATTTCAAACCAATGTTTTAATGTTTCATTCATTTTCCACAATAGTCAGAAGCTGTTTCAGATTTTCTCCAGAGCAGTAGAGAGTTGTGTCATTGGCAAATAAGACACTTTTAAGTGGTTTTGAAACAACAGATGTCATTTATATACAATATGAATAGTGTGCTGTAGGTGTGACAGAGGAGTTTTGGGTGGAGGTGCGTTAGGGATCAAGTCTGAGCGGGCGGAAGGCAGTCTACAACTGCCCATCTACTGCGGCCCACTTTACATCATCCGCAAGTGGAGACCTTGCAGTTCATTTTACTGTATATGCACTTTGCACACGCTAATCTCCTTCATGGACTCCAGCCTCTCTCCAAGCTGAATTTTAAGGGAATGAGCTGGGCGCCATTTTGATTGGCCGGCAGAAGGCTCACAATGGCGCAAACGCCCACTTCTATCTGCGCTAGTCTAGCAAAATACCAAAAGAAACAAAATTCCAATGATAAGAGATTGTGAGGGTACTTTGGGTCAACAGGTAGGTGAAAGTGTCAGGTGTGTTATGTGATGTGAAGAGTAAAGAAAAGTTTATAAGACAACGGTGAGGCCAGCCATGATATACAACTAAGACACAGTGGCACTGAAGAGACGTTAAAGGCAGAACTGGAGGTAGTGGAGACAAATATTTTGAGGATCTCTTTAGGAGTGATAGTGTGTATGGTAGAAGGATGATGAACATGAAGATGCCAGACAAGATATAGCTAGAAGAAGACCTACGAGAATTCTGATATGATGACTGAGGGAGGACATGAGGACAATTGGTGTTTAAAAAGGAGGCTTAGATTGAAAAGGATGAGGCACTGTGGGGACCCTAACTGAACGAAAAATTATTTGAGATCATGGTGACACATAGTAAGATTAAAGGCAAAAAGTATAATAGGTTTCTGATTTGTGTCTACAAAAGAAATTATGAATAGAGGAGGTAAGTAAAGTAGGTTTCTGATTTGTGTCTACAAAAGAAATTATGAATAGAGGTAAGTAAAGTGAACAAATTAGATCGTAGTTTTGAGAGTAAGGCATGCGATTCCCCCCAAAAAACTGGTGTCATTCCAATACTAATTTTGAAATATGTTAAAACTCAAATTTTCTTAGTGTATTGAAAGCTTATTGATGATTTCCTTCAACATGTCTGTCTTTCTCTCTTTTTGTCCCTGCACTGAGAAACACTGACCCTTATGATTAATTATGTTACACAGTATTTAGAAAACGAATGTTGTTCCACAAAATGTGTGCACTGTACACTAAATCATACAGTTTTAGTAGAATATACAGTAAGTATACAGTAAGTTACTAAATATCACTTACACGTAATAGATTGAAACTCAACAAAAGGTCACAATGTTTATATAATAGTCTGTGACACTTATGTTGATACAAAATTTGCTAATTTCCCTTGGCAGTTACATCTACAGTATAGACTGCCATATCTACATGCTCTTTTAATACTATACAAGGTAGCAGCAATAGAGCAGCTGCATTGTTACTTGTTATTCATAGAGTAACCGCCTTCAGCCATCACAACAGTCAGTGTTGTCAAAAACCTCACAGACATACAGTGCACTAACGCAAGACACACAGTATATGATTTGGATTTCTAAATAAACAATGTTATGTACAAATTCAAATGCGTTGTCATCATTATACAGTAAATAAATACAGCACACTGAGTTCTGATTGTGATCAAACATTAATCAACATTAGTCAAACATTCGCAATGAAATCCATCAGCAGCTGCATTACTGAGCGTTTGACTGCTCCTCAGCTTTTTCAGCACAACAAGTGCAGGCTGCACTGGAAGCGAGGACTGTGCGTGGGTGAGAGGCACTGCTGATTTTGCTGCAGCTGGTCCTTTCCCCGCATTCTCTTTTTATAGCCAAACTGCTCATTTGTGTCTCTTTTACGTCACACACTTGTGCGCACACGCACACACATATAGATCCGTTCATCCTCTTTTCCTCTGTGACTCACGCATAATTAGTCAGAGTAGCTGTGAAATTCGCCTGCTGCTTGTCTCCTTTATTGTCTGTCAAATTTACACTACCTAATATGAAGGCGACCAACACTTTTTTGACACATGCCACTGGCATAACCTCCACTGGCACTAATGTTCCAAAAACTGAAGAGCTTCCGTGGTGATAGTGACTACTACACACATACGTGCCTAAAGATCATACACCAATTATTGCTTCTGTCATTGAATAAAACAATTTACATATGCCAATTCCAGTCTTCCTGTACTCTGGAGTTTGCATGTTCTCCCCGTGCCTGCATGGGTTTCCTCCGGGTACTCCGGTTTCCTCCCACATTCCAAAAACATGCATGGTGAGTTGATTGGACACTCTAAATTGCCCCTAGGTGTGATTGTGAGTGCGGATGTTTGTCTCTGTGTGCCCTGCGATTGGCTGGCAACCAATTCAGGCTTTCCCCCGCCTACTGCCCGAAGACTGCTGGGATAGGCTCCAGCAGGCCCCGCGACCCTTGTGAGGATAAGCGGTACAGATAATGGATGGAGAGATATATATATATATATATATATATATATATATATATATATATGTATATATATATATATATATATATGAGCCATTCTACCGAATTGCTTGAAATTGCTGTCCCACAATGAAAATCAAATTTGAAAAAACAATGAAGTATTCAAACCTTGCATATTTAATAATATCTTGTTATGATCTATTTTACCATAAGGCATTAATTGAGATACTATTAAACTGAATGTATGAAAAGTCATCTTTTATATGTCACTTCCTATTGGGAGGTGGCTGTCCCAATCTCTAACTCCTAAATTTCAATTCATGAAAAAAACATGTAGAAGATGTTTGCCAATTTAAAAAATACTTTACTTTAATATAACATTTTGGTTGTTTTTAAATGCATGGTGAAAGATTTACATTGATTTTGTAGATTTTTTTTCAACTTAGAAGTTTCTATGTAAAAAAACATGTCCCAACTTTTCATGTCACTACCGAAGTGCAAAGAGTATTTGTCTGTAGGCAGGGCTTGGTTTTAGCCACATCCCTAGAAATTTCACCAGTAAGAGACATTACCTTCATGTTCATCACTGGGCACATGGCGAGATTAGTTGGCAGCATTATTAAATTATGTGCCCTCCAAAGTCTCAAAGTCACACCTCATTTCGGCAATAAAATGAGCACTTTTGATTTTAATGCTAAATGTACTGTTTTCTATCTCTGTACACATGCTCAAAACTGTCTGTGGTAGCCACTTTGTGCCTAGCATTGTTGAGTATTGTCAACAACTATCATAAAACATCACTACCGAAACGGTTACTACTGAAACGTTACGGTTGAGACATAATGATTTCGGGAGTGACAATATGATGTTTATTTTTGAATATGAATATGAAGTATTTTTTAAATAATAAAATACATAGATACATATGTCATACATAGATCTCTCTGATTTTAACAATATTATATTCCATATTTTATCAAAATTTGAAGGTAAAAATAAACCCGAACCGGTCACTACCGAAACATACAGATAGGTTTCGGTTGTGACATAATGGTTTCGGTAGTGACAATATGATGTTTATTTTTGAATAAAGTAAGTTTTAAATAATATAAAACATAGATACATATGTCATACATAGATCTCTCTGATTTTAACAATATTCTATTTAATATTTTATCTTAATTTGAAGGGAAAAACACCAAAATGCCAAAAAGCCTCGCAGAGACAGAGTACAGGCGAAGGGTTACAATGACCCAGTGAAATCCAAAGAATATTCAATAAAGGAAAGAGAAAGAAATAAGAGATGGAAGGAAGAAGGAAAGCTGAAGTCTACCAATGAATTATCCAGCAGAGAGCAAAGGAAAGTAAGAAGAGCATGGAGGAAAAGACAAGACCACCAGATGTCTCTCAAAAAAAACAGACAGAGAGGGAACATACATACAGGGAAATGTATGTTACAAAAATGTTTTTAATTCCAATTAAATTTTCATTTGGAAGGTGAAACCAGTTTTTCAATGATGAAGAGCCCTGTGATGGACAGGTGACCGGTCCAGCGTGTACCCTGCTTTTGCCCTAAGTCAGCTGCGATCAACTCCAACCCCCTGCGACCCTGAGTACAGCGCAAAGCAGTATAACATGGAAAAAATAATGTTTCATTAGTTATAATACACGTTAAATATAGCAAAACTAGTTAAGTGATTACAATTCTACCCTCACACAAAGTATTACTGCAACAGCAGCAACAATATGGTCACTACTGAAATGTTGCATCCACTACCGAAAAAACTGATGTTTTAATAAAAATAAAAAGTAGGTTTGGGGGAGGAACGATAATCGTTTTTTCGATGCCAAAGCGTAAAATAAACTAAATAAAAAAAATATGTGCAAGTGATAACGTGCGTTTGTACGTCAGACATCTGTGCCCAGGCTTACGTGACAAGATGGCGGGACAAACAAAACCTCACGCGAGCGGCGCAATCCTTGTTAAAAGCATCAGTTTGGAGACATTTCGTTTCTTTATTAAGTGTGAGACGTTGATAAAAATATTTTAAATATTATATAACAAAGATGACAGTTACCACCCACAGTTCAGTGCTGCGACCCGTCGGAGAAGATAACAGCCGATTTACTCTGTCAGGTGCTCTCCCACCAAACACCGAAAGAGTAAGAAAAATTACCAAATCCATTGCAGAGTACATTGCATCAGATTTGCGCCTGAATCGGGTGTGGAAGGAAGGGGCTTTCGCAGCAACGTTGCACAGTGACGCTGTATATAAAATTCCCGTCGCGCATTAAAATAACACCAGAGCATGTAGATTACTTCTTTCCTCACACAAAAACCTAGAATATGCACACCTTCTGCAAGATTAACAGTTTAAAGTCTGTTTATTCTTACAAAATATGCTGCTTTATATTTCGAATAATAAAGCTGTTCTGTTTGATGGCAATTTCTCAGGGCTTAATGTTAGTGTTAATTACACCACTCACAGTAAGATGTGGAACGAGCTCGAACTTTTATTGATCTTAACAGAGGAAATACACAGTACAGTACTTCTACCAGCCATATCGCTACAGCACCGCGTGCCTTTTTCTTTCTTCAATCTCATCCTCTTTTGTTTTTGTCCGCCCAGGGACATTCTTGCTCTCTGGTTCACTTCGCCAACAGTCATTTTTCACACAATGTTCAACACTGCCCTCTGCTGTAATGCACAATATCACGTCCAACATAAACTACATGTGAAATAAAGGTCACCAATTGGTCACGTCCAACATAAACTACATGTGAAATAAAGGTCACCAATGTAAATATCATCCATCCATGCATTATTTAAACCGCTTTATCCTCACGAGGGTCGCGGGGGTGCTGTCTTCGGGCAGAAGGCGGGGTACACCGCTAGCCAATCGCAGGGCAAATTGCGATATCATTTAAAATAAAATATACTACACCAGGTGCTACATTAGGTTAAATAAAAGCAGCATTCATTGCTAAATTACACAGTAATGTCAGTCAGACGATGCATATTGCACTTAAAGTATTAAAATACAGGTTACGCTAAATCAGATTAAGTTTAAATATGTTTTGATAATGTTTTTGCTATAGGAGAAGTTACAGATTGTTACAACAAATGCTGCCATTGGCACTTTTTGAAATTTGTGTTGACACATGTAAACAAGGTTGCCTTGCTACTTTAATAAAAGTCAGAGTGAACTATAAATCCTTACTCTTCCTTGAGTTATGCATTCATTCATTCATTCATTATCCCTACCGCTTATCCTCACAAGGGTCGCGGGCGTGCTGGAGCCTATCCCAGCTGTCTTCGAGCAGTAGGCGGGGGACACCCTGATTTGGTTGGCAGCCAATCGCAGGGCACACAGAGACAAACATCTGCACTCACAATCACACTTAGGGCAATTTAGACAGTCCAATCAATTTACCATGCATGTTTTTTGGAATGTGGGAGGAAACCGGAGTACCCGGAGGAAACCCACGCAGGCACGGGGAGAACATGCAAACTCCACACAGGGAGGCCGGAGCCGGGATCGAACCCACGACCTCTGAACTGTGAGGCGGACGTGCTAACCAGTCAACCACCGTTGAGTTATGCAATTGTTTTTTAAAAAAAAGGTACCAGTGTTTTAGATTAACTATAAAATGTAAGCCATTGTCGTGATGCATCGGAATCGAATCACATCGTAGGAATCGTAAATATACAAATATATATATATATATATATATATATATTTGTATATTTATACATTGCCAGTTGCAAAATCCCATCTGACATCAGACGTATTTCACGTATGTTGAAGGGCCGTCAAAGACGCGGCGCAAAGAGACCGAGATGACCGTCCTGTCGGAGGTGTCCCCACGTTCGGCTGCTGCCACCATCGCTCGAGTCTAGCCACCATTTCTGTGAGCGCCAGAAAAGTCAAGCCAGCCACCATAATGTTCATACTATGCAACACGCCTCGATGCCAACTTCAAAATAAAAGCCTCACAACTCATACTGTACATGGTTGTCAATGATTGGGTTGTCCTTTATTTTGAAGTTACCCCAGGAAGCAATTGTTGTGGTGGCTAACTTGACTTGGACATTCCCAATGTGGCCGCTGAGCTGCAATCAGATGCGTGGCTGCAATATGCTTGGAACGCAAATGTGCAATGAGGCAATTGAATCTGGCACGCACATGACTACTGTATATAAGTACGCATGCACACTTTTTTTTGTGGAAAAAAGTGACACAAAATGAAAAGACGTTGGGCTCTGTTGCGGCAGGCTTGTTTTCATTTTGGATTCCCACCACGCTTCTGCGCCACCCCGTCACCTCGCTTTTTGATTTGCTGTATGTCACTGTCAACAGGCTGGATGCTCGTTTGTCCTTGGTGCACAGCACACACGGTGCGAAGTCGGGCCCCAAAAAATCCAACATGTTGAATATCCCCCGATCCCCGAACGTCCGATATCAGTCTGAACACACCATATACGGCAGGATTATCTGCTCAGGCTATCTTTGGATATTACTATTACTACCATTACTAGAGTCGGCCCCGACCTATGATTGTCGAGAGCGGAGATTCAGGGCTAAAATCGGGCCGATAATGCTGCCGTGTGAACCGAGTTTAAGCGGGGAATGCTTTCGAAGGCACTGAATGTTGTATTTGTCACGTTTTCTGATGATTCTTGGCGAAAATCAGCCTCTGCCATAAGTGACATTTAATGAGTTTTAGGGAAAGTGCTTGCGGAAGACAGATGGTGACTATTCGCGGCTATTTGGGATAATATTGAGATGATTAGCAATTATTTGCCACTATTTGCCACTGTTTGGGAACCTTTACCAGCTTCTGGAGTAGCAGATGGATCTATGGACCCAACCCTGTGTGAACTGCCCTGCACTCAGTTTTCTGCTGTCCTTCGCCAAAGATGGATATTTGTAACTTATAAAATTGAACACAAAAAACTATATTACTTACACTATGGTGCAGGCCAGCCCTTGTCTTCAAATTTCTCTTTCACAAACTGCTTCACCACACTCTTTTGTCATGTTCTTTAGCTGAACGTGGGACAACTGCGTCCTGTAAATGATTAGCCTGGAAATCCAAACTCAGCAATGTACAAACGGTTGGGTCTGGTGAAGTCTCATGAAGTGCATTTCTGAGTCAGGGAAAACCTAAGCAAACAGACAGCGAAATTAACCAATCAGCGAAGAGCTCAGAAAATAAATGAAATAAATGCTTCCAGTGCTGTCAGCTGCTGGCGTTTTAATGACTCTGTGCTTTTCCAGTTATTTAAAACTGATTTAATATTGAATGATGTTAACAAAAGTACCGTCTCACCCGCGTGACATTTTTAATGAGGATGGACTTCCCCCAACCAAGAGTGACATTGCCCATGAAGAATAAGTCACATCCAATACACATATTTGATCGAGCTGTGGTGCAGGGCGGGCTTTCCATACCCACTTTCTTTCGAAAGCCAGGTAGTAGATGATAGCTTTTGTTGAACTGCTTGAATGCAAACACCGCATGTGACGTCACTGCGTCAGGTCTGTGACCAACGATCAGTATTTCCAGACAAGATAATGGTATAAATTTGTTTACACCACACTTTTTGCTATTTGTGTCATTAAACTCATCCACCTAAGTGTTGTAAAACATAGGGTACCCCTCATTGCCTTCCTCTTTGTCCCTTATTTCTCCTGGCATGATAATCAATGTAGAGAATGTATGCTGATATCTCATTGAGTGGCGAATTCTTGTGAATGCTATGCACAAATGGGTTGACAGATAACCCATTTGGTAACCATGTTCATGTGGTCTCTTGCATTGGCAAATAAAAATAACTTTTGTGACACGTAGGGGTGGGCGATATGGGCAAAAAAAATTATATCTCTATTTTTTCCAAAAACTCGATATTCTACAAAAAATATTTTAAATCTGCACTTGCTTCAGAGACCAACTGTGGATAGACAGCGTTTGTGAACATCTCTTTTAAATTGCTAAATACAGCTTCTATAAAACATAATGATATTCTCTGACAATATTTCATAAAAAAAAAAAAAAAATGTATAGACTTACATTGATTTTTGGGAATATTTATGTCATTTAAATGTCTGTGCTGTTATTCCATAATGATGAGACATTTTGAGCTGCAGTAGGTACTGGTGTACCACTGCCAACTACTAGAGGAATCTGAATGAGAAAAAGGTGTTAACTACAGCAATCAGAATGAGAAAAACATGTATTTGATGTGACGTGTGACGAAGTATCACCCAGTAAGAGAAAAAAAAGATGGCGTCATGACAACACCAATTTCTCATACATTGGCCAACGTATTCAGAATAAAGTTGAATAATAAAACTGCAATTCACAGAAAAGTGCATTTACCCACTCATTCATCGCTGTGATATGTAGACTTGTGACTTTATTCATGTTTGCGTGTATGCTGGCGTCACACTAGGAAACCGTTGTAGTTTGTGCAACATGTCTGGGGAATACAGGCTAGTTATGAAAAGATGCGGACTAAAAGCGTGTAAACTGAATGTGAACTGATCATCCAGGATGTCACGTTTGACTTGCTCGCTAAAGTATTGAGTGTGTGTGTGTGTGTGGGCGTGTGTGTGTGAGTGCGTGTGTGCGTGCGCTTATATTTGTTGGTTCAACTCGGCGACTGTTTTCTGGGTGTATGTGTTTAACCTTTTGTTTAGCGTGCTTGCGCGGTCGCCAAGTTTTCCTCGTAATCCATATGGCTTGTGGTGCAACAGAATTGCTCTTCATGGTGACCGTTTTGGCACATCTAACAATGTTATTCCCACCGACTTCAATCTTGTCAACTCCAAACCATTTAGAGACTATGGACAACCTGGACTCGCGCCTCGCTATAAATCCCCGCTAGACAGTAGACTAGACACTCCTCCATGAAATGAGGAGGAAACAGCTCCACTGTAGTCCGGACAGAGTCACGTGACTGGGCCCTGCCCGCTGATTCGGCGATTAATTATCACTTCCTCCTCCTCTGCCGTCAATACACACTGATTTTTCAGCATTTTCTCCAACTTTGCGGCCGTCGGCTGACTCGCTTCGAGGCAGTATTACTACTCAATAATGTAAAATAGTGTAGGCAAGATTGACGATTATATCGATAACGATATATATCGCCCACCTCTAGTGACACGTCTTAGGACTGCTTACCAATCCATATGGTAAACACTTGCCACTTTTCAAAACATGTTCACATTTTTTTAATGACAAGAAAAACTCCTTGGGACAACTAAAATTGTTTGCTAACATGTTTGCATGTTTCTATTGAAACCGGTTTATAATAATAATAATAGTAATAATAATAATAATAATAATAATAATATTAGGAAATACACACTAGTCTGAAGAGTTTGATATTCATTTTTTACACTTGCGTGTCTATAGGCAGTGTGTTGGTGAACTTAATTGACTTCTGCAAAGCAGATGTATGAATTAGCCTGAGAGAAATTTCAGAACTCCTTTAGGCTTACTATGAACACACGCCTGCACACACACAAACACACACAGTTTCTACTCTGCTAATTAGCCAAACGAGACCAAAACTGCATGAATGTAGGGAACAGTGGATATGGGAACTAGAATGCCATTTCAGGAAAGTCTTTTTTTTTTTTTTTTTTTAGCTGTTAGATTTGTATTATATAGTTAATGTTTGCTCTGCATGCTCCATGTTTTTAATGATCTTTGTAGCAGCAGGACAGTTTAGTGAGACAGTTTGGGACCAGGAACGCAGACAGCATTGATGGTAATTGTTTGTTGACCTGCATAAATTACCAGGTACCTCAGGATGAGTGGAGCTGTTTCTCTCCTTTGGGGAAAGAGGATGACATTCCATGTCGAAGGATGAGGAGTGGAAGCTATGTGAAAGCCATGGCTGAAGATGACAGCGGAGACTCAGACGGGAGTCCCAAACCTTCCCCCAAGATACAGGCACGACGTGCCAGCTACTTGAAAGCCACCCAACCGTCACTGACTGAGATGACTACTCTACAGTAAGAGTTTCTTTGTGTTATTCTTAGAGTACACCTTGCATTCATTGACATGGTTTTCATCCTGAATTTGAGATCCATGGAAAGTGTTTAAGATAATGAAACATTTTAGCACCCAAAAAACCTAACCAGGTAGTGCACACAGATTGTGTGTGTGATAATGCCATATAGTGCCAAAGAAAGAAATTGAAAAATATGACCCAAAAATACACTTTTCCCTAATATTTCTTTAAGAGTACTACTGTGGTAAAACTGTGTCCATTTAACATGTAACTTCTATAAAAATGACATACCTAAAAGAGTCACAGACTTTAATTAATTAAAATTGATTAATCATAAATTACTCATATTACATTATTTGTCCTAAAACACATTTTGTTTTAAATTATGTATTTAAGTGGATTGCTGATACAAAGTCATAGCTGTGACTATTTTTAACTTATTGCAACAGTAGGAAAAAAAATCCCTGGCCAGAACTGAACAGACAGTCCAAAAGATAAATTGCCATTTTAGGACTTTTTTTTCGGAACAGTTTTTGCTCTGAGTGGTTTCCTCATGGCAATTGAAAAGTTATATCACATGTCTCTATCTGCAGTACGTTTTCTAACCCTTTATATTCTGCCACTAATAGTGGTCTACAGTCCAGAGCAATCCAAGAATGAATTTGTGTGTTTGTCCGACGTGGACGTACAAGTTTTTGTGGTTGGTCTTGTAGCCAGTACTTTGATTGAGTTTGGTTTGCTTCAAACTCGTGCTGGGACAGCTCACGTTCACCGCACCAGTGGTTTCTGTGTTCGCTACGACGTGATTCATATGTAGATCTTACTGGCCACAGATCCGAATAGAAGCCAAACTACTGGCTAGTTAGTCGGGGAAATGTTCCCATCAAAGACAATGCATGAATATTGAAAATAAGTCACACCTTGCTCATTTCTAAAATAACTTTCACGAGGTTGACTTTTTTTGCTAACATCACAATACAGGAAATCCTCAATTTACAAACGAGTTCCATTACTACACTGGCGATGTAACCTGAATTCCCGCGTATGTCCGATTTTACCGTTAAAGTCGAAATTTACATCAAAATGCTTGGTATAAAAACACTAAAATACATTAAAATAAAAACAGAAAATGCTGTACTTAGCATTACTGTTGACAGTTGGATGGAGAAGAAGGAGAGGAGGGTGAAAAAGCCAAAGATACAGCTGGCGCGCAGACATGATCGAGACACACTGCGCATGCACAACTGCAAGGAACACTGGTCTTTCTAATACAGGAAGTGCTTGTATGCGGAAGTGCGGCGTTTGGAGAAGAACAAAGAGACAGAGCAAGAGAAAGCTCACGTATGGTCTGACGGATCATGGATAGATTTATACACAGGAACAAGAGAGACAGTAGGTTGTGGGTTCTCCGTCATCAATAGGTGAATGAGGAAACAGTGTAAAGTTCTTTGAGTACCTAAGGTAGAAAAGCAAGTGAAAAGGCCATTTACAATTTAGTATTAGTGTGACCAATTTGGACTGGATTCCGTCCTTAGCCACAATGCAGAGCAGGATTCTGGTTAAGATAAGCCCTTTTAAACTTTAAAGTAAAACCTTTTGGCATTTTAGGAATTAAAACAGCAGCAGGCAGCCACCAGTGTGCTCCAGCTGTACTTTACAGTTCAAACGGCGGATATTAGCCTGTGGTTTGCCTTGTCATCCACACGCCCCTGGAGTTTTTTCATTGAAAACCGAAAACTCCGGTCACAGTGGAGGTTTCCGGATATCTCCGGACCCGCGTTTGGCTGTGGACAGTTGAAACCGGAGATTTACGTCATCACTATGCTACAAAAATGCTCTGACATTACTTATGCGACTTGTGTTTTCAAGAGAGACAACATGGATGCCCGCCAAACTGCGTTAGTTATAGCCATTCTTCAGGTGCTTTTTGCTTTCTTATTTGTTCGCAACCAACTACTGCGTCCCGTTGAAGACGGCTCTTGACCACCAGATAACTCTGGTATGTCCAAAGTACGTTCCCCGGATGGAAGTTCCTTCAGAAAGGACAGTATTTGGCTAACTACTGCCATCTAGAGGTTTGGCATGCTTGTAAATGCGTTTGAAAACGCACATCCATGGTTTGGTGTAGATGCGTTTTTTGGAAGTGTATTCCTGCATAGGCGGAGGGGGCATATTCGGTTGCAATTTTCATGGTATTTTTACCTGAACGCCTAAAAAGGTGCACCCAAAGTAAAACTGAAGCTGTACTTGAACCATTCGGAATATCAGCATAGTTTTGGTCTCTTTTTGAAGATAACACTTTGAATTTTTCTCCTCAACTGTCAGAATCCTTTTAAGTGCTACTGGCACTGAATTATGGAAGTTTGAATACATAAAAGAAGGCGGATTTTATGTCCGCCTATTTTTTTCTTTTCCAAAAATATGCCTGGAAAATTTTGTATTAGAGTGGTGGACTAAATAACACTACAGGATTACAGCTCAAAGGCTCCTCCAATTCCATTTCAAATTCGACGATAATACGATAGAAAATGAGCATTTTACACAAGTTTTACTAAGGGGATGTCCAGGTGAACCAAAAGTGTGCCATTTGGGTGATCCCACTGCAACCGTGTTCACATACGTAGGGGAAGAGGCCGCTATTGTGGAATGCTTCAACAATCATGAGTGCTAATGAAAAGTAAGACGTGGCACTATCATATCCTACATCCAGATTTTAAAAAACGCAAAAAAGTCCAAGGTGATGCGATATGACGTGCGCTCTGGCGCAGGGCTTGACGTCGCTGCCGGCGGCTTTGAAAGTGTGTGTTACGCAAGTTAAGTTTTTTTTTTTGTTCAAAATAATTTCCATGTTTTTTTTTTTTTTAAAGGATTTCATTGGCCGTTGAATGCATCAATCATCAGCTTGGTTGGTTGGCAAGTTTGGTTGTGACTGCAAACATAACTGACGAATCGAATCGTCCATATGCAGGGGTGGTACTATTTATGCATGTAATATGTTCATTGGCTATTGTTGAACTCCTGACATGGGAAACATTCGTTTATTGGATCAAGTAAGCAATCAATGAAACATAAGGTCCAGCCTATGTTTTGAAATCTCGTGTTCCTAAATCCGTCGAAGCAAACTCAATCTACGATGGAAAATATGTACATATGTAATATGTATATGTATCTGATAGCAACCTGTTGCAGCAGCTAATAACGTGTTGTGGACTAACTATATTACTGGAATACTTTTACTGGACCATTGTGGACATAATACGAGCATTGATGATGGATTATGAAATTGTGTCGGACATTTGAGGATGAAATGGCGAGTTCCATATTTTTTGTGTGTTCGCGATTGTTTTTACTTAAATGCTCGTCGAGTTTCCAGATATGTTTGTATCTTATAATGTTTGGTATCATTCGAATTTTCGGGAACTCAGTTTTATAACCATATACGATATGCCCAGGAATGCTTTGAAGTTGTTCAGTATGTAGTGAATGTCCAACGGACACAACGCCATCGGCCCACCCGAACGGCAACGGGTTTTAAAAAAGTCAGGCTACGTGTACACAAGGCCCAAGTTTACAAATAAGTGGAAGTGAGGCTGTGTAAAGCTCTTTAGTTAGACACAGAAAATGGATTGATGGAGGGATGGTTAAAACAAAAAAAAAAGCTGCTATAAAGATTTAGAGATTCACACACATTTTTAAAACTCTGCCATTATACTAAACACAACTATACTTGCATTTTGTTCAGAAAATACTGAAAGCTGACAAGCAGTAGCAACCATCTGTATGAAGATAATGTGCTTGTATCTCACAAAACTACATAACCAGTCCCTCCTATGAAGTCTGGGAATGGCTAATGCAGTATGGCTGGTTTGCTACTAGCACGAAAGGATGAATGAACGTGTCCCTCATGTCCCCACAGGCTCACGTCATGACACATTACATAGCCACATAACCAAGCCTCAGCCATTTGCCCACATCTAGTCATTTGCCCTTGTTCCAAACTCACTCATATTTTGTATTTTCCAAACACGCAACATGGCACGAATGAAATTAGTTGAAATTGTTTTTTTTTTGTTGTATTTTTAGATTTCAGAATCACTGAAAATAATGGGGGCAGCACGGTGGTCGACTGGTTAGCTAGTCCGCCTCACAGTTCAGAGGTCGTGGGTTCCATCCCGGCCCCGTCCTCCCTGTGTGGAGTTTGCATGTTCTCCCCGTGCCTGCGTGGGTTTCCTCCGGGTGCTCCGGTTTCCTCCCAAATTCTTGTAACTGCTCCTTCAACAAACTTTAATGGGTACTGACTTGGAACGTGTAAAAAAATAGAAAATTGTAGTTTCTACCAAAGAAAATTAACCAACAAACAACTAATCTTACACAACGTAAGTAGATCATAGTCACAAGGAAGGAATGAGTTGCATTTAAAGTCTCCATTCTCAATCTGAGCTTTGACCACTAGGCAGCCTAACTTGGGGTTTCCACACAATATTTTGTGAAATATAATAAAGTTCCCTAAAACTGAATGAAATGACTTATGCAACCACTGCTCAAACACAACATACTGTGAAGTGCCAATCCCTCTCCTCAACAGAAACGGATGGCGGACCACATGGCACGAGAGCAAGGAGGCACCGATGAGACATTTATTACTTCATTTTGTGTACTATATTTAATTGCAGCATCTTTTGTCCTTAATGTTATAAACCTTTTAGTTGGGAGAATTTTTCTTTTATCATGCATCCTCAATTCCCCTTGTGGCCCATCGTCTATGTGAACACTGACATGTTCTGGTGACTTTTTCAATGGGCAATGTGTGTCGTACATTGTAGTTATAATTGACAAGAATGCTTGATTTGCATCTTTGTTAGCATAAACTTCATTCTAGTTCTGTTTTTCTAGAGGTCCATCTTGAGGACATTTTTTGTCCTCATTCTTATAAATACTGCTATGTGAGTCTGTTTTTTTTTCCCCAAATAATGTTGTGGGATTGCAAAAATGAGAAAATCACTTAGTATATCATTTTACAATTTTATATTCAGTTTTATTTGTGAATACCTTATCACTGAATGTGGTCTTATCAGTAGACCATTCAAGTAATTTCAGGAAAACGACAGTTGCTATACATTGTATGAATAAAATCAAAATTGTTTGATGAACATGTGGGTTCAACAAGTCTATGTTAAAGTCCCCACAGATTATTCTCACTTTTTTGTTATTTGAGTTACTAAACATGGTTGCAAATTTTTCGTGGAGTATTTCAAAACACGATCCTGTTGTTCTATGGATGCGTCTTATGTTACTTGCTTTTTCTATATGTTTATATATTATATACGTATATGCATGGATAAATGGCATTATTATGGGATACGCAAACAAGCCAGAGCTCGAAGGTCCCCCGTATACTGCGGTCTCCTGTTTGGGAACATTCTAGCTATAATGTTAAAATCACCGATGGGGAAAGGTATGTGGATAAATCCCAAAGTTATGTGCCAACATTGCCACATGAGATCAACGGCTACGTTGCAGGTAGCGCGTCTAACATAATAACGCACTTCAAATGACATCATCCGACTTTGAATGTTTCTTAGACGAGGAAGCAAGCAGTCTTTTTAGCCAAAAACAAAGTTCAACAGCTCTCTTCGTTCCCCGCCGCTCCTCTCACTAGCCGTGTGATGCATTTGTGAACCTCGGAAACACACATCACAACTCAGCAAAACACAAATCCGACCACAACACACATAACCCAATTCGTTACAATATGCTGTTGAACATTCAAAGATTTCAATGCCTAAAAAGTGTAAATAATTTCATAAAGACTTTAAAGTTACTGTATTCATTAGAAAAAGAGTTTTAATATAGTTAGCAATAATTAGGGCCCGAGCAGCGACCGCTGTTTTTGTTTTTGTAAAAATTATTATTATTACGGCCCGAGCAGCAAAAGCTGCAAGGACCCTATTGTTTTTGTAGAAATTATTAGGGCCCGAGCAGCGACCGCTGCGAGGTCCCTATTGTTTTTGTAGAAATTATTATTATTATTGTTATTATTATTATTAGTTCCCGAGCAGCGAAGCTGCAAGTAACCTATTGTTTTTGTAGAAATTATTATTATTATTATTTGTTATTTTTCTGACCAAATGATCGCATTTTTGAACCCCTAAACATGCACGAAAACTCACCAAACTTTGCAGTCTCATCGGGCCTGGCGAAAAATTTGATATTTTAAAGTCGCCGTAAACGACGCAAACGAAATGGCTCTGTAGCGCCACCTAGAGTAGAAAAAAAAATCGATTCCAGCCCGTTTGACATAGGCCTACAAAGATTGGCAGGCACATGTAGCACCCTGAGACGTACAAAAAAGTCAATTACAGCCATAGTCTAAAGTGTACAGGAAGTGAGCTATGAATTTTTGAATGTCCAATTTTGGACCATTTTCCCATGTTTACAGGGTGCATATATTTGCACCCATGTCCCAGAGGATTATTCCAATTGACTTCAAACTTCGGATGTATCATCTTAAGACCTGGGGCAACAACTGGGAACATTTTTTAAAATTTTTGTTAAACTATATGACGGGGCGGGGCATCACATTTGGCATAATTTTTTTCCTTCGCCATACAGGAGAAAAAACATAATAACTCCCCTGTACATGCTCCAAAAAATCCCAAACTTCACCTGTACGTAAAGAGAAGCGACCTGAAGACATCTACATGCTAATATTCCACAATACTTATAGCGCCACCTAGTGGTGATTTTTTTAAATTAATTTTTTACATTTCTGTTTACTGCACGGAGCCCATTAAACGAATCCGACTAAAAATTTGACAAAAAAGCCTCAAGACGTTGATCTTGCTCGACGCCGACAAATATTGTGAGTTTTCAGCGAAGGGCGTGGCCTTGACGGTGCCGCACAGTCTGATTATTCACAATAATCAATAAATACACTTTTAACTTGACTCAGATTATCCAAATTTCTCGAAATGTTTCATACTTGATGATAGCCAAGGGCTGAAGACATATACGAACTTATTTTTCATCGTAGTGGTAGCGCCACCTAGTGGCTTTGATTTTTTTATCCTAGCAGGTTAACTGGGTCCACCTTATCTTTGCTCGGAAGAGTGTTTAGGACTTCGTAATATTAAAATACGAAATTTGTGATTTTTTGTGAAAAGCTGTTGCCATGGCAACACACAGTTCTAAAAAAAAACAGTGCTCATTTTGAGTGTCTGAACATGCTCGGAATCTCACGAAACTTTGCACATACATCAAGCCTGGCGAAATCATCAATATATATATATATATATATATATTTTTTTTTTTTGTACGATTTGGAGGAAATGGCTTGCTAGCGCCCCCTAGAAATTTTTAAAAATTCAGCCCCAGTTGTACTTTTCACCTAGGTCGACATGTGCTTACCCTAACAGGAAGTCCGCCATTTTGAATTTACTTTACAATTCGGCATCACATTGACTTTAAAGCAGCTGTATTGTGATCCACCTGATAATATTTTGTCCAAATTTCACACATTTGATGAGAGTCTACACCTGAAGACATCTACGAACTAACTTTTCATCGTAGTGGGAGCGCCACCTACTGGCTAAATGAAGTACATGTTTTATTGTTTCATGTTTTTCTCGTGGTAGGTTAGCTAGATCTCCCTCATATTTGCTCGAAAGAGTGTTTAGGTCTTCATTATGTTAAAACACGAAGTTTGAGATTTTTCGTAAAAAGCTGTTGCCATGGTAACGCCCAGTTTGCCAATAACACAATGCTGATTTTGAGAATGTAAACATGCACCAAAACACATGAAATTTTGCACACATAGAAGGCTTGGTATATTAATGAATAATTAATTATTCAATCGTACAATCTTTAAAGGATGGCTCGCTACCGCCCCCTAGACAATTTATAAAAAGTGGCCTGGTTGCACGCTTCACCTAAATCTATGAAAATTTGGTAATTTTTTTACGAAGCTTGGAACCGTTATTTACTTGAGTAAAATCTTGGAATTGAAGAAATAAAAGTATATTTAGATTCAAAGACTGTTCTAATAGCTTTCTTAGATCCTTGAATACGATTCTTTGCCTGTAAAATACAACAGTTGAACGATACACCAAAGACATACAACTAATGTGGTATTTGAATTTGGCTTTGTAAAGTGTGCAAATTATTTTGGATTTCTCCAATGAGCCGTCAAAGAACTTTTTTAAAGTAAAACTACGTAAAAGTCCATCTTTGCTGCAGTGACTCTCCTCTAAGTTTGGCTGCACAGTGCGCAGAGGTCAGCTACTACAGGAAGTAAATCAAACTGAGTTAACAGAGTAAATTTTTTTTAGTGCGTTATGAAATTTAAATTAATCTCCATAGTTAATGCTTTAACTTTAACAGCTCTCTCTCTCTCTCTCTCTCTCTCTCTCTGTCTCTCTCTCTATCTATCTATCTATCTATCTATCTATCTATCTATCTATCTATCTATCTATCTATCTATCTATCTATCTATCTATCTATCTATCTATATATATATATATATATATATATATATATATAAAATGAATGGTTTATTTCGGTTGTACGCATAATACAGAAAAGAAAAATACACAAATCATTTCAAATATCAATTGACAACCAAAAAAAGGAATAGGCTGAAGCACCAGGCTTATTATTGCCTATCCTATACTGTCCCATGAATCACCTAGAATTTCAATAGAACAAAATAAATAAATACTATACACTCACATTTTAATTTCTAATTTCACACTTCATCAATGGCCCTATGCACATAAATTATTTTACATTTTAATTTTTTCTTAAACCTCAACAAAGAACAACACAGCTTCAATGCATCATCAAGTCCATTCCGCAATTTCACCCCCAAAACTGAAACACATCTATATTTTATGTTGGTCCTTACTTATACATATTTCAAACATGAATAAACCTCTTTAGGCTTTTATTTATGACACGGAAAGGGATTTTCCAATGTCTTCAGATACACAATATCCATGAATTTTAAAATAACAGATCCTATGAATAATTTATTAGATGATTCATTGTGAACATTGTTAATTATTCTAATAGCATTTTTTGTAATTTAATAATAGCATCTATATGTGTTTTATGTACATTTCCCCAAATTTCATCACAATATGTCAGGTGAGGCAACCTGACATTACCCTACCTTACCCTATCATCAGTAGGGTAAAACTATCCTGTCTCACGACGGTCTAAACCCAGCTCACGTTCCCTATTAGTGGGTGAACAATCCAACGCTTGGTGAATTCTGCTTCACAATGATAGGAAGAGCCGACATCGAAGGATCAAAAAGTGACGTCACTATGAATGCTTGGCCGCCACAAGCCAATTATCCCTATATATATATATATATATATATATATATATATATATATATATAGTTAAAATGCATATTACATTGTCTTTTGTGTTTGCCATATAATCAATTTTACTGAATATCAAAGCTTTTTGCACATGTAGCAACCCCAAAGTTTTTATGTTTTGAGTATTCTTTGTAAATAGTCCGATCCATCTAATCCCATTTCAGTTTCTTTCTTATTATCTAGCCAGGTTTCCAAAATAGCTCTTATTTGAAATCTGTTAAATTTGTCCCAGTATTTTTTTTATTAGATTTTTTTTTTGATAGAGGCCTCTTCCATGAAAATATATTTTCCATTTTGATTGTGTGGAGGCGAAGGCCTTCACACATATGTTATTATGGAGCACAGTGTGGAAGAGAGATGGTGCTTGTATTCTTGTGAGTTGGGAAAATAAAAGACTTGCTCAAAAGACAGCACTGCAGCTCTCTGTGTCTTGGAATGCACTTTTTCACCACTCCATAACACCGCTTCAACAATCATCTTGTACTGTAACTCAAGAGTATCACTCAAAACTCATTTTATATTTGTTTCAAATAAGTTGTAAATAACGCAATTGTTAAAACAAATTTGGTCATAATGTCTTTCAAATAATACTATTGTTATTGTAAGTATGTGTGTTATGTTTTCCAAAGCATTTAAATTTGTTCTGTGAGGACCGAACTCGACTCTAATGTTGTCTCTTCCATAGGATTTCATCAGAACATTCCCCCAAGCTACATATCAGGAGCCACAGCTACCTGCGTGCGGTGAGTGAGGTTTCAATCAATAGAAGCCTGGACACCCTGGACCCCAAAACCCTTCTCGATCCCAAATCGTTGCTGTCCTCACCCCAATACCGCTCACGCAATGAAAGCTACATGAGGGCCATGAGCACCATCAGTCAGGTTAGTTGTGCTGCTGAATAATATACAGTATCTTAAAGTTTTGTCGTCAAATAGACAATCATAGTGCTTAGCAAAATTATACGACAACCACACAATGTAAGGTTTTGTCATAGCTGCCTTACATTTACACCATTGGTAGTTACCATGGATTTGGTTATGGTTAATATACCAGTATGTAAAAGTACTTTGATTGAAATGACTTTACTAATGCTGAAATACAATTAATATCCAGATTTTTTTTTAATTCATTAATTTCAAAAAAGTTTTTATTTAGTGTACAGCATATTGCTGCCACACCAGGAAAAAACAAAAAAAAATGCACATGAAACGTATGTAAAAACATGAAAATTACTGTGTAAAAACATGAAGTTATGTAAAAATGGGAAATTTATCATGTAAAAACATGAAAATTATGTAAAAACGTGAAACAACACAGAATGGATAACATGGCTCATTTAAACGATTTGATTAAGTTCTATTTCATGCTTTGGTTGAGACCGAGATCTTACAATTAAGAACAGTGGATGGTGCTGTAATAAGTGTGTGTACTCTCAGAATGGAATTTAAAGTGTATGCGACTGCACAGGAGGAAAAATCAGTCAGACCCGCTGGAGGTAGCATCATTTCTCATGGATAAGCTGGAAGGGGACAGAATGCTCCACGGCTACAAAAAGCTCAGCAAGTCTATGTTTAGTGCCATTGCATTCGAAAGCACCACCCTCTGCATCCTGCTGCAGGATGGGACCAAGGTCACAACAGAAGTGGGGGAATTCTCTTTGAGGCAAACTTTTTCACATTTGAGCTAAAATGTACATTTCATGTTTTTACATGATAAGTATCACATTTTTATATAATTTTCACCTTTTTACATACATTTTCACATAATTATCACGTTTTCACAGGATAACTATTATTTTTACATAATAGTGTTCACGTTCTTAAATGATAATTTTCACATCGATCATTTTCATGTTTTTACATCACATCAATCAATCAATCACATTTTATTTATATAGCACTTTTCATACATAAAAATGCAACTCAAAGTGCTTTAAAACATTCAAAGCAAAACATAGAATTATCTTCAATCAAAAGAAAAGATAAATTATTTAAAAGTTGTTGAAAGCCAAACTAAAAAGGTGTGTCTTGAGCTTCCTCTTAAAAATATCAACAGTCTCTGCAGACCTGACATCCTCTGGCAGGCTATTCCAAAGGTGAGGACCAAAATGGCTGAATGCAGCCTCGCCATGCATTTTGGTCCTCACCCTTGGAATAAATAAAAGGCCGGCGCCAGAGGACCTCAGGATCCGCGAGGGCTGGTATGATAAAAGCAAATCAGATAAATAAGATGGCCCAAGACCATTAACACATTTATAAACTAATAAAAGTACTTTAAAATCGATCCTGAAACACACAGGGAGCCAATGCAGCAATTTCAAAACTGTCGTAATGTGCTCCCGCCCTCTGGTTCTCGTCAGCACCCGAGCGGCTGAATTCTGCAGTAGTTGCAGTGGTGAAATGCTCTTTTTCGGGAGGCCAGAGAGCAGGGCATTACAGTAATCTAAACAACAGGAAATAAAGGCATGCATCAGCACTTCCGTGTTAGCCTGAGAGAGAAACGGGCGGACTCTGGCGATATTCTTAAGGTGATAAAAACCAATCTTGGTTACATTTTTAATATGAGGAATAAAACTGAGCTCAGAGTTAAAAATGACACCAAGGTTCTTCACACAGTGTGAGGGATTAAAAATGTGTAGTTTTGGTAAAAGCTTCTCTCTCTGACCTTCGGGACCGATAACTAAAACCTCAGTCTTGTCCTGATTGAGCTGTAGGAAATTATCTGCCATCCATGACTTGATATCTAAAATGCAATTTAAAAGGGTATCAATGGGTCCTGTGTCATCAGGAGACACGGCAATATACAGCTGCGTGTCATCAGCATAGCTGTGAAAGCTGATGCCGTGTCCCCTGATGACATCCCCGAGGGGAAGCATATAAAGATTAAAAAGTAGGGGGCCTAAAATCGAACCTTGAGGAACCCCACATTTAATTTCATGAGTTTTAGAGGAACAAGTATCCATACTTACAAAGAAATATCGGTCTGTGAGATAGGAATAAAACCAGTCAAAAACAGTACCAGAGATGCCCACTCGATTTTTAAGTCTATTTAATAAAATTTGGTGATCTACTGTATCAAAAGCAGCGCTTAGATCCAGTAGCACCAAGACTGTGAGTTTTCTCACGTCTGCAGTGCACCTAATATCATTTAAGATCCTTAAAAGAGCAGTCTCCGTACTGTGGTTCATCCTAAAACCAGATTGATATTTCTCCAAAATATTATTTGTATTTAAAAAATGATTCAACTGGATGAAAACCAGTTTTTCTAAAATCTTACTTAAAAACGGTAAGTTGGATACGGGTCTGTAGTTATTAAAAACGCTCGGGTCAGAACCGCTCTTCTTCAGAAGGGTCTTCACCACCGCCGTTTTAAAGGCAGCGGGGAAGACGCCTGTCTGAAGAGAGCAATTGACTATATTTAAAATTTGTTCTTCAAAAAATCCATAAAATGTCTTAAAAAGAAATGTGGGAATTGGATCCAAAAGGCAGGTTGTTGGGTTTACCTGGGAGAAAACTCGAACAAGTGTCCTTGCATCAACCAGGGCAAAACTTTCCAGTGTTTCCTCATGTAAATATGATTGTCCGGGTTTATTAAAACTTGTGTTTTGACGGGCTAAAAGACTGGATCTTATGTCATCGATTTTACTTCTGAAGTGGTCTGCAAAGTCCTCACAGAGAGCATCTGTTGGTCTCTGTGGGGATTTATTAAAATCAGAACTAGTTAAAAGTTCAAAGGTGGAGAAGAGAACCCTGGGGTTGTTTTTATTGACTGTAATGAGGTTTGAGAAATAGGAAGATCTTGCCAGTTTTACTGTTTTATTGTAGGATTTCAGTTGTTCCCATAAAATTTCATAGTGTACTGTAAGTTTACTTTTTCTCCACCTCCTCTCTGCACTCCTGCATTTTCTCTTTGATATTTTGATAGCATTGTTTCTCCACGGGGGTACAGTCTTTGTTTTTGTTGTTTTAATTAAAAGTGGAGCTACTGAATTTAATGATGATTTAAGATGTAGGTTAAAATTGTCAACAATAAGATCACAGGGTGCAGGTAAAATGTCAGCAGGAGTGTTTTTTAAGATCTCGATAAAATTTGCAGCCACCTCAGAAGATAGGTAGCGTTTCTTCACTGTTCTGACCGGGACTGCTAGATGGTTAAAACTGGCGATGTTAAAATAGACACAGTAGTGGTCTGACACTGCCAAGTCAACAACAGAGGACACACCAGCAGACAAGCCATAGGTTATAACCAAATCCTATTTCTGAAAACATTACCCAATAGGAACACTCCAGCCAAATTTCATATAACTAAAAAAAAAAAAAAAAAAGCACATAACAGAGGCCAGCTTGAAAAATAGCCGCCATTGTGATTTTTTTCTTCAACGCAATAGCACTTTTGAACAAAACCATGCAGAAGATACCCTTTGGTGGCCATCTTGAAAAATTAAAAAAAAAAAAAAAAATCGTGGCTAGCACTTTTTTTTTTTTTTCTAAAGCGACCTATAAGGAATGCTCCTACCAAATGCCATGATTGTATCACAATTTGCACGCTGATTTGCCTAATCTGCTCCACACAACACCTTTTGCTCCCACTTTTCAAAAGTTGAACTCAATTTTCTCTGTAGACATCAGTTCTGTTTCCCTAAAATATTGTTCACAGATCTGTTGAAATCGCGGTTTAGTGTGCATCCATCTCATGGGTGTGGGATATCAAGTTGCTGATTAGACAGCATGATGATTGCCTGGGTGTGCCTTGGTCTCTCCACAATAAAAGGCCACTGTAAAATGTGCAGTTTTAATATGTAGCATAAAAAAATGTAAAACATTTTGAGGCAGCATACAACTGGCATGCTGAAGATTGCAGATCATCCTGAACCTCACCAGCCTAGGACCTCGAAATCCAGCATCTTCACCTTCAATCATCTGAGGCTAGCCATCCGGACAGCTGCTGTAACAATTGGTTTGTCTAAACTAAGAATTTCTGCACAAGAACAGTTACAGCCCAGATAGCAAAATTGGTGTGGCCCAGTGATGGGCCATACAACCCACTTGCATTTGGCCCACATACCTCAATGGATTAATGTCCTTTAGTGGTCCACATCTGGTATCCACACTCTGGGCCCCATAAGGCCCATATCTCAGCCAAATCATATAACCATAGCTGGCCCTACTCTGGCCCTATGATGGACCATAACTGTTTCCTGATATCAACCTTAATTCAACCTTAATCAAGCCACTTTATTCATGAGCCATATTTGACCCAGATTTTTCAACTACAGTGTTCAACAGATCTTTATTTTCAGAACTTGAGAGCCACCACAAACTGGAAAACTCCACGAACACGAGTCCAAACTGGGACGCAGCATGCTCTTAAACAGCATTTATCCATCCATAAAATCGTCGTGCTCTCCATACCCTCTTTTCTTCTCATCCTCTCCTTCCTGCCACCATCCCTATCAGGAGCCAGATGTAGCCATCTTTGGATTTGGCATCGATTTCCTGGTCTTTGGCCCCAGATATGTGGCCCAGGCGGTTACACTGAAACAAGGTTTTGAATTAACGTTTGGTATCCTTAGGTAATTTGACTACTAAAAAGAATTATTCAACTAAAACTGAAATTGTGTTGTCAGATCAAGTGCTTCCCAAACGTTTACAGCCTTGTACAAAAAACAGTTTTAGTTTGAACTGATGTAAGTATACACATCAGTTTGTTATTCCGGTTCCGGCGCCGCGCGAGTGGCAGCCCGCTACAGTAGCTCCGGCTCATCGGTGAGCCTTTTCGCGTGTTTTTGTTCCTTAATATTACTCTACCTCATACCTTTTTCATATAGTTGATAGTCGTAACTTGCGTAGCAATGGACACCCAAACTGTGGTATTCTTGCTGCTGCTGGTGGCTATTTTTTCCGCGATCGTGTCCGGCGACTTGGCTCGGAGCCGCGCCCCCATTGTCTACAGCCGGAATCAGCTGTTAGCACTCCGTGCTAACCCCGCGCCGGCTCCCGGGGTGAGACCCTGATTTGCTTTTATCATACCAGCCCTCGCGGATCCTGAGGTCCTCTGGCGCCGGCCTTTTATTTATTCCAAGGGTGAGGACCAAAATGCATGGCGAGGCTGCATTCAGCCGTTTTGGTCCTCACCTTTGGAATAGCCTGCCAGAGGATGTCAGGTCTGCAGAGACTGTTGATATTTTTAAGAGGAAGCTCAAGACACACCTTTTTAGTTTGGCTTTCAACAACTTTTAAATAATTTATCTTTTCTTTTGATTGAAGATAATTCTGTTTTGCTTTGAATGTTTTAAAGCACTTTGAGTTGCATTTTTATGTATGAAAAGTGCTATATAAATAAAATGTGATTGAATGTGATTGATCCCCCGTGAGCTGAGGAGGAAGAGACGGGGATCTCGTGCGGGGGTGAAACGCCGGGAAAGGAGGAGACGATACCATCCCGTCCTCCCGTCTGTTATCATGGGGAATGTTAGATCGCTCCCCAACAAGATGGACGAGCTAGCGGCGCTTACCCGGCATGAGAGGGACTTCCGGGAGGCTAGCCTGATGCTATTCACGGAGTCGTGGCTAACAGCGCTAACGCCGAACGCGGTCGTAGAATTGGACGGCTTCCAAATCATACGCGCGGGCAGGACGCTGGAGAGTGGAAAGAGGAAAGGAGGAGGGCTGGCTGTGTTTGTGAACGATAGATGGTGTAATCCAAGGCACATCACGATTAAGGAGCAGCTTTGCAGCAGGGATATTGAGCTGCTAGCTGTTGGCATGAGACCATTCTACATCCCGCAAGAGTTTAGTCATGTGATCGCGGTGACCGTCTACGTCCCACCAGCTGCCAGCGGCGACACAGCCTGTGATGTCTTGACTGCAGCAGTGAGCAGGCTACAAACACAGCACCCAAATGCCCTGATACTCATCTCTGGTGACTTCAATCATGCCTCCCCTTCCTCCTCTCTGCCTTCATTCACACAGTATGTCACCTGCCACACCAGGGACAATAAAACACTGGACCTTTTCTATGCTAACACCAAGGAGGCATACACATCACTGCCCCTCCCCCCGCTGGACAAAGCTGATCACAACCTGGTGGCTCTTCAGTCTGTGTACAAACCTCTGGTCCGCAGGCAGCCAGCTGTGACCCGCACGGTTCAGAGATGGTCTGGAGAGGCCGAGGAGGCCTTAAAGGACTGCTTCAGCACAACTGTGTGGGAAGTATTCAGCGATGCTCACGGGGAAGACATTAGTAGTCTAACGGACACTGTTACAGACTATATAAATTTCTGCATGGGGAACACCATACCCACCAGGACAGGTGTTTCTCCAACAACAAACCCTGGATCACACCAGACATAAAAGCTCTCCTGAAGGAGAAGAGGAGGGCTTTTGCGTCAGGCAACATAGAGGAGCGGAAGACTGTGCAGCGCCAGCTGAGGAGGAGGATCAGAGAGGGGAAAAGGTCCTACAGGAAGAGGATGGAGGAGCAGCTGCTGCAGAATAACGCCAGGGGAGTCTGGAGGGGCCTGAAGACCATCTCAGACCACGGACAACCCAAGACCCGGACTGGGGGGGACCTGCAGTGTGCAAATGAGCTGAACCTCTTTTTCAATAGGTTCGATCAGATGCCTGCCCCCACTCAGTCTCTCCTGCTGCAGCCTCCACCTATTCCTCCTGCTGGGCGTGTCACCCCCTCCCCCCTTTTCTCCACAGTCTCCAGCTCCCAGCTACACCAGATAGCCACCACTCCCTCCTGCCCAGCCTTGGCCTTCACAACATCTCAGGTGAGGAACCAGCTGAAGAAGATGAAGGTGCGGAAGGCAGCGGGCCAGATGGCATTAGCCCTCAGCTCCTCAAATCCGGCGCAGACCAGCTGTGTGGAATTGTCCAGCACATGTTCAACCTGAGCCTGAAGCTGGGCAGGGTCCCCCAGCTATGGAAAACATCCTGCCTGGTCCCGGTGCCAAAGACCCCCCACCCGAAGTAGCTCAACAGCTTCAGACCAGTGGCGCTGACGTCTCACCTGATGAAGACCCTGGAGAGACTGGTCCTTGTCCACCTGCGCCCCCTGGTGAGCTCCTCAATGGACCCACTCCAGTTCGCATATCAGCCTGGCATCAGTGTGGATGATGCCATCATCTACCTCCTCCACACTTCACTCTCCCACCTGGAGAAGGCGGGGAGCACTGTGAGGATCATGTTCTTTGATTTTTCCAGTGCTTTCAACACCATCCAGCCCACCCTACTGGGAGACAAGCTGGAGCGGGCGGGGGTGGCCCACCACCTCACCACATGGATCCAGGACTACCTCACAAACTGGCCACAATATGTGAGGACACAGGACTGTGTGTCTGACGTGCTCCTCTGTAACACGGGGGCCCCACAGGGAACTGTCTTGGCTCCCTTCCTGTTCACCCTCTACACCTCGGACTTCAACTACAACACCCCTACCTGTCACCTGCAGAAGTTCTCTGACGACTCTGCGATTGTCGGCCTCATCACAGGCGATGATGATCGGGAGTACAGAGAACTTACTCAGGGTTTTTCTGGACTGGTGCCAGCAGAACCGCCTCCTGATCAATGCGGGGAAATCCAAAGAAATGGTGGTGGATTTCGGTAGGCGCCAGCACTCTTCACCTGCACCAGGGAATATCCGGGGAACAGATGTTGAGAGAGTCTCAACTTACAAGTACCTGGGTGTTCATCTGAACAATAAACTGGACTGGTGAGACAACACAGACGCCCTTTATAGGAAGAGCCAGAGCAGACTCTTCCTACTCAGGAGACTGAGGTCTTTTGGGGTTCAGGGGACACTCCTCAGGAACTTTTATGACTCGGTGGTTGCATCAATCATCTTCCAGGGAGTGGTCACCTGGGCAGGCGGCGTCTTGGCCCGGGACAAGAAGCGGCTGGACAAACTGGTCAGGAGGGCCGGCTCTGTTCTGGGCTGCTCCCTGGACTCTGTGGACTCGGTGGGGGACAGGAGGATGTTGGCCAAGCTGTCATCAATGCTGGACAACCCGGACCACCCCCTCCAGGGCACCCTAACAGCACTCCACAGCTCCTTCAGTGACAGACTGTTACACCCTCGCTGTGCAAAGGAGAGATTCTGCCGTTCCTTCTTGCCTGCTGCTGTCAGACTCTTTAACAAGAACATTGTGTAGTCTCTACAAACTGGCGGACATTAGTGCAATTGTGCAGTCCTGCACCTGAGCTCATATCGTGCAATACCCAATATTCCCCACTACTGTAATACCGTGAAATACTCAACATTCCCCACTACCGTTAGTCTAGTTTTATTTTTATCCAATGCTGTCCCTTACATTTCACTACAGCACTGCAGTACTGTCACTTACTTAGAGTATTTTTCCTCTGTACTATGTACAGGCCAAAATGAGTGCTCCTCATACTTTTTATGTAGATGTATGTTGGTGTGTATATACATGTGTATATACACATGTTGCTGCGTATATTTACATAGGTTTGATCCTGAATGTTTGCTGTCAATGTTATACATTAGTGGCTACATTATGCCGCCGTCCTTGTGTGATATAGATCACACAGGGACGGATGGCTTTGCTGCTGTAACAATGAAAATGTCCCCACTGTGGGATCAATAAAGGCATTCTTATCTCATCTTATCTTATCTTAAGAAAACAGACATTTGCGCATGTCCTATAATAACACTTGAAGATTCTTAAACTAGTTGTGACACTATGGGCTGAAATATGTGCCACCAGAAACGGAATCTGAACAACACACTAAAGGCAAACATTATCCTAAACATAAATTAAATACATTTACTCACCACATCTTTGCTGGATCTCTCACCAGAGTGTGCATGGCAGAGATGGGAAATTAAGGTCCAGAAAGTAAAAACCCTGCCACAGTTCGTCTTGAACCACAGGTGCTTCTAATCAACTGAGCTCGTTTACCTGCCGGTTGAGTAGAAACACCTCTGGCTAAAAAAGTATCGACATTATCCACGGCCAGGATTCTGGAATCTTCTTGCTTGTTCTTCTTTTTTCTTTATTGGTGGGTGGCAGCTGGCGTTTGAGGTGCATTAACGCCACCTACTGTGATGGAGTATGGGTCAGAGTAGTATTATGACTATTGCTCAGTAGGAGAAAAAAAACCAGACCTCAATTCTCTTTCTCAACCCTGTTTCTCTTAAAAACCTAAAAACACAATCATTCACACTCACATTTGTGGTCTATCAAGTGGGAAGTGAACCCACGCCAAAGTCAGGTGACTGCACCACCACCTTAACCAAAGCTGCAGAAGACAACATTTTTTCATCTTTGCTGACATCGCAAAAAAGGCGAGACAACTCAAAAAGCAACGTAAGATTCAACACACCTGGGTAACGAGCTGTAAGATATTCATCAAACTGAACGGGACTCAAGAAGAAGCAAAAGTGCTGGTGGTGAGTACTGATACGAACAGAATCAAGGTTACATCCATCCATCCATCCATTATCGATACCGCTTATCCGCACAAGGGTCGCGGGGCGTGCTGCAGCCTATCCCAGCTGTCTTCAGGCAGTAGGCGGGGTTGGTTGCCAGCCAATCGCAGGGCACACTAAGACAAACATCCACACTCACAATCACACCTAGGGGCAATTTAGTGAGTCCAATCAACTTACCATGCATGTTTTTGGAATGTGGGAGGAAACCGGAGTACCCGGAGAAAATCCACGCAGGCACAGGGAGAACATGCAAACTCCACACAGGGAGGCCGCCGGGATCGAACCCACGACCTCTGAACTGTGAGGCGGATGTGCTAACCAGTCGACCACCGTGCCGCCTCAAGGTTACATGACTCTATATATCCAACATGTTCAACACCACAAACACACAGACTATGTCAAGGAACAACGGAAATATGAACATGCAACAGAGAACGCTCTACCATAAACAGATGGAACTGGACACTCTTGAATACATGGAGCACAACACAACTGATCTTAATACAGAAATAGATCCTGATGACAACTTTCTCTAGTTGTTGCAGCAGCTGTCCGGATGCCTTTTCCATCGTTAACAACTGTAATTATTTTGCACAAGATCAGTATGAAAATAGTATGTAATCAGTGGGTAAACTTTCAATAGTACATTTTAATAGTAGAAGAATGTCTAAAAATTTCATCTCTATCAAAGACTATTTAAAGCAATTCACTCAGCCATTTAGTATTATTGCAGTTACAGAAACTTAGTTCAATGTTGATAAAGGTATTGATTTTTGTCTCGATGATTATGAATTATACTATATGAATAGAGAAAAAAAATGGGGGGCGGGGTTGCTTTATACACTCACAAATAAATGAAATGTATGGTCTTAACAGATATGACGTGCAATAGATGAAACAATGGAATCTTTGACTGTAGAAAAATTTAAGTTGTGTATATCGATCACCTGGTCCAAATATAGAAAGCTTCAGTGAATGGATGGAAAAATTATTTTCCACTGTAAATCAAAAAACATTAATTATATGTGGTGATTTCAATATTGACCTATTGAATCCAACCAAACTGAAAATCATAGATGACTTTTTGGATACGATGTACAGTATGTCCCTTTATCCAAAAATAACAAAGCCAAGCAGAATAACATCACACAGTGCCACAATTATTGACAACATCTATACTAATAACATCATGGGAAATCTAACCACGAGTGGCCTGTTTATATGTGACATCAGTGACCACTTACCTGTATTTATTTTGTTTGACTGTGATGTAAATAAAATTAAAGGTGACATAAAAGTTACTCACAAACGAATACAAACTGGAGAAAATATAAACACCTTTAACAATAGTCTAATGTTCCAGGATTGGAGCGCAGTCTACAGGGAATCAGATGTGGATAGTGCATGTGGTCATTTCTTAGACATTTTCACTTCTCTGTATAATACACACTGCCCTGTTTAAGAACGCAGTGTAAAGAAGAAAATAAATAAAAGTCCGTGGCTTACCAAAGGAATAATAAATGCATGTACAAAAGAAAAACAATCTCTATAAATGGTTCATTAAGTTCAAAACGTTCAAAAGTTCAAAAAGAAGCAGAACAAAGATATGAGATTTATAAAAATAAATTAACAGACATAATAAGAACTAGCAAAAAGGTGTATTATAAAAAAATATTATATGAGAATAAAAATAAAATTAAAAAAAAAACTTGGGATATACTCAACAATTTAGTTAAACTGGGATCTGCTAAAGCAACATATCCAGATTATTTCATTGATAAGAATGGTGTAAATCACAATATGGATAATGTAGTAAACTATTTTAATATTTTTTTTGTAAATGTTGGCCCGGAGTTGCCTGGTGAGATTCCAGACCAGGACAACCAATGTAATCACACAATTAAAAGGAACCATTACTCTATTTTTCTTTCAGCCGTAGATGAGCAGGAGGTGACAAACATTGTTCCATCCATCCATTATCTGTACCGCTTATCCTCACAAGGGTCGCGGGGCGTGCTGGAGCCTATCCCAGCTGTCTTTGGGCAGTAGGCGGGGGACACCCTGAATTGGTTGACAAACATTGCTCTCAAATGCAAAAATAAACTATCCACTGACTTCCATGATATTGATATGATAATTGTTAAAAAAGTTATACATAACATTGCAACACCTCAGACCTATGTCTGTAATTTATCATTCCAATCTGGCCATTTTCCAAGTAAAATGAAAGTTGCTAAAGTAATTCCATTATACAAAAATGACAGCAAACACAGCTACACAAACTACAGACCTATATCTCCACTACCACAATTTTCTAAAATCCTGGAAAAACGTTTTAATTCCTGACTGGGAAAGTTTCTTTGCAAACATCAGATAATTAATCATGGTCAATATGGATTTAGAACAAAAACAACCACCTCAATGGCAATAATTGAAGCAATAGAAGTGATCACTAATGCACTGAACCAGCATACTATTGGAATTTTTATCGACTTGAAAAAAGCTTTTGATACAATCAATCACCCAATTCTACTCAACAAACTTAATTTCTATGGTATTAGGGGGTTGCTGGGGAGTGGTTAAGAAGCTATTTAACAGGCAGGGTACAATATGTTAAAATGGTACCTTACTCATCAAAAAATCTCAGTATTTCTTGTGGTGTCCCCCAGGGGTCCGTTTTGGGACCAAAACTTTTCAATGTCTATATCAATGATATATTTGACATATCTCAATCACCAAAAGTTATACTCAGCAGATGACACCAATATATTTCTTAGCAGTAATGATTATAATGAACTTGCAAACATGGTAAATGAGGAATTAAATAAATTGAAGAAGTGGTTGTATAATAATAAATTAACATTAAATCTGAGTAAGACAAAGGCAATGGTGTTTTGTAGTTCATATTGAGTATGTAGATGATAATACATTTTTAGGGGTTTTAATAGACAGTAAACTATCATAAAAGCCCACATCAGACACATAAAAACAAAAATCTCCAAAAGTCTGTCAATTATAAATAGAGTTCAACCATTTCTTGATGAAAATACACTGCGTACTTTATACTACTCCTTGGTACTACCATATTTTACGTATTGTATTGAAGTGTGGGGAAACAGTTACCAATGTACAATCAATCCATTAGTTACTTTACTTAAACGAGCTGTGCGGATCATTCACAAGGTTGAATTTCTAGAACACACACACAATCTTTTCATTCAGTCAAAACTATTAAAAATACATGATCTTGTAAAATATTATACATGAATCATTTTATTTAAAGCTTTCAACAAATAACTACCAAGTAACATACAACACTTTTTTCAAAATTCGGGAGAAGACGCATAATTTGAGAGGATATGGAGATTTCACATTACCTAGAGTCTGATCTACTCGGAAAAGCTTTTGTGAGTGGTGTGAAACTTTGGAACAGCCTGGATATCCAACACAAACTGTGCCAAAATATTCACAGATTTAAACTGTTATATAAACATATGCTCTGGTCACAATATAGTGAGAGCGGGTCTTAATGCCATGCAATGTTTATCTGCAATATGCAATTATGCAATATGGAATCAATTCTCTGTCTTGAAATGTTGATGTGTGCTTGTTGTTCCTCACCAAGTTGGCATGTATTGTTTATTACCCATCTGGTATCGTTGTCTTTACCATTGCTGGTTTGAGTTTTTTTTATGTTGTTCTTACTATTATTGGTATGTGCTTGTCTTACCATTGCTGGTATATATTATTATTAATCTAAACTAAATAGTTAACTGAATGAATGACATTTGTCTTAAAACAGCTTAACTATGATCCCTTGTTGCATTTTATCCAAAGAACCCTGTTGATGTTATTGTGCAAGGAGAAAGTTAAGGCATGCATGCCTCCGGCGACCGTGTTTCTTCTTTGTTTTTAAAAGAAGTAGAAGGAGGCAATGAGGAAGTTTTACTTTCGATTTGCACAACAATGATGACGACGACAAGCGTTTAAAAGTGCAGGATTGTACCTTTGGATAAAATGCACTACAGCATCCTAGTTAAGGTAAGTCAACTAAAACTTTAACGTAGTTATTAACGAACGTTCCGTCGTAATCGCCCGCTGCCACGGTTGAAGTTCAATTCCTCTCACAACCTGCAGCTTGGTATTTATGCTTCATTTTTCATTTTTTAAATTAAATTTATTGTATAGATGTTTGTCTCTGTGTGCCCTGCAATTGGCTGGCAACCAATTCAGGATGTCCCCCGCCTACTGCCCGAAGACAGCTGGGATAGGCTCCAGCACGCCCGTGACCCTTGTGAGGATAAGCGGTATGGATAATGAATGAATGAATTTATTGTATATCAACTATTTAGAAGTGTGGGAAGCATGTCTGGGGTTTGCAACAGTGTAACAGAGGCATAAATCCTCCCAATATAAAACTTAAATAAAAATATAATCCATCCATCTATTATCCATACTGCTCATCCTCACAAGGGTCGCGGGCGTGCTGGAGCCTATCACAGCTGTCATCGGGCAGTATGCGGGGGACAAACATCCACACTCACACTCACATTTAGGGGCAATTTAGAGTGTCCAATCAACTTACCATGCATGTTTTGGGAATGTGGGAGAAAACCGGAGTACACGGACAAAACCCACGCAGGCACGGGGAGAACATGCAAACTCCACACAGGGAGGCCGGATCGAACCCACGACCTCTGAACTGTGAGGCGGATGTGCTAACCAGTCGATCACCGTGCCGCCCTTAAGAATATAATATAAAATAATAATAATCATAATAATAATAATAGTAAGTCAGACTCTACGTCGCGGTTTTTCACCAATCACGCCGTGTTCTGGTCCCCATTAACCGCAATAAATGAGGGATCACTGTATTCCTTTCCATCAATTACCACTTGCCAAAATCACAACTCTTAATCACAAATAACCAGCATTGGCAAAATTCCACTGTAGTTAAAGGGATGGTGGGGCCGGATGGCCATGTTTTCACTAACAAGTTCATTTTATATATTTTTTGATCAGGAAAATGAGAAGGGTTTTATCCATTTATTTTGGAGGAATTGGGTAAGAAGTGACCACATGAATATTGCTCCTTGATAATGAGCACAATGGCCGCGCCCCCTACCGTTCTATCCTTGTTCGGCCGGAGTCACGCGAGGAACCGATTCCAAACCCTCCATCAGAAATCATTGTACTTTTATTGCTTATAACATCCAAAAACTGCATCAATTGGCACCAAAATGTATGTGGACATCTCTACTAATGCCCACTTCAACATATCAAAAGGATTAACCTCTCCGTGGCTGATTTATATGAGAATGAGGAAATGTGGAAGTCAGCAGAGCTACCTACATTTAGGCTGGGCCGAGTGCACACTGCTTCTTTGCTTTAAAAATAATAATAATAATAATAAACTGCCTCTTTGCTGATCACGGTTAGGACGGGTGAGGCATTAAATACCAGTCAGGATATTTACAGTATACTGAAGTGGGAATGAGTAGACGTGCTCATTTATTTGGATGAGGAATTTTTTTTCGACTTACAACGCGCCGTCCAATTTGGAAGGTAATGGCCGAAATGGCACGTTCCAATGCGGCCACACTCGGTTGTGCAGTCAGCCTCGCTGGAACTTTTCGTTTGCTGTTCGATGAGGGCTTTTGTCACTCTCACGCCGCTTCACTCAAGCAGAAGGTGGCGGCTGCAAGCAAAAAGCTAAACTTCTTGCGAGGCGACATGAAGACACAGGCTCATCTTCACCTCCACACGCTGGGCGGACAGTAAGGAGCTAATGTTGTTGTGCTACTGCCTTTTGTTTTAACGACCTGAAGCTAGTTGTTGCTATTAGCCATCCCATTATCCTACCTTTAGCCGGGGAGGGAAGAAGGGGACGTAAAGCTCCAATCCGCCTGCTGCTGCTGCAAGCCGCCGTCCCTCTCCCTCCTGAGACACGAGTTTAGCGTCGCTAAATGTCCGAAATATAAGCAGTCGGGGTTCGTGTGCGCATTCATGCTCTTGTCAACTTCAGCTTGTGAAAGTGGAGGAGCAATCGCCACAGTATTTTTTATTTTGTGGAGGTGATCATGATGAGATCCCGTTTTATGTTAATAAATCCAAACTATTGTGCAGAACACTTTTATACTTTCACAGGTTGAAGAGTAGTAATGTGCATCTGCATTTTGGCGGCGATCGGTCACCGTTTTCGACAGCAGAACTGACAAAGCAAGCAATATTACCATGCCTCGCGTGACGTAGACCGGGGGCGTGGAAATTTGTCGTAAACCTAATCACCAAAAAATACCTTAAATCACTACAGTCTTTTGAGGTGGGCATTTTAGTACTAATGTCATTTTTACATGCAAACCTATTATATCAGTGCCAATGTTAAGGTCACCCAATCTCAATAATCTTGTCTTCTCATAGGAGGTAAGTACAAGGTGGTGCAGTCTGATTTGTTTTTACCCCAAAATCTACAGGATCCCATTTCACGTCATGACAATGACAAAGCAGAAAAAGATATTAAAATCTGTATTTACAACCCTAACCTTTAGCTATTACGTAGATGTGAATTCGAGGCTCTTTTTATTTTTGTTGATCATCTTTGAGATATTTTATCTTTCGTAGAGTGTATTCAATTAAATTAATTTGAATTACAACCTTGACAAAGGCCATAACAAAAATATATGATGTGTTTTAAATGAACCCCAAAAATGCATTAATAAAGTAAAACGAAACAAATGAAACTAGGTTATATCAAATTAGACCAAACCAAGTGAAGGTGTTAAATCTAAAAGTGAAATATCAGTTAAGTCAGTCGTAAGTCAGTGGATGTACACGATGTGCTTCGTCTCAAGGCTTGGGCGAGTGTACATGAGCTTACAGCCAACACTTAAAGCTGAAGTCAACCCAAGTTGACTAGTTGAAACAAGGCATTCTGATTAATATTGCGTTTGTGGATTAAGGGTTAAGCAGCAAAAGTCACCTGTTTTTAGCCATCTCACTTCTGTCGACTAAAAATGACATCACAGTTGCTCAACAACCAATCATAGCTCAGCTTCAGTAAACAGGTGAGCTGTGATTGGTTGTTTATCTACACTACACACTGAACCTGACAGAGCCCAATAGGATCTACAACAAAGGATGGTGGAAAACCTATCATTAAGTCTGTTATGTCTTTTCTTAAAATAATATGACAAAAAAAATCTCAAATTCAGTTTTTAATTTGTCATTATTGAGTGTACAGGAAACACACTGCAGTTTAACAAATAAATAAAATAAAATAAAGGGGTCTAAATACAAAATGACTGTATATTACTTATTGTCAAATTCCTGTAATAAATAATTTACAATTTTGTAAAAACAAAACTATTATTCCATGTGCATTTTTCACATTTGGCGTCAAGGGTAGTGGCTTGACATTCCTGATTGGACCAGTATTAGATGCTGGCACAGTTATAGAGACTGAGAGCAAGTGTCCAAAATAGGTTAACATGGATTACTGTAAATGTTAAAAAACGAAAGGCTACAATCAGTGAATGCCCCACTAAGCAGTCCAGCACTAATCACGAATAATCGCTGTGTTCAGTTGACATGCATGCCTGACAGGTCTCTGAACGACTGAGCAAATTAATATTCACCAGTGTCCTTTATCCCTTCTTTCTCTGTCTCCATATGTGTTGGCATCTTTCTCTTCAGTTGAGTGAAGTTGAGGTGAATGGGCAAATTGAGCAGGTATGCGAGCAAGTCTACAGCGAAATGCAGGCCCAGGCCATGGAGGCTGCATTGAACAGGTTGGACAGAATGGACAGGATGGATACCATGGATACGTTGCCCATGCCAGGATGTTTCCGAATGAGGAGCCACAGCTATGTGAGAGCGATTGATCAGGGCTGTGCTGGGGAGGAGGAAGGAGAAGGAGGAAGACCTCTGCTTTTGCTGCCATCCTCTCCGCCACGCACATCTGCCACGACAGTCAGGACCATCCAGAGCAGCACAGGTAGGATCCGTTTAAAAGCCCAAGTTGTTTTCCATTCATGCAGTTCCAGCACCCTCTGGTGGTTATTTTATAGTACAGTTTAATTAGTTGCCACCTATGTTTAAGACCCATGCTAATCGCCAATAGGAGCGCATAACTGGCCAAGCCTATTTCTTTGTGAAAGCTGTTATGTACAAAAAGTGAATATTGTGATGTTTTTTTTATTATTATTAATTTTTTTTTATTAGGTGTCCTTTATTTTACAATATCGTGAGCTTTTTATACATCGCCAAACTCCCCACAATATTGTGATAATTAGAGTATTGTGACATTTGGATATCGTGAAATCCCTAATGTTGACCTTGGCAATGTGAGGACTTTGATAGTGTACATTTACAACATGATATATAAATCATTATCATATTTAGTTGTTTGTTTGTTTTTGGGCTGTCAAAATCATGCTTGGTATGATATGACTTTTGCTCTCGTTATTTATAGTCTCTTCTTGTTATTTGTCACAGTTATGTCAGCCAAGCACAAAGTGGAAAGAGTTTATGTTTCATATGCACTTTATATTTCTTTGTTGCCAAGATAACTCAATAACCACATAACTAATTTCCAGGAAAGATGTTATACGGAGGTAATATGAGCAATGGAAGACATTGTAACAATTAAGTGAAAGTTTGTCTTTTCTTTACTTATCATCGCGGGCATCGTTGCCACAGTTGCCCTAAAAAGGAACTTAGTTACTTTACTGATTGCTTGATTTTAAAGGTAACTAAATTAGATTACAAGTTACTTAAATAGTTACATTTAGCAATCGTCGACAACCCTGTTAACATGAAAATGACACCCAGGTTTGCCACTTAATTGGAAGTGCATTTTTAACAATGACCTTTAAGAATAAAATTTGTTTTTATTAAAAATAAAATAAATACGAGCTTTTTGACTTAACATAATTATTTTAATTTTAAAAAGTGATTCTTTCATGGATTTCATGGAGCATATCATAACATGCTTTGCATGTATGAGGTACCGAACTCCCTGATACTTGCTGTACCAGCAGTGAGTCACGTTTGTTTTCAGTGATGGTTGGACTCCGCCAAGGCTGCCCTTTATCACCAATTCTGTTCATAACCTTTATGGACAATTTCTAGGCCTAGCCGAGGCTTTGAGGGGCTCCGGTTTGGTGGCCTCAGTATGGCATCCCTGCTTTTTGCAGATGATGTAGAACTGTAGGCTTCTTCAAGCCGTGATCTTCAACTCTCACTGGAGTGGTTCACAGCCTAGTGTGAAGCGGTTGGCATAAATATCAGCACATCCAAATTTGAGACCATGGTCCCCCGTCGGAAAAGGGTGGAATGCACTTTCCGAGTCGAGGATGAGCTTCTGCCCCAAGTGGAGGAGTTAAAGTATCATGGGGTCCTGTTCATCAGTGAGGGCAGGATGGCGCGAGAGACTGACAGCCAGCTCAGTGCAGCATCTGCTGTGATGCAAACTCTGTAGCAGTCTGTCATGGTGAAGAAGGAGCTGAGCCAAAAGGCGAAGTTGATCTATGTTCCTACCCTCCCCTATGGTCAGGACCCACAGTTTGTGACCAAAAGAATGTGTAAAATAGTCCTAGTTTGTCACTTATATTTTAGCACACGTCATTTTAAGCATACTTAAGTCTCAGTACAATTTGTATAAATATGGTCCTGCATTGACCACTTATAAATAATGGAAAACGTAATTTAATGAAACACAAACATTTCTAGTCAGCTAACCTCTGAAACGAGCGAAAGAGACTCATTTAAGGGGCTCATAAACTATGCCCATGTTTGGGCTTCCAGAATGGAGCGGTCCGCATGTCACCTGCAGTGTTTCGTCAGTGGTGAGAGTGAATGTATGTGTGACATTGTACTCTGTGCTTCAAACAATAGTAGAACAACGGAGTGTGCAACCTCGGTAGTGCTGCTGAAACTCTAAGAGAAGTGGGAATGGTGTGATGTCCTGTTTGTAGGTTCGCCTTGCAAATTTTTTGTCACATTTTTCTTTCCCCCTCCATCAACCACATATGCCAAATAATTTCTTTATATGAGAAGAATATGAAAATACAAAATGTAAATACAGCTCATGTTGGAATTTTTGTAATACACTGCATACATTTCCTGTGCTCTTTGACGGTGAGAGCAGTGTGCAATTGGTCACACACGTAACTTCGAGGGAACATTGCCAGTCGTATGCTGTATTGACACTAAATTCTTATGACAGTAACGACACAGTGCCGTAAAGTTTTTTCAACATCTACAATGAACAATGTTGGGAATAACGGCGTTTAAGTATAACAGCGTTACTAACATCAGTAATTTTTGAGTAATGAAGTAATCAAACTAATTACTTTACTAATCCCCCCAGGAATCTGCAGAGAAAAGGTGTTGAGTCCAGAGAAAACAATCCTGATTCTGAGGAGAGCAAATTTTGATTACGCGGCTTGAAATTAGATTTTCCGCGGGCATTAAAAACACAACCTAAAATGACAAGCTATAAAGCAAGAATAAATTAAGGAAATTATCATCAAAACCAAAACACTGTGGAACATTGTGGTTACAAAATAATTAACATCAGTAATCATATGTGTTGACTTGACGTGTTCCTTTCAAATTGTCTTGACATTTAACACTACATGTGAGATATTGCAAACATTTGTTACCAATCCCTCCTTTAAAATATCTTGAAAAATAGTTGAACAAACTATTTACTGGCTTCTGATTTCAAAACTAGTTATCCATCAATTTGTTGTGTATATGTGATAATATAGGGCGGCACGGTGGTCGACTGGTTAGCACGTCCGCCTCACAGTTCAGAGGTTGTGGGTTCGATCCCGGCTCCGGCCTCGCTGTGTGGAGTTTGCATGTTCTCCCCGTGCCTGCGTGGGTTTCCTCCGGGTACTCCAGTTTCCTCCCACATTCCAAAAACATGCATGGTAAGTTGATTGGACTGTCTAAATTGCCCCTAGGTGTGATTGTGAGTGCGGATGTTTGTCTCTGTGTGCCCTGCGATTGGCTGGCAACCAATTCAGGGTGTCCCCCGCCAACTGCCCAAAGACAGCTGGGATAGCCTCCAGCACGCCCGCGACCCTTGTGAGGATAAGCGGTATGGATAATGAATGAATGAATGTGATAATATAAGGCGATCATACATTCTATGGGTTCACAGTTGTAACGGCCCTCCGAGGGACACCATAATAATGATGTGGCTCGCGACAAAAATGAGTTTGACACCCCTGCCCTACACATTGGGTCATCATGGACGCGTTCAGTTAAGTTCAGTTAAGTTTTTGTAATGTGAACGAGAACATAAAAAGATCGGATTGAACAAAAAAAATTCAGAACTTTTCAACCACATAGAAATATAAATTTGGATCTTACAGTTAATGGTTAACAATATCATTGCCTTCAATTGTGGTGAATTAATCGATTTTTTTTGTCCGGGTGCTTTTTAGAGGTTTTCTAGGTTTTCTAGGTGTGATTGTGAGTGTGAATGTTTGTTTGTCTCTGTGTGCCCTGCAATTGGCTGGCAACCAATTCGGGGTGTCCCCCGCCTACTGCCCGTTAACAGCTGGGGTAGGCTCCAGCACTCCCTTGTGAGGATAAGCGGTATAAATAATGGATGGATGGATGGATGGATAGTCTTTTGTTCCCAGAATGTACCTCTCACCAGGGGTGGAGCAACAGGGTTGCCAGGGGTGGCCATGAGGTGTTACAGGAATGTGAATGATGTGAGCCCGCGCTCATGGCCACCCATCACTGAGGTGTTGTGTGTCCCTGGCCACCACACAGATTTTTTTTTTTGCTACGCCTCTTACGTTTTCTTTTTGCATTATCACAACCTCCTTTCACCAGCATTGTTCTGGTGATAAAGGTCTTTTGATTCGAAGTGTGGAGCAGAAGTATGTCAGCAAAAAAAAAAAAAAAACTTGGCGATTCACCGTTAGCCCTTGTACGAGTGGATGAAAAATGTACTTGTCGTGTTTTAGGGGCAAAATGCAGCTATTTAGGGACAGTCTGGAGCCAAGCTGCAGTGGTCCATTTTCTGTATGTAGTATGTGCCATTCACAAGTAAGTCTCGAGTTGTAACCAAGTCTCAGCCAAGTCATGTCGAGTCGCCATCAAATTTCAAGCAAGTCAAGTCAAGACATTACTTGGTTCAAGTAAGTCATAAGTCAAGTCAAGTCTTGCTCAGTAAAACATATGTTGAAGGTTTTTTTTTTTCACTAATCCTACTACAAAAAGTACATTATAGTACCTGTAGAAATGTAATGAACATTTGGATCTCTAAAAATGAAATGAAAAACAATTAACTATAAAATGAATATCTACACTTTAGATTTATTTAGAAGAATGCATGTTATTTTTTCATACTAACGTTTACTGTATATGAATGGCACACTCTTACTGTGGTGAAAAATTCTGAAATATGCTGAATGAGGGTGTAAATGTGTATAATAATCAGATTTAAAAACTACGTACTTTGTTTCAGGTGCAAATCTGTTACCCAAATTGAATTAGTGTGTGTTAATGGGTGAATGAAAGGCATTTGTGGGGGTTGTTTCATTTTATTTGTGTGCTGTGGTTTGGTTTATTTCATGTGTTTTTCTTTCCCAGTTTGGTGTGGATGGTGTCCAGCTTGGCTGCTTTTGGCGGCAATTCCGTCGGGCACCACATTTATATTTTAGTTAGTTATTTTTGGGGGCGAATCCTGGGGGGAGTGGATTCTCTGGAGGGGGCTGCACACCTCGAGCCCGGCAAGCCCCTGTAGACTAGGTTTTGTTTTTGTTTTATATGGGATTGTTTCGTTTGGTTGTGTGGGACTTTTTTTTTTTTTTTCTACAAACCTTCATTTGGTTTGTATTTTAAGTGTGGGGTGTTACGGCCCATGATGAGTCGTGGCCATTAAATTGTTAGTGTGCGGGTGCTCTCCCCTGCTCCTCCTCCCTGATTGGTGGCCTTCGGCCCCAATTCAGCCATCCAACCTTCATTTATCCTTTTGTGTAGCCACTCTATCCATTTGTTTCTGCCATAACATCTATAATTCATTAATCAGTCCATTTTAGTCATTTCGTGTGTGCACTAGGGCAGTCAGGATTCGGGGGTGATCACTCGATTTTCACATACAATAAACGGGTTTTTAATTTATCGGCCTTAAAATGAAAAAAAGGGCAGATGTCAATAATCACCAAGTTGCCAAATATCGGCCCCGATAATCGGCCCGGCCCATAATCGGTCTATCACTACCAAGTCTCAAGTGAAGTTATTCCCGTGTTTTTGGTAAGCAAGTCGCAAGTCCTAAAAATAGCAACTCTAGTCTCACTCGAGTCAAGTCATGACTTGAGTCCCCCCATCTCTGGTCATTAGTATCCTTCCAAATCCAAGTCATCTCCGTCCCAAGGTAGCTAAGAGTCTCATGTTAAATTATAAGTACAGGAGATGCTCCCTTAATTGGGTAAAATAAAATAAAACTGATCAATCTTCGCATAAGGTGAGCTCTCATGATCTTAAGGCGATGAATGGCTTCGAATGCGTCCGGGCGAAAATGACGAGAGCTACTGAAATGCAGGTAGACTCTTCCAACTGCATCCCCCCACTGTTTACGTAATTTTCTTTCTTTATGAAAGCTATGGAGGTTTACCTCGCTTTTTGGATTCCCCTTTGATTGATGCGAGTAGTAGTTCACAATTGCTTTGCTTTGCTCGGCATAGGGCAGCAATGTAACAGCAACCATATCATGTCATCATCCCAGAATGCATTGTGCACACAAAAACTTGATGGCTGCTGTGTATCAAATTATGTTGATAACATTTTTTTTTAACTGACAAGAAATTATTCTACATTCCTAACGTGTTTTAATATAGGTTGGAATGGCTTTACCATCGCGGACTGGAGCAACACTTGGGGTTTCACAAGGTCTGGTGGGAGGCTGGCCTTCTTGCAGGGGTAGAGATTCATCTGGCAGATTCCGCTGGCATTTGATTAGACATTTTCACTTCCTCGTCGTAAAGCATTTTCCTCATTATAGTTACTTAAGTTAATATCTTCCATTCGCCCAGGACCCAATGGGTTATTTATAATGGGTAACATAAATAGCCTTCCATACAGAATTTCAACCGGACGGTCTTTTGTCCCCCCCCCTCCCTTTTTTTTCTTTTTTTTCAAAGTTCTTGTTCAGCTTCAGGTCTTTGGTGTTGCATGTCGTTTAATATGCCCTTGAAAAAAAAATCCAGAAGTTCTAAATACTTAATTTGTTTAAGACATGTAAACTCAAGACAACTGAGTAAATTAATTTCTTCGTCAGGAATTATTTACAACTTGATTAAAATGATTGATTCCTGTAACATGGATACTTTAAGTGTAATTAACTTAAACCACCATTAAAAACATGTTCTTCTATCGATGTCTAAATATTGGATCTTATCAGGATCCTGTTTTTCAACAGACTTCCAATCCTTACATTGCTTTTTATGATTTAAATTTACCACCCATTTTCCCCATTGTATAGACAATTTGGTCCAGTTTGCTAACACCAAGGGTGTTCTAATACAGGATTTTTATCAGTAGGACATCAATTCAAAGTTCTTTTGATGTAGTGTCAGTTTTATGATACCTAGGGTGTCCTACACTGACTTTTACCTTAAAACAGGGTGATAATCAACTCGGTGTGTGGCAATCCTCAAGCTTCTACCACAAGTGGCGGAGGATTCTTGCCTATTGCGTCCACACAAAGTTGTCACTTACAATCCTGTTCATATCCACTCACACAGTTTTACACAGTCACACTTTTAGCAGCGTTTTTCACAGAGTTTAAGTCGCTCACAGGACACCGTCGCCCTTACAGTCTTATAGACTTACTCTGTTTTTTACCTTGACACTGACTAGTATTCTCAAGGCTTACACAGTTTTAAAGACTAACTCTGTCTCACAGTTTTAAAGACTAACTCTGTCTCTGTGTTACAGTTTTATAGACCCACTCTGTCTTACAGTTTTATAGACTAACTCTGTCTTACAGTTTTATAGACTCACTCTGTCTTACAGTTATATAGACTCACTCTGTCTTACAGTTTTATAGACTGACTCTGTCTTACAGTTTTATAGACTCACTCAGTCTTAACCACTTGACAAGGGACTAGTATTGTCAAGGTTTTTTTTTTTTTTACCAGCGCGCAATTCACTCATCCACGAGTGTCGTGAGTTTCCTACTCACCCAGAGATGTCTTCACTCCTCCGGCTTCTCGTCAACCTTTAGTTCCCAGAAGTGGAGCCAAAAACTAGTCCCGCAAAGGGTCTTAGAGCAGTGGCCACGGACTTTACCTGGAGGTTGACTCGACAGCTGGAAACCTTCCGGCATATAGGGATCCGGCTCGAAGGGCCAATTTAATGTCAGGTTCACACCAAGTGAGACATTAGTAAACAACGCATACAAGAGAAGACACTCGTCACAATATTGTCTGTTTTCTATCAAGGAGAGCGCGGGGAAGTAGAATATTACAGTTCCTAAAACCCTCTACCCGGCTCCTGCGCCTCCTCTCTTTTTATTTTCTTCGGAGTCCCTGATTACAAAGATGTTCCAGCTCTAAGAAAAAGGGGAGCGAAAGCAGCTGGAACGATCCAAACTTGTTTTGTCTATGCGTGTGGGTGTGCGTGTGTGTATGGGCATGTGTGGGTGTGTGTGTGTGTGTGTGGGTGTGTGTGTGTGTGTGTGTGGGGGGGTGCGTGGGGGTGTGTGTGTGTGTGTGTGTGTGTGTGTGTGTGTGTGTGTGAGTCATTATCATACATATGTGGAAGCAAAGCACACCAGGCAAGTTGGGCCTAGATATGGAAAAAGCTAAAGCTAAACCCACAAGCTAATAAAGCTAACAAGCCTATTAATAAAAATCTAACACATGAATCATGATATCCATTATTATTCTTACATATATTTAGCTGAAATTGCTGATCCGAACAACCAATGATTTTATAAAGGAAAATCTTGAAAATGATCAGGGGTGCCCAAACTTTTTTTCATACAACTGTATTGTATTATTGGTGAACTTAACGTAATAAACTATAAGCCATTAAAATGAACCAAAAAAATAATGTTGTAAAAAATACTGTATATTTATCCATGACATTCAAATGTGGCCCAAAGGACTTTGTGTTTGCTGTTTGGGATTGTCTTTATATTCAGTCTGTTACAGATGACCTACATTTCATGCTGCACTGGGAATTCATTTAGAGGTACATGTATAGCCACATTCACACGTTCTTTAGCAGCCTAACAGCCCAGTGGAAACTGAGCTCTTTATAGATGAATGGACATTTTATTGTAAATGGTGCTTCAATGATCAGTGAACTGAAAGAACCCTTACTGCCCTTCTGCAAAAGTGAATTATTGCTACAGGACTTTTTCCTCACTATGCTGTATTTTTATTAGTGGATTAATTTACAGTACACATTATGCAGTGGAACAAAAGTGTTGGTTTAGTGAAATACCGTAACCACTTTATTAGTAAATGATGGCCACATACAAACACATTCATGATTTATTTAACTGAACTGAATGTTAACGCACAAGTACAAATTTATGATTTTAAAGATCAAATCTCAAAATGAATCAATATTCTTCCCAAAAATATTTACCGAATGACTCTTGTGTAACATGACGCAATCACGACAGTGAACCAACAAAATAGTGATGTAAGTTTTAGTCTGGACTCTTTTAAGAGCAGATACACTTTATGTACATACTGTAGCCACTTTGCACAACATGGGACATTGGCAACATTGTCAAGTTGATCTAAAGTTTTATTTCAAATGGAATTAAAAAGTCTATAAAAAAAAATACATTGCTTTTAACTATTTCAAGCTGTAGGAACTCAGGTTTAAAATGTCAAACTTTGTGTTTTAATGAATATATATATATATATATATATATATATATATATATATATATATATATATATATATATATATATATATATATATATATATATATATATATATTATCGAATTTGCAGCAATTTATTGTCATTACGATTATAACCAGATACTGCAAATCAAAGAGATTTCAGGTGAAGCTTTGGTCTATGGCTTAAGAGCTTAATAGATGAGCCACTGCTGCTTCCAAATAGGCTATAGCATAGTTCAAGGTCAACACTGAACCACAGACCTTTTTCTGTGAGGTGAACTACGAGAAAAATGTGGATTCAGGTTAAATATATCTGACATCTCAAAAACTGTTTTTGATGTTAAAATGTAATTATATTTAGCCCATCCAAGAGAACTGGGATTTGCACAAAAATTCAGACTTGAATAAGCAAGAGGCTATTTCAAGGGATTCAATTTCAAAGTTGACCTCAGCAAACCCTTAACATTGTGCTGAACCATTAAAATAAAAAAAATAAAAATAAATAAAAACATGATCTGCCCTGACCTTGTCTAAAAGTAGCCTATTCTGCTGAAATTCTTGAATTGTGATAAGACCATTTGGTCCTGGGAGAAGAAGAGTGAGAACAGAAGCATGTGAAGAAGGAGGCTTCTAAATTTAACAAATTTGCACAAAAAAGTGCTGTCACAGTTAGCCCCAAGGCCCCCTTATGGCCAACACTCACATGTTCTTAGTATCACAGAAGCAGAAAAGGAAGTCACTCAAGACAGATAGACATTCATGCCTTATATTTCAGTTTAATCAGTTAAGTGACAGATTAAAATATTATATATATATATATATAATATACACACACACACACACACACATTTTACTATTTTACACTATTTCACCACAAGGCATTAATTGAGATACTATTAAACTGAATGTATAAAAAGTCATCTTTTATATGTCACTTCCTATTGGGAGGTGGCTGTCCCAATCTCTAACTCCTAAATTTCAATTCATTCAAAAAAAAAATGTAGAAGATTTTTGCCAATTTCAAAATTACTTTACTTTAATAGAACATTTTGGTTGCTTTTAAAAGTATGGTGAAAGATTTACATTGATTTTGTTTTTTTTTCAAATTAGAAGTTTCTACATGTATGTAAAAAAACCTGTCTCAACTTTTCATGTCACTACCGAAACGCAAAGAGTATTTGTCTGTAGGCAAGGCTTGGTTTTAGCCACAGCCCCAGAAATTTCACCAGTAAGAGACATTACCTTCATGTTCATCACTGGGCACATGGCGAGTAATTAGTTGGCAGCATAGCATTATTAAGTTATGTGACCTCCAAAGTCTGAAAATCAGCATGTGGTTTTAAGGACCTTCACTACCGAACACCTCATTTCGGCAATAAAATGAGCACTTTTGATTTTATTGCTAAATGTACTGTTTTCTATCTCTGTACACATGCTCAAAACTGTCTGTGGTAGCCACGCTGTGCCTAGCATTGTTGAGTATCGTCAACAACTATCATAAAATGTCACTACCGAAACGGTCACTACCGAAACATAATGGTTTCGGGAGTGACAATATGATGTTTATTTTTGAATAAAGTATTTTTTAAATAATATAATACATAGATACATATGTCATACATAGATCTCTCTGATTTTAACAATATTATATTTCATATTTTATCAAAATTTGAAGGTAAAAATAAACCCGAACCGGTCACCACCGAAACATACAGATAGGTTTCGGTTGTGACATAATGGTTTCGGTAGTGACAATATGATGTTTATTTTTTAATAAAGTAAGTTTTAAATAATATAATACATAGATACATATGTAATAAATAGATCTCTCTGATTTTAACAATATTCTATTTCATATTTTATCTTAATTTGAAGGGAAAAACACCAAAATGCCCAAAAGCCTAGCAGAGACAGGGTACAGACAAAGGGTTACAATTACCCAGTGAAATCCAAAGAATATTTAATAAAGGAAAGAGAAAGAAATAAGAGATGGAAGGAAGAAGGAAAGCTGAAGTCTACCAATGAATTATCCAGCAGAGAGCAAAGGAAAGTTCGAAGAGAATGGAGGAAAAGACAAAACCATCGGATGTCTCTCAAAAAACAGAGAGAGAGGGAACATACAGACAGGGAAATGTATGTTACAAAAATGTTTGTCATTCCAATAAAATTTTCATTTGGAAGGTGAAACCACAGTTTTTTAATGATGAAGAGCACTGTGATGGACAGGTGACCGGTCCAGCGTGTACCCTGCTTTTGCCCTAAGTCAGCTGCGATCAACTCCAACCCCCTGCGACCCTGAGTACAGCACAAAGCAGTAGAACATGGAAAAAATAATGTTTCATTAGTTATAATACACGTTAAAATATAACAAAACTAGTTAAGTGATTACAATTCTACCCTCACACAAAGTATTACTGCAACAGCAGCAACAATATGGTCACTACTGAAATGTTGCATCCACTACCGAAAAAACTGATGTTTTAATAAAAATAAAAAGTAGGTTTGGGGGAGGAACGATAATCGTTTTTTCGATGCAAAAGTGTAAAATAAACTAAATAAAAAAAATATGTGCAAGTGATAACGTGCGTTTGTACGTCAGACATCTGTGCCCAGGCTTACGTGACAAGATGGCGGGACAAACAAAACCTCACGCGAGCGGCGCAATCCTCGTTAAAAGCATCCGTTTGGAGACATTTCGTTTCTTTATTAAGTGTGAGACGTTGATCAAAATATTTTAAATATTATACAACAAAGATGACAGTTACCACCCAGGGTTCAGTGCTGCGACCCGTCGGAGAAGATAACAGCCGATTTACTCTGGCGAGGTGCTCTCGCAAGTATTGAATTATCAACCAACAATTTTTGATAATGTTTGTTTAAGGGTATGTTTGTTTTAATTAATGATGACTTTTGAAGTCAATATGATCAACTTTCTACATTTTACAATGAAAAATTGCATATACATTTTAATTTATTTCGGAAAAAGTCTTATTGAATTCTGTTAAAAATTCATTTTGATTGGTTTTGATGTCAAAACCATATACATTAATTTATAAAAATACTCTGTAAAGGGGGGAATGGAAAAAATATGAATCGGCTAGTAGAATTATTTTTATTCTTCTGTAATTGTGTGTTTCGGTAGTGACACATTTTAGGGACAGGCAAGATATTAGGGAAAAGCTAGAAAATACTATTTGAAAATTGACTGTACTTTCCCTATATTTGTGCCCCTTAGTTATGGTGCAACATGAATAAATTAAAAAAAAATTCTGATAAATAATAAAATACAAATTTAACACATTTTTCAACTCAATTCAAGAATATATATATATATATATATATGCCCCATACTCAATTCTTGAATTGAGTTGAAAAATGTGTTAAATTTGTATTTTATTATTTATCAGAATTTTATTAATATATATATATATATATATATATATATATATATATATACTAGGGCTGCACGATGTTGGAAAAAAATGACATTGTGATTTTTGACATCGTGATTTTTGGGGGGTCTTGCAATATATATTGCGATGTTAAAAATAGAATTTTCACCAGATGACTTGAATAGATTTGTTTGGGAATCATTTGGTTAACTCACCATGACATCATTGTATTCATATAATATCGTTTAATTCAGAGTAAGGGGGTTCGTCTGGGATATTTGTCTGTTTTGTATGTTGTATGTTCTCTGTAGGGTCACTGATAGTGTAGTGGTACACACGCCCGAGTTGTGTGCGGGCAGTGTGGGATCGATTCCCGCTCATTGGCGGTGTCTGTGTGTGCCCTGCGACTGGCTGGCGACCAGTTCGGGGTGTAGTTTGCCTTCGCCCGTTGACGGCTGGGATAGGCTCCAGCACCTCCCCGCGACCCTGTATAGGATAAGCGGTTTGGAAGATGACATGATGTTCTCTGTATTTTTTACTGTTTTTACTATGGACCGCCGCTGTGTCCGAAATAAAGAATTGAATTGAATTGAATTAAAAAACTTAAAGAGCAGGTGCATTAGTCCCCTGAGTTGTTCACAAAAATATAACAATAACTAAAACGGTCTGTAAAACATATTGCATATGTGATTTGTCGGTGCTGTTTGGACTTCTTATCATAAGGAGTTATGCTTGCGAAGGCGTCTGTAATTGTTTTTCGAGTGGTTGAAGTTTCACCTCGGGTCCCACTTCTTAGTTTGAACTTCTCATACAGGTGCTTGTGACTGTTGGCAAAGGATGTTTTGTTGTTCTGAATCTTCCTTTTTATAGCCGAAATACTTTCTTTTGGGGACTAAATACACTGCCGCTTCTGCCGTCGTCTCCTCTTCTTCCATGTCGTCTCAAACCAGACAGCAGTCGCTGTGAGAGTAGAGGGGGAGGGACCGGTGACTGCTTGGCAGGAGGGACAGGGTGAGCGAGACAGGCTGTGTAGAGCACGGAGTAGCTTGCCGCTTATATGAAGCAAAATCGGTTCCGGCGCCGCACCAGTGGCAGCCCGCTACAGCGGGTCCGGCTCACCGGTGAGCCTTTTCGTGTGTTTTTGTACCTTACTATTACTATTACTATTACTCTACCTCATAGCTTTTTCACATAGTTGATAGTCGTAAACTTGCGTAGCAATGGACACCCAAACTGCGGTATTCTTGCTGCTGCTGGTGGCTATTTTTTGCGCGATCGTGTCCGGCGACTTGGCTCGGAGCCGCGCCCCCATTGTTTACAGCCGGAATCAGCTGTTAGCACTCTGTGCTAACCCTGCGCCGGCTCCCAGAGCGAGACCCGATATCCTCCGTGAGCTGAGGAGGAAGAGACGGGGATCTCGTGCGGGGGTTAAACGCCGGGAAAGGAGGAGATGATCCAACCTGTCCTCCCGTCTGTTATCATGGGGAATGTTAGATCTCTCACCAACAAGATGGACGAGCTAGCGGCGCTTACCCAACATGAGAGGGACTTCCGGGAGGCTAGCGTGATGCTATTCACGGAGTCGTGGCTAACAGCGCTAATGCCGAACGCAGTCTCAGAATTGGACGGCTTCAAAATCATACGCGCAGACAGGACGCTGGAGAGTGGTAAAAGGAAAGGAGGAGGGCTGGCTGTGTTTGTGAACGATAGATGGTGTAATCCTGGGCACATCACGATTAAGGAGCAGCTTTGCAGCAGGGATATTGAGCTGCTAGCTGTTGGCATGAGGCCATTCAACATCGCGCGAGAGTTTAGTCATGTGATCGTGGTGACCGTCTACGTCCCCCCCCCCCGCTGCCAGCGGCGACACAGCCTGTGATGTCTTGACTAGGTTATTGCATTAGGTGCTGTAATACTTTGATTTTATGTTTTCCTAGAGGTCCCTGAAGTGCACATGAATGCGATTGGCTGTTACGTCTGTTCTGTTGTTTCGATGTGCAATTTATAGTTGATTTAGCGTGTCGTGTGTTAGATTGGCTGACTTTATTAACATAAAACAAGACAGGTGCATATGTAGAATGTAGTAGAACAATAGATGGTGGAGTCTGGTGGACATTAGCTGACAAACTGGAGCGGCAGTTGCCAGTGAAATGAAGATAAGTACTGTTTATTTTCTCTTGGTTCTCTTCTGTTTTAATCAGCAATGTTGCTGCAGTGTTAAAAGGCACTGTTAGGAAAGAATCTGCTCAGGTACACACATGTACATTTACAGTTCATAATTGTTCTGTAAATGCAGTAAAGATAAACGTTTTCAACATAGATAGGTGCGGCTTATATAGCGGTGCAGCTTATTTAAGGTTTTTTCCAAAATGTTCTAAAAAATAGAGTGGGTGCGGCTTATATGGCGGTGCGGCTTATAGCTCGGAAAATGCGGTACATATATATGTCAGGTTGGATGGTGATATATATATATATATATATATATATATATATATATATATATATATATATATATATATATATATATATATATATATATATATATATATATCATTAGACCAGAGAATCTTATTTCTCACATTCTGGGAATCCTTCATGTGTTTTTCGGCAAACTCTATGCGGGCAAGGCTTCTGATGGGCCACTCTGCCATAAAGTCCCGACCGCTGGAGGGCTGCAGTGATAGTTGACTTTGTGGAACTTTCTGCCATCTCCCTACTGCATCTCTGTAGCTCAGCCACAGTGATCTTTGGGTTCTTCTTTACCTCTCTCACCAAGGCTCTTCTCCCACAATTGCTCAGTTTGGCTGGACGGCCAGGTCGAGGAAGAGTTGTGGTCTTCCCAAACTTCTTCCATTTGACAATTATGGAGGCCACTGTGCTCTTAGGAATCTTAAGTGCTGCTGAAATTCTTTTGTAACCTTTGCCAGATCTGTGCCTTGCCACAATATCTATCTCTGATCTCCTTGGGCAGTTCCTTCGACCTCATGATTCTCTTTTGCTCAGACATGCACTGTGAGCTGCAAGGTCTTATATACACAGGTGTGTGCCTTTCCTAATCAAGTCCAATTAGTTTAATTATACTGGACTGGACTCCAATAAGTGAGGAGAACCATCTAAAGGAAGATCAGAAGAATGGACATCATGTGAGTTAAATATGATTTTTGGGGCAAACGGTCTAAATACTTAGAACTATATGATATTTCAGTTTTTCTTTTTTAAGAAATTTGCAAAAATGTCTACTTTTTTTTCTGTCAAGATGGAGTGCTGAGTGTATATTAATGAGAAATAAAATTAAATATGCTTTATTTTGGCTAATGGCTGCAATGACACAGAAAGTGAAAAATTGCAAGGTGTCTGAACATTTTCCGTATCCACTGTATATAGTTAAGTATGACAATGTAATTCAAGAGTAACATGCTTTAAGTATCCAAATATATGCATATTGTCATCAAAAATTGTCTGATAAAATCTTGTTACATTAGGTGATGTGGCTCTGGATCATTATTCTTGTATTATTCTTGTCATGTGTGAGTACAATATGCAATTTCATTTTTTTTCATAGACTGTATTTATCCTCTGTCCTTTTCCTACTTCTGTCCTTTTGTTTTGTATATAGTTTCATCTTGTATCACAACATATAAAAAAACTCCTCCACCAGTGCCACCGCGAACATCCACCTGCTCGACGGCCTCCAAGCCCTACATCTCCATTACAGCACAGAGCAGCACAGAGTCTGCACAGGTAAGCAGCAGCAGCATTCTCCGTCTAATACAGTATATCTCTCACCAAACATTCCATGTGGACTTGAATTTACTGCACAGTAGGGCTCGTTCGCAGAGAATTTATTAGTTATGAGGTCTACCCTGTCTGGCCAAACAATACGGACACCACTTAAAAAGTATGTAGACACGACACCTGACCTGTCATGGTGTATCTTTATCAGACTCCAACATTTCCCTTTTTTCTTATTTATTTATTTATATCCAACCAAAAATGTTTAACTACTGTAAATGTTACAAGATCAAAACAGTAAAATACTTTGTTATAACTTTAATGACAAATGTGGGATGTGTAGGTGAGCATACCAACAACCAAAGAATCTTTCCTCACTTGGAGTCCAAGTAACAAGGTGTTATGATTCTAGTACTTTGAATGACAGTCTGCTTACTTCATTTAACGGACCATGTAGTTTCTTCTCCCTGGTACCAACTCTAAACTCTTTAGTGCAGATTTAGAGGTTGTAGGTCTTGGCCTGTTACATATACCACAAAGTGTTCGTAGATAAAGGTGAAACGTACAACCGGGGCTGATTTTTAAAAAAATATATAGGGCGCGCTAGCGAGCCATTTTTTAAACAATTGCGACGTAAAACGAAAAAAAAAGATGCTTTCACGAGACCTGATGTGTGTGCAAAGTTTCTTGAGATTTCATGCATGCTCAGACCGCCAAAATCAGCGTAGTTTTATTTGCGAACTGCCCGTTGCCATGGCGACAGCGAAAAATCACAAATATCGTATTTTAACATCAGGAAGGTCTACAGAGTCTTCCGAGCAATTCTGAGGTCGACCTGGTTAACTTACGAGGAGAAAAAGATCAAAGAATAAAACATGTACTTACTTTAGCCAGTAGGTGGCGCTACCAATACAATGAAAAATAAGTTCGGAGATGTCTTCAGGATTCGACTTTGATCAAATGTCAGTAGTTTTTTAGAAGAAATTATCATGTGGATCAAGTTCATGATGCCGAATTGTAAAGTAAATTCAAAATGGCGGACTTCCTGTTAGGTTTAGCACATAGCTCCAAGAGACTTTTTTTGTAGGTGTTGACCTGGTAGATATACCACCAAATTTTCGTAGATAAATGAAACGTACAACCAGGGCTGATTTTTTTTTTAAATTCTAGGGGGCGCTAGCCAGCCATTTTTTAAATATTTGCGACGTAAAACAAAAACAAACATTTCACCAGTCCTGATGTGTATGCACAGTTTCGTGAGATTTCATACATGTTTAGACCATCAAAATCAGCGTAGTTTTATTTGCAACTTCCCGTTGCCATGGTGACAGCTTTTTACGATAAATCCTAAATATCGTAGTTTAACATCAGGAAGGTCTACAGTTCTGAGGTCGACCTGGTTAACCTGCGAGGAGAAAAAGATCAAAGGATAAAACATGTACTTCCTTTAGCCAGTAAGTAGCGCTACCACTACGAAAAATAAGTTCGGAGATGTCTTCAGGCTTCAACTTTTATCAAATGTTAGTCGGGTTTTAGAAGAAATTATCATGTGGGTCAAGTTCCAGCAGCTATTGTAATCAGAGCAAATTCATACTTTAAACTTAATTCAAAATGGTCGACTTCCTGTTTGGTTTAACATATGGTTCCAAGAGACTTGATTTGTAGGCCTTGAACTGTTACATATACCACCAAATTCTTCGTCGATTTAGGTGAAAAGTACAACCGGGGCTGAATTTTTAAACATTTCTAGGGGGCGCTAGTGAGTCATTTTTTACAAGTTGCACAAAAAGAAAAAAAAAAAGATTTTGCCAGGCCTGATGTATGTGCAAAGTTTTGTGAGATTTCGAGCATGTTCAGACCCTCAAAATGAGCGTTGTTTTATTGGCGAACTGCGTGTTGCCATGGCAACAGCTTATCGCGAAAAATCACAAATTTCGTATTTTAATATTATAAAGTCGTAAACACTGTTCCGAGCAAAGATGAGGTGGACCTGGTTAACCTGCTAGGATAAAAACATCAAAGAAACAAACATGTATTTCCCCTTCAGCCACTAGGTGGCGCTACCACGACGAGGAAAAATAAGTTTGTAGATGTCTTAAGCCCTTGGCTATCATCAAATATGAAACATTTTGAAAAGTTTGGATGATCGGTCAAGTTAAAACAGTTTTTATTGTCATGTTGAATAATCAGACTTTGCGGCACCGTCAAGGCCACACCCTTCGCCGAAAAGTCACAATATTCGATGTAGATCAAGATCAACGTCTTGAGGCCTTTCTGACAAATTTTCAGTTGGATTCGTTCAACGGGCTTTGTGCAGTAAATAGAAATGTAAAATATGACTTTTTTTCGCCACTACGTGGCGCTATATGTATAATTTAATATTATCATATAGATGTCTTCAGGTCGCGACTCTTTCCGTACACGTGAAGTTTGGGTTCTTTTTGGAGCATGTGCAGGGGAGTTATTAAGGTTTTTCTCCTGTATGGCGAAGGAAAAAAATTACGCCAAATTTGATGCCCCACCCCGTCATATAGTTTATCGAAAACTCAACATTTTTTTTCCAAATGTTGCCCTCGGTTTTAAGATTATATATCCGAAGTTTGAAGTCAATTGGAATAATCCTCTCGGGCATGGATGCAAAAGTATGCACCCTGTAAACGTGCAAAAATGGTCATTCAAAAATTCATAGCTCACTTCCTGTAAACTTTAGACTGTGGCTGTAATGGACTTTTTTGTGCCTGCCAATTTTCGTAGGCCTAGGTCGAACAGGCTGGAATTCTATTTTGTTTTCCTACGCTAGGTGTCGCAACAGAGCCATTTCTTTTGCGTTGTTTACAGCGGCTTTAAAATATAACATTTTTTGCCAGGCCCGATGAGACTGCAAAGTTTGGTGAGTTTTCGTGCATGTTTAGGGGTTCAAAATGCAATCATTTAGTCAGAAAAATCACAAATGATAATAATAATAATTTCTACAAAAACAATAGGGTCCTTGCAGCTTTCGCTGCTCGGGCCCTAATAATAATAATAATAATAATAATAATTTCTACAAATACAATAGGGTCCTTGCAGCTTTCGCTGCTCGGGCCCTAATAATAATAATAATAGTAATTTCTACAAAAAAAATAGAGAACACGCAGTGGTCGCTGCTCGGGCCCAAATAATAATAACTAGAGCTGCGAGCAGCTATAACCGGCCCTCGCAACCCTGGCCACGTTGGGGTACTTGCACATAGGACAATAAGCATGAAAAATGCAGGTGTTAATGCCAGGCCTTATGTTTGTCCAAAGGTGCATGATTTTTCACCTAAGTTTAGACTGACATGAAAAACAGCATAATGTTTCTTTGCAAATGGCTCATCACAACGGCAACAGCGTGCAACGAAAAAATAAAACTTTCAAAAACTTTTCATCTCAAGCATGTTTAGGCGAAACATGATCAGATAAAATCTCTTGGAGGAGTTTGTAAAAATATGACCTCTACAAAAGGTAAAAAATGTCGGCCTATTCCAAAATAAAGTCGAAATAGCAGATTCCTGTAAGATTTAGCCTATGGCTATAAGATACTTTTTTATTGGTCCTGGGCTTTTACAGATGTCTCCAAACTGTCACAAATCTAGGTAAAATGTAGAACCGTGAATGCGTCCTTAAATATGTGTAGAGGGATTTATAGAGACATTTATTTTAAACAAGCACATGAAATCTCTTTTATTTTTATGCCAGGTCTATTGTGTGCTCAAAGTTTTCACCCAGATTTAAACTCTCAAAAACAGCATCATTTTTCTTTTTGAACACTGCATCGCCGTGGCATCAGCGTGCAATGAAATAAAAAATCTTTTCACAGATATACGTGAAACGCAGAACCGGGAACGCTTAGTTTAAAATTTGTAGGTGGCGCTATAGAGACAGTTTTGGAAAATAGCAGAAGAAATCTCTAAAATATTAATTTTCATGCAAGGTCTGATGTGTGTGCCAAGTTTCATTAGTTTTCGCCAAGTTTAGACCCTCCAAAACAGCATCAGTTTTCATGGTAAATGGGCTGTCATTTATATGATAAACAGCACATCGCCACTTTCGTACAACGAAATAAAAAGATTTCGATAACTTTTCATCTTGAGATGAAGCGTGAAAAGTTTGAAGACGATCGAATAAATGCTCTAGGAGGAGTTCGTTAAAATATGACCACTATGAAAAATTCCACACTAAAATCAAAATGGTTGACTTCCTGTTAGGTTTAGCACATAGCTAAAAAAAAAAAAGACATTTTTGTATGTCTTAGGACATATACCACCAAATTTTCCAAGATGTAGGTGACACGTACAACCCAGGATCTTTTGTTAAGAAGGAATTATGAAACGTCAAATTTGATGGTCAGCCCCCGTCATATAGTTTCGAAAACGTAAACTATTTTCCCTGTTTTTTTCCCAAGTTTTGAGATGGTAAAACCCAAATTTGAAGTCAATCGGATGAACCATCTCGGACTAGGGGGCAAATATGTCATGTCATGTCATCTTCCAAACCGCTTATCCTATACAGGGTCGCGGGGAGTTGCTGGAGCCTATCCCAGCCGTCAACGGGCGAAGGCAGACTACACCCCGAACTGGTCGCCAGCCAGTCGCAGGGCACACACAGACACCGTCACTGAGCGGGAATCGATCCCACGCTGCCCGCACACAACGCGGTCGTGTGTACCACTACACTATCAATGGACCGTGGGGCAAATATGTGACCACTGTAAATGTGCACAAATGGACCGAAGTTGTACATTCAACTGCTCATTACTCATTTCCTGGACAACAAAATAAAAAGATTTCAATAAGTTTCAATCTTAAACATCTTTAGATGAAGCATGCAAAGTTTGAAGACAATCGGATAAATGCTCTAGGAGGAGTTCGTTAAAATATTACCACTGTGAAAGTCACAGAAAGTAGCGACAATTCCCAAGAAAATTCAAAATGGTTGACTTCCTGTAAGGTTTAGCACATGGCTATCAAAAATATTTCTGTAGGATTTAGGCTGTTACATATACCAGCAACTTTTCATAGATGTAGGTAAAACGTACAACCTAGAATCCTTCGTTAAGCAGAAATTATGAAATGCAAAGTTTGATGCCCTGTCATATAGTGTTTCGAAAACAAAATATTTTTCCCTATTGTTGTTCCATGTGATGAAATGGTACAACTCAAATTTTAAGTCAATCGGGTGAATCATCTCGGACTTGGGGCCAAATGTATGACCCCTGTAAATGTTCACAAATGGGTTAACGTTCTACTTGAGAATGCTCGTAATTCACTTCCTGTACATGTTCGGGCATGGGTATCAAATACTTTTTTTACATCTAGGGGTGCTATACATGCCTCCCAATTTTCATAGCCGCAGCGGTTGCTGCTCGGGCCCTAACTAGAACTGCAAGCAGCTATAAAGGGCCCTTGCAGCCCTGGCAACGTTGGGGTGTTTCATGAGATTCCGAGCATGTTCAGACCCTCAAAATGAGCGTTGTTTTTTTGGCAAACTGTGTGTTGCCATGGCAACAGCTTTTCACAAAAAATCACAAATATCGTATTTTAACATCAGGAAGGTCTACAGAGTCTTCCGAGCAAGCTGCGAGGAGAAAAAGATCAAAGAAAAAACATGTATTTCCTTCAGCCAGTAGTTGGCGCTACCACTACAATGAAAAATAAGTTTGTAGATGTCTTCAGCCCTTGGCTATCATCAAATATGAAAAATTTCGAGAAGTTTGGATGATCTGGGTCAAGTTAAAACTGTATTTATTGTTACGTTGAATAATCACATTTTGCGGCACCGTCAAGGCCACGCCCTTCACCGAAAAGTCACAATATTCGCCGTAGAGCAAGATCAATGTCTTGAGGCCTTTCTGACAAATTTTCAGTCAGATTCGTTCAACGGGCTCCCTGCAGTAAATAGAAATGTCAAAAATTAAATTTTTTGTTGCCACTAGGTGGCTATATATATAGTAGAATATTATTATATAGATGTCTTCAGGTCGCGATTCTTTATGTACAGATGAAGTTTGGGATTTTTTTGAGCATGTGCAAGGGAGTTATTTAGGTTTTTCTCCTGTATGGAGAAGGAAAGAATTTACGCCAAATTTGATGCCCCTCGCCCGTCATATAGTTAATCGAAAACTCCCCAAAAAAATGTAGTGTTTGCCCCAGGTCTTAAGATGATATATCCGAAGTTTGAAGTCAATTGGAATAATCCTCCGGGACATGGGTGCAAAAGTATGCACCCTGTAAACGTGCAAAAATGGTCATTCAAATTCAAATTCAAATTCAATTTAGACTATGGCTGTAATTGACTTTTTTGAACGTCTTGGCGTGCTACAGGTGCCTGCCAATTTTCGTAGGCCTAGGTCAAACAGGCTGGAATTCTATTTTGTTTTCCTACTCTAGGTGGCGCAACAGAGCCATTTCTTTTGCGTCGTTTACGGCGACTTTAAAATATAACATTTTTTGTCAAATATCAAATTTTTCGCCAGGCCCGATGAGACTGCAAAGTTTGGTGAGTTTTCGCGAATGTTTAGGTGTTCGAAAATGCGATCATTTGGTCAGAAAAATAACAAATAATAATAATAATAATTTCTACAAAAACAATGGGGACCTCGCAGTGGTCGCTGCTCAGGCCCTAACTAGAGCTGCAAGCAGCTATAAAGGGCCCTCGCAGCCCTGGCAACGTTGGGGTAACGTCAAGTCGGTATGCTCTCACATCGGAATTGAATAATCGAAATTATCATGTGGATCAAGTTACAGTAGCTTTTGTAGTCAAGGTTAGTCCAAACTTTAAAGTAAAATCAAAATGGCGGACTTCCTCTTAGGTTTAGCATATGGCACCAAGATGCTTTTTGTAGTTCTTTTTCTGTTTTATATAGTATCAAATTTTCGTAGATGTAGGTGAAGCGTGCAACTGGTGCCGCTATTTACAAAGTTTTTAGGGGTTGGTAGCGAGCCATCTTTTAAAGATTGCACAATTGATAATAGTAAGAAAGATAGATGAATAATAGAAAATGGAAAAATAATAATTTCCACAGAAACAATAGTTACCTCGCAGCGGTCGCTGCTCGGGCCCTAACTAATAAAATAATAATCCCTACAAAAACAATAGGGACCTCGCAGCGGTTCGCTGCTCGGGCCGTAATAATAACAATAATTTCTACAGAAACAATAGGGACCTCGCAGCGGTCGCTGCTCGGGCCCTAATAACGTAGCGGACCCAGACAGACAAAGGTGAAGTGTACTGATGTTCCTCAAGAAGGTTTTATTCTTTATTGAAGGCTTGTTCCTCACGGACACACCGTAAGAGCTACAGCATGAAAGAAACAATAATAAACATAAATGAGAGCCGTTAAAAGTAGACAGTGGTATATTTAAAAACACGAGGTACAACAGAAAGCTAGCAGCACTAGCTACGGCTCAATTCCAATCACCTGCGAGAGGCTATCATTAGCGTAGCCGCGACGCAAATAACAAAAATAGCCACACTCCCACGGATAAGTCACATCACAAAAAACAATAATGAAACAAATCAAACAGCACAAATACCTTGTTCCTATTCCAGCCAGGTGCTTGCATCCGTATAAAAGTCATTAACATCTCACATCAACAACGAACAATTACTATTCAGTCACGCGTCAAAACGATGACCTCCTTTTACCTTTTCCTAGAAGCCTTTCCGTAAAGCCAAGACATCGCTTGTGGATCGGCACTTCCTGAATTACCGGAAAAGCGCCAAAATAAAAACATACAGCATAAAAATTCCAACATAATGGCGAGAACAGGGTTTTTACCGTAGAAAACAAAAAACTTGTCAAAAGTAATAAACGAACATTTATGAGTCCGTTACAAATAGTATTATGAAAACTTGATGTGTTAGATAAAAAAACAGGGCACATTCAAAATTAGCACCAAAAAAAAAAAAAACATCTCATAAAGTTTACTTGCATCACATATTAAAACATAGTAATAAAAAAAATGTTGCCCAGTGTAAGTAACACTCCAAACAAGTAAATAATGAGTTCACAAATAGTTGTATTTGCTACCTGAGCTATTTGTCCAAACTCAATGACAATGTCAAATACAAGTTACTAATGAGAGAGATGGGATGTGATTTTTGATTGTGGGATATTTTGAGGAAAAAACAAGATGTTTTTGAAAACCAACCAGGATGCTTACATGGAAGAAGAGGGACCAAGAGGGGACATGACTATTCAATCCGGGCTCAGTAACTCAACTGAAAGCATTGATAGTATGAAAGCTTTGACTGCCGCCATCGAGGCTGCCAATGCACAGGTGGGTTTCCTACAGTAAATCTTCATTTGTCTGTCTTGTTGCACAGTATACACATTTATAAAGCCCAAGCCAGGTATTCTAATTTTAGAAACTGCAATTTCCGCTGGTTTAATGTTTTTTCTTCTGCAGATCCATGGACCAGCCAGTCAGCATGTCAGTAACAGCACTGTGACAATCAACACCTCTGCACCCTCAGTCTTGAGCAGAGGTCTGATTGTTCAAGACCACCATGATGAATATAGGAAAGATGCACTCAGGAAGGGCAAATGTCTCTCCATAGGTATCCAGGTATTGAGGGCAATTTCACCAAATAATCAGGAACCAAACATTCACAATGGGTACAGAGTGTTTTGTTTTAATAAACAGGGCCAATTCATGATTAAGTTTTCTGCAGGTGGATGGACAAGATGACATTCTGGACCCAGAGGACCCATCTAAGTTCACATCTGTTGGGGTGCAAGTGGAGGATGACAGACGGTAACTCCTCGTTTTCTTATTGTATCATCCTAAATGTTGAACATTTGTTAGCGTTTCTTTTTGTAGATTTGAGGATAGTCTCTGTCTTAGTGAGTCCCTCCTTTCTCATCACATAAAATGGCAACTGGCCAGTTTCTCTGACATCTGGTTTATGGTTTGAGTTTCTGTTTCCCTTCTGTTCAAGCATTTCTTATAGTTTCTCAACGTTTCATTTCTGGAAATAAATTAAATAGGATCTAGGGCTGAAACGAATATTCAAGTAATACGGGTACCTCGATTAAAAAAAATACAGAGGCATTTTTTTTCTGCCTCGGGTTAGCCTATTATTTACATGTACACTGGCACACTGAAGTCGAGCTAACCACAGCAACAATTATTTATGGTACGCATGACAGTAACACATTGCTTACGTGTAACACATTGCTAAAGTGGTAAGAAGGCCAACTTCAAAATATGCCTTACCTTACCAAATGTGGACATCAATGCCTAAGTAAGCTTTTATTTTGAAGTTGTTCCCGGCAGCGTGTTGCGGCTTTACGGCTGTCTTGCCTTGTTGTCTTGTCTTGTTCTCATCCAAACTGTTGGTGCCGACTTCAACAACACTTGAGAGAGTGAAAGTATCACAGAAGGCATCGAAGTAGACGTCCTTAAAAATGTTTTGATCGGATCAAAAGCTTATGCATGTTTAAGTCTATGTTAGAGAACACTGAGTTGTGCAAAAAGTACTCACACAAACAGGTGAACATGTGCATTCAAAATTTTTAATTAGCTATACCTGGAAAGTTTGCATTTTCGGTCTAACCTGAAATTTCAACCTGAAAACCAAATCAAACCATCGCTATCTTCTCATGAGTAGTGTATAAGCCTACATAAGGAATGGTAGTGGTTGTCAGTGATGCAGCGGTGATCTGCGTCTACCACCGGTGATTGAATGACTGTTGTTTTTCTCCCCTGGCCAGGTATCGTCGTTTCCAACGCTCCAACAGCGTCACAACAGCTGTACAAGTAAGATACCGTGATCACACTTGAATCTTTTAATCATAACTTACTTTTGTGCGTGTTCATCACTTGTCTTTTTACAATCCAGCCATTCTTCGATGAATATTTTCTGAAAAACTAGCCTATTTGCTATTTTTATACTCATTCACAGATGGCCTAAAATGCCACAAGATGGCGCCAAAGCCTTGTCTAATTGAAAAGTACTTTTACTCCAGCTTGGTGCCAAGAAACTGCTTAAGTGGCATTCAAGAGTGCATTTTTTTCTAAATCAAATCGTCTGCTTGAAACAATATTAAACGGCATTTGATATCTTCTTGGGCGGCACGGTGGTCGACTGGTTAGCACGTCCGCCTCACAGTTCAGAGGTCGTGGGTACGATCCCGGCTCCGGCCTCCCTGTGTGGAGTTTGCATGTTCTCCCCGTGCCTGCGTGGGTTTTCTCCGGGCACTCCGGTTTCCTCCCACATTCCAAAAACATGCATGGTAAGTTGATTGGACTGTCTAAATTGCCCCTAGGTGTGATTGTGAGTGCGGATGTTTGTCTCTGTGTGCCCTGCGATTGGCTGGCAACCAGTTCAGGGTGTCCCCCGCCTACTGCCCAAAGACAGCTGGGATAGGCTCCAGCACGCCCCGCGACCCTTGTGAGGAGAAGCGGTACAGATAATGGATGGATGGATGATATCTTCTTAGTTTTTGATGGTCAGCTGAGGTCTGGAAATTTGAGCACTTAAAGCACAATCTGAACTACAAAACTGGAAAAACGTCACATTTTAATATTAGTCAATGTCTACCGGTTTTTGAAAACCTTCATTAAGCGAGTGTTTCTCAACCTTTAATGAGCGAGGGCACATGCCGTATTCTCCAGACTATAAACCGCTACCTTTTTCCTAGGTTTTGAACCATGCGGCTTATATAAAGGTGCGGCTATTCTGTGGATTTTTCTTCCACCGCAAGGGACGGTTTAACCAGAATTACAATACAATACAATTTCCATTAACAAGATTTGACTGTAGGTGGAGCAGTTCAACAGATGAGTGCGCTATACACTAGGTTATAAATTAGGTGGTGTGCGCAAGTAGAGCAATAAAAGGTGGTCGTTAGCTGGAGTGGCAGCGGGCAGTGAAATAAAGATAAGTACTTTATTTCCTCTTGGTTCTGTTCCATTTTAATCAGCAAAGTTGCTGTCGTGTTAAAAGGCACTGTTCGGAAAGAATTTCTTCAGGTATATACATGTATATTTACAGTTCAAAATTGTTCTGTAAATGCAGTAAATATCTAATTGTTCAATATAGATAGGTGTGGCTTATATAAAGGTGCAGCTTATGAATGGGTTTTTTTTTCATTATTTTTTTAAATAGAGTTGGTGGTGCAGCTTATGTAAAGATGCGGCTTATAGTCCGGAAAATACGGTATTTCACATCGGAACACATTTCACGGCACACCACTTAGCAAAACAATTGAGTTTATAGTGGATATACAGATAAATTATGTACCTTTATCGCCAGTGGAAGAGCATTTAATTGTTTTGCCTTTTTTCAATATGTGCTTGGCATACATAAATTAACAAATTAACAAATAAAATATTCCATCCATCCATCCATTATCTATACCGCTTATCCTCACAAGGGTCGCGGGCGTGCTGGAGCCTATCCCACCTGTCTTCGGGCAGTAGGCGGGGGACACCCTGAATTGGTTGCCAGCCAATCGCAGGGCAAAATAAAATATTAGAAAATAATATATTTTTGTCCAAATAATTGACATTGAATAATATTCCACGGCACACCTGATGATCTCTCATGGCACACTGATGAGCCACACTGATTGAGAATCACTGCATTAAACCATGGCAAAAAAATCTCATGACACACCAGGAAACAAAAATGTCACAAATGGTGGATACAAAAGTTAAGTTTACTGTTCTACCTGATACTGTATGTTGCTGTCTTAGACATTTGAACAAAGATACTGTATAATATTTGAGTAAATAAATATTTTTGGGGACTAAATAACTGAAGTTGGATAATTTCAAATAATTACAATGGCCCTGTTATATATAGCATTGATTGCCAGTTACTGTGATCTGGCACATTAGTGTTTTGCGAGAGATCATCAGGTGTGCTCTGGAAAATTATCAAATTTCACTTAAAGGAGAAGCTAACACAAAAATATTGTTTGCAATAACATGTTCTATGTGCCTGCACTAGTGTAAACATGGCATTCTTATATATTTCATTATACTCCAGTGCGACTTATTTATGTTTTTTTCTTCTGTATTATGCATTTTATGGCTGGTGCGACTTGTACTCCGAAGCGACGTACAGTCCAGAAAATACGGTATGTTCTATGCAGGCCCACTAGTGGGAACAAGGCATTCTAATTAATATTGTGTTTGTGGAATATGAGAAATCCACCCGTTTTTAGCTATCTCGGGGGGCGGCCATTTTGTCACTTCTGTTGTCTAAAATGACATCACAGTTGCTCAGTGCTCAGATAAGAACCAATCATGGCTCAGCTAAGAACCAATCATGGCTCAGCTTCAGAAAACAGGTGAGCTGTGATTGGTCGTTATCTGAGCCCTGAGGGTCTGTGATGTCATTTTCAGTTGACAGAACTGAGAAAGTGTCCGTCCCCTGAGATGGCTAAAAAATTTGGATTGGATTTTGCTGCTAAACTCATTTTCCACAAACGCAACATTAATCAGAATGCCTTGTTTCAACTAGTGGGACTGCATAGAACATATTCTTGAAAAAAATATGTTTGGGTTGACTTCCACTTTAAATAAAAGTTGGAAAACACTGATGAACTATGAGTATCTTTGACCAAAATGTATTTACAATATGTAAGTGATTGCATTAATATCAAATCCATCTATTATTATATTACTATTTATATATATATATATATATATATATATGTATTATTATTATCTGTCCTTCAAACGTAATCAATTTTAGCTCAGTTTCCTTTTGTAGATATTTTGCACTTCTTGGCCCTTCCTTTTACACAATGTGAACTTGTGAATAATGGGAGGATTCTGAAGCCAGTGGGAATACTACTCCTACGAGAAAGATACCATCTTGACATTTTTCATTCTTATAAACTGTAATAGCTTAAATATATTTTTGTTATTCCTAAATAGTAGTATTTAGATATGAATACAACAAATTCTTCCACCACATAATCAATCACTTTGTGATTTGTTTGCCTCAACTAGGCAGATTTGGACATGCCGGGGCTGCTTGACACTCCTCTTGACTCTCCTGACACGGACTTAGAAGTAGTGTCATCTGGTGTCCTTTCTCGTCAGAACTCCCGCGATGCTGCCACCTCAACCGTCAGCATCCAGGGTTCAGGGAACCACTACCACGCCTGTGCCTCTGATGAGTATGAGGATGTGGGCTTTGATCCATCCATTCTTCCCCCTCCAGACCCTTGGATAGATAGTGTCAGTGATGAGCCACCTGATGTCAGATTCAACAGCTCAGCTATTTTAGATGTAAGTCGGAAATAGTTTGTATATTGATGTTCATTTGTTGCAAAGATGGGCATTCCGTTCCGGACGGACGCCCATTTTGGGGACAGAGGACGGAGGATGAGAAGTTGTTTAAAAAGGACTGACTAAGCAAGGACGGAAGTGGGTTTTCGTCCGTCCCTGTAATTGAGCCTAATCGGGTCAAGTATTGACTGAAATGTTGTGTTCGGTCCTTTTAAAAAGGAAAAACACTGTTCTCTTCTGTGATACCACACTCACAGGCATAGTCTGATCTCACGGGCATATTCACATACAGGCATACAGGCATCTGTCTTCTAGTGGTTCAACAAATGTAATACTATGGATTACACCACAGGATGCCCATTTCACTGACGAGGAAAAAGGTGGATAGCAATTTTGTTTTGTTAACTAACAATTAACAATTAGTTTCTTATCCCTTTGCATGCGAAGTATGTCCTTGTCTGGGACATCTCTAGGGCGTAAAAATCCAAACCGTCATTAATGCTAATGCAGCGGCGTGCACTTAAAGCTACGATCCGGAAGTGATAGTCTTTCGTTCTCCTCCTAAAATAACATTGCGTTATTTTGCAATAATTTTCTAATTGAAAAAATAACGCAGTGAAAACTGAAAACCTATTGCGTAATAACGCAAAAGGTTTCCAATAAAACATAATAGTACTGCGTTATAACTATGGCTGTCAAACGATTACAAATTTTAATCGAGTTAATCACAGCTTAAAAAATAATTGATCATAATTAATAACTATTCGAACCATCTCCAAAATATGCCATATTTTTCTGTAAATTGTTGTTGGAATGGAGGGATAAAAGACACAAGACTGATATAAAAGCATGCATCAGCACCTCCGTGTTAGCCTGAGAGAGAAACAGGCGGACTCTGGCAATATTCTTAAGATGATAAAAAACGATCTTGGTTACATTTTTAATGTGAGGAATAAAACTGAGCTCGGAGTCAAAAATGACACCCAGGTTCTTTACACATTGTGAGGGTTTAAAATCTAGTAATTTTGGTAAAAGTTTCTCTCTCAGACCTTCAGGGCCGATAACTAAAACCTCGGTTTTGTCCTGATTGAGCTGTAGGAAATTCTCTGCCATCCATGACTTAATATTTAAGATACAATTTAAAAGGGTATCAATAGGTCCCTGTGTCATCAGGAGACACGCTAATGTACAGCTGTGTGTCATCAGCGTAACTGTGGAAGCTGATGCCATGTCTTCTGATGACGTCCCCAAGGGGAAGCATATAAAGATTTAAAAGTATTGGACCTAAAATTGAACCTTGGGGAACCTCACATTTAATTTCATGGGTTTTGGAGGAACAAGTATCCATTCTTACGAAAAAACTTCTGTCTGTGGGAATAAAACCAGTTAAAAGCAGTACCTGATGTGATCTACTGTATCAAAAGCGGCGCTTAGGTCCAGTATCACCAAGACTGAGTTTTTTCACGTCTGCAGTATACCTGATATCATTTAAAATCCTTAAAAGGGATGTCTCTGTACTATGTTTCATCCTAAAACCAGACTGATATTTCTCTAAAATTTTGTTTGTATTTAAAAACTAATTTAACAGGAGAAAGACCATTTTTTTCTAAAATCTTACTTAAAAATAGTAAGTTGGATACTGGTCTGTTAAAAACGCTGAGGTCCAAATTGCTCTTCTTCAGAAGGGGCTTCACCACCGCCGTTTTAAAGGCGGCAGGGATGACACCCAACTGAAGAGAGTAATTGGCTATATTTAAAATCTGTTCCTCAAAAAATCCATAAAATGTCTTTAAAAGAGATGTGGGAATTGGATCTAGAAGGCAGGTCATTGGATTTACCTGGGAGAAAACTCGACCAAGTGTCCTTGCATCAACCAGGGCAAAACATTCCAGTGTTTCCTCCGGTAAAAACGACTGTCAAGGTGTACTAAAATGTATGTTTTGACGGGCTAGAAGACTGGACCTTATGTCATCAATTTTACTTCTGAAGTGGTCTGCAACATCCAACACGGACAGGGATGAAAGTGATGAGAGGATCAGTGCTTATAACGGTAGCTGTAACTGATGTTATTGTAAACATTTGTGATGAATTTACTAGCAGGATTGCTGGAAGCAGGAGTACCTACTTCAGGGGGGATTAAAAGAGAGGTTAGTGGCATACTTGGACAGGTGTGAATTTGAACATGAACACATAGTAGAAGAGAGAGGGCTCAGTGCATCATAGATAACCCGGCATCTTAAATGAACTAAAGAGTTGACCCAGGACACACCTGCGTCAGCCCTGACTAAAAACATTACCTTACGATGAACAAAAATCTCCTGTGGTTTTGATGGAAAATAATGTTACATGTAATATATAGTACAGATTACCTTGTGGCACTCGGAATGTACTGTATGTCTGGCAGGTGGCGCAGAGGACAGTGTGTCAGCGAGATGGCCGATGGTTCCTCAAGCTGTTGCAGGCTGAGACTGACCGCATGGAGGGCTGGTGTCGACAGATGGAGATGGACCAACAACGTAATGACCTTCCTGAGGATGGTATGTCTCTGATAGGGACTAAGATGTGGTACTGTGTCTTCCTAGCCTCTGATGCGGCAGATAGAGGCATAACATTCAGAAATGAAATATCCACCCCCAAGAAAATGTAACATCGTTCCTCCGTTTGTTTTTGACTATTATTAATAGCAGCTCTTGCTACCAGGTACTGTATTCAAACTCAAAGAACAAAATGTCACATGGCGGAGTTTGTCGTGGTTGAGTGTGGTCTAAAGGCAGGTGGACCCAAGCAAAAGGCAAGACACGGCAGGAGTGCACCTCTCCACAGTTGCTCAGGGCTCAGGTAACAACCAATCACGGCTCACCTGTTTTCTGAAGCTGAGCCATGATTGGATGTTACCTGAGCACTGAGCAACTGTGATGTCATTTTCAGTCGACAAAAAGTGACAAAATGGCAGCCCCCTGAGATTGACAAAAACGGGTGGATTTTGATGCTTAACTCATTCTATCCCAATGACATATTGCATAATGCAGGGAGGAAACACAGTATGATGAAGAGTTCTTTATTGTTGAATGCAGGGGTATTGCTGGCTGGACAGGATGGGTCTTGATCACAGGCAGGAGGGAACAGGCAAGGCTGAGTCCAGTTCGAGGGACAGTCAGGTGACAAGCAAAGGAAGGCAGTGGGCTGGAGCTGGTGAGGAAAGGCAAGGTTTACTATTAGCTTCCCAAAAACTACTAAACGACTTATATTAGACGGAACTGACTCAATGACGAACGCAGACGTTCTGTCGGTGCAGGGGGATTCACGGTCATCTTATAAAGGACAGCAGCTAATTAGGTGCAGCTGCAGCCAATCAGCACACCTGTAAACTCACGCGCACACACACACACACATAAGGCCCTGATACACCAAAACGACGTTCACCAACAGTGACAGACGCTTACCCCCTGTGGCGTCCGGCCAGCTGTCGGCACGTCACGCTGGCAAAACACACCGCAACGACAGACAGCGACGCTGACCATTAAAGTACCTTCCGTGCATGCATAAGATGTAATACCCTTCCATACCATCGGCAGCGGTAGTAACTATTTCTCATTGTTAGAAAAATCCAACCGGAAAGCTGTTGGCCGGGGGCGGATTATAACAATGTAAACAATGCATTCGGCTATATTTTTCGCTCACGATGAACTCCCACGCGAAGTAAACCCTCATGTTCTTGACACGGTATTGTGAAATACTTACATTGTCAAACCTCGCTCTTCTGCCTAAGAAGATTAAGGCAGCGAAGGCGTGCTCACTGTTTATCCGCATTTGTCACATCCCTTTGGTGCTCCAAGCGCTGATTTGCTAGCTAACCGTCAATCAGAGTGACCAAATGTCACGACTGGCGACGCCGATTAAACATGCGTAAACGCCCCCCCCCCCCAGACGCTTAGAGACGGGTTACGACACTACGACGATGGTCACGACACCAATCAGACGGCGCTTTAAAGACACCAGGACGCTTCACGACCTCCGACGTCGGTTTGGTGTATCAGGGCCTATACACACACAGGGCGGGGCTCAAGGTGCAGAGGCCGCAGGCCTGACACAATATTACCATATTTTCTGGACTATAAGACACACTTTTATATAAGCTGCATCCACTCTATTTAAAAAAAATATGAAAAAAAATATAAGATGGACCTTTATATAAGCCGCACCTATCTATGTTGAAAAATTAGATATTTACTGCATTTACAGAATGATTTTGAACTGTAAATGTACATGTATGTACCTGACCAAATTCTTTCCTAAAAGTGCCTTTTACCAAGGCAACAACTTTGCTGATTAAAACAGAACAGAACCAAGGCAAAATAACCAGTACTTGTCTTCATTTCACTTCCTGCTGCCACCTCCAACATCTCACCATAGATTAACTGACGCTAAGCTTGCATGCAGCAGAGAGAGAGAGAGAGAGAGAGAGAGAGAGAGAGGAGAGAGAGAGAGAGAGAGAGAGAGAGAGAGGAGAGAGAGAGAGAGGAGAGAGAGAGAGAGAGAGATGAGAGAGAGAGAGAGAGAGAGAGAGAGAGAGAGAGAGAGAGAGAGAAGAGAGAGAGAGAGAGAGAGAGAGAGAGAGAGAGAGAGAGAGAGAGAGAGAGAGAGAGAGAGAGAGAGAGAGAGAGAGAGAGAGAGAGAGAGGAGAGAGAGAGAGAGAGAGAGAGAGAGGTGAATTAGAGCGAGGTTGTTCTAAACTTCTATGAAGACATCCGCGAATGTGTCACTTCTGCAGTGCTGCGGCGCAGTTTGACTTTATACTCACGGACACAACGTTGTTTTGAAAATGTGTAACAGTTGCTTTCCAAATCGGGGGTGTCGCTTCAAAAAGACAGCGACAACAATGCATATCGTGCCTGCTACAACAAAGGGACCTAGATGACTAGACAATGCATTTAATTGTATTGTGAAAACGATCAGGAAGGTGGCAGCGAAGGTGGTACGTGCATGAGTAGCTTCTTTACACACACATGCGTGACACAACACCCACGCCGCTGCCAAACCAGTTTGCTTTGCAGCGGCAACGAGCTGCGTGGTGGATCCTCACGTCCATGGCAACAAATTGCTGGGCCGAGCCGGGAGAAACTGTACGTCATCGCAACGTGACATAACGGACCGATCACGAGAGAGAATGCGCGTGTGCGTAGCATGTGTTGCAGACCTGTCGCCAACAAGTCTCACAGCACAATCCGTCGGTCACGTAATGCAATGCGGCAGTTGTCCCTCGCGCCGACGCGGGAGTGCAAAGAAGCCTAAAGAAGCCTTTTGCCGAGTAGGCTGAGATGAATTTGGCCGCCTCGCGACCACGTCACACGTATGAGGGCCGATTAGTGGGGGCCGGACTAAAATCCACTTCCGGCCCTCCTTAGTCAGCCCCTTTTTCAAACGTGTCACCCCACCCTCCGCGCCAAAAATGGGCGACCGTTCCGCCCCCGTGAAGGACTGCCCAGCTCTGTGATTTCATAATCTAGAAGAAAATTAACTGAAAGATTGCATGTCATAGTATTTCTTAATCAATTCAGGATAATTGCACTTAACTATCAGAAAAATACTGTTGTATTGTTTAATGTGTCTAAAGTGTTCGTATCTCTATCATTTCACACGTCACTCAGACAACATTTTAGCATTGACACACAATATCTGATTATTATTTCTCTTTCTTTTTTTTTCTTCAGGACCCAATTAATTTTCACTTCTTTTTACTTAATCATATCATAAAATAATTTGGATTAGATCCAATATTTTATGCTGTAGTATGTATTTGTACTTTCTGCTGTACAGTATTTCCCATTTGCTTCAGTGTTTTTGGTATATACTTGTGTTTCTGTGGTTGGAGTTCTGGGGAAGATGAGGAGTGCCATAGGAAGTGCTCAGCTGTTGATGTCCCAAAAGTTTCAGCAGTTCAGGGAGCTGTGTGAGGAGAACTTGGTGAGTGATCATTTTTATTTATTCTTCAAACACATGTCCAAACTACCCTACATTCTTAGTGTAAAAAAATAAATTAAATTATATTATTGCTACTATACTTGCTAGATTCTGCAATAAATCTAAAAGAAAGCAAAAGACAACAAAAAATCACATTAGCTGACAATGAATGCAGGATGGTCTTCAGCATATAGCGCTGTGCCCTGATACTCTTCAGACAGAGTACACTCAAATAAAATGTCAAAGAAAATTGGAGGAAATAAAGAAAATTGACAAGTGCCAATGTGTGAATTTGTTGTCCATCCCTTCATTTTCTACAGCACTTCTCCTCATTTTGCTCGTCCTTCTCCACCTTTCATAGAACCCCCATGCCCACCCTCGTCCTGTAGCCTCTGACCTGGCTGGTTTTTGGGACATGCTTCAGTTGTCCATTGAGAACATCAGCCTCAAGTTTGATGAGCTTCACCAACTTAGAGCCAACAACTGGAGACCCCTAGACCCACCTGACAGAAAGGTACACAAACACATCTACAACCGGCAAGATATGTGACTTAGTGTCATGTCTATGAAAATCATAGATGTGGAATACAGAAACCAGACACAGGATTATGAACAGTTACACAAATAAAAAAATAATGAAACCCAGTCCACCAAAATGCTGCCTTTACAAAGGATAAGCAGAAATTAATGTTGATATTATAGATTACCTCACTGAGGCCACAGACCACACAGAGCCCACAGTTCAACACAAGTAATATTACAAGCAGTTGAATCTTCACTGTTGGCAGATTGATCTTTTCCACATTTGCTTTACTATCGTCTTCCTCCTCCAGACAAAACGCTAGTCCAGTTGGTTGTCACTCCACAATGCTTAATCCTCAATCTTTTTGTGTCTTATTCGAATGTTGTTAACATAATAATGCTGACTTTCCTTGTTCGGTGTGTAGATGTTTTGACATGAAGACTGTCATTGTTTCGTATAGGAGTCTTTACTTTGCTGGGACCTTATTCCAGTATCTGACTTAGGTCTTGCTGTAGGTCTTCTGCAGCTACAATGTACAATATTTAGGGGTCTCTGGGATCGGATGGCAGCAGCTAATTACATTTCTACAGCGTTCCCCATCTATTCACCATTTGCTACTAGCAATATTTAAGGAGCAACATATCCTCCATTATTTACTTGAAAACTTGCCTATGTGTTGTTGCTGTGCCCTTTCTGAAATGCCCTAAGATGCCACAAGATGACCCTAATTCCCTGTCTAAAAGAAAAGTAGTGATTTGGTGCCATCTTGTGTCATCTGTAGGCAATTCATGAGATGTTTCATGGGAGTAAATACTAATAGTAGGGTCCCCAGTCCTGCTATGCCTCTGCTTTAGCTCATGACTAACTAGGCGGACCATGTGGAGTTGTAGAGACATTGTCACCCAATCAAGCAAGCAACTCAGCAATTCAAATGCCCCTTCTACCTGACAAAGGTGGGTGGAAAGGCAACTGAAGATGTCGACAACCACACTCAAGGATGAATCAACAGGCTTCGTCAACCTTCGATGCTGAAAAAGAGAATAGCTGACCATTCCCCTTGACATGGCGCAAGATCATCGTGCTTGGGCAGCTTCTTTTTGGGGTTCCATGAGTGCCATTTCAACAACAGCAACACATCTAAAAATGAAACAGCAACATCATTCATGACATGAATAATCTTTGGTGGGATTTCAAGAAGTCAATCGTAGCAGGCGACCATTGTACAGAATCTGGTATCTGGCTACTCATCATGTTTGCAGCCGATGATGATGATGATAATAATGTTGTTGTTGTTTTTTTGCTTTCACTTGCAAGTAAAACCTTGAGATACGAGTGCTGTTTGGTGGCAGTGAACTCAAGTCAAATCACAACAAGCAGCAAATGTAGATGGTGAAGAGTTCTTCAGAAAGATGCTTCGAGCTGTTTATTGACATGCAGTTAAACTTTACTGTAAAGCTAAACATATAAAGATAATTACAAAGTGTATTCAAACCAACTACAGAGCTTTGCTTGAGCTAAGTCAATTTAGCTGACAGTAATGCTAACAATGTAAAACGCCATAGACAGACAAACAAATGCCAATATTGCAGCAGTGTTATAACCGTGAAGTAAGTGAGGACACAAACGGGTAAGCAACACATGTAGACAGATAATAATAATACTCACAGGCATATATTTATCATATCCAAAGAACAACTGTGGCTTACTGAGTAATTGTGACCGCCTCCTTCATGTACTGTATAAGTGTAAGTCTGCATTATGCTTCGCCCAGGTGGCCAAGGCGCACACATCAGAAGAAGCAGCACAATGTCCATTGAATTGAAGCAAAAAAAAGTGTCAGAAACAGTTCTTTACATTATATTGAATTAAGTTATAATTATTTATTTGTATATCGTGTTGAATTGTGGAGTGACATTTCTTTTCTTAAAAAAGAAATACTGTATGTTTGAGATATGAGTGTTTAGATGAGTTTACATTTTATAGAACCCTTTAAAAGACCCAATGGAGCTTTGGCAAAAAACAACACTGATAGAAACAACAAGTTCATGAGTCAGGAGTGTAATAATTGTAACACTGCAGTATAAACTTAAAGTAAACAGATTGAATATTAGTTGTGTTGAACTGTTTGAATGTTTTAATTGAATGACTATTTGATTATTTGTAACGCAATCATCTCCACATGAACATACTGTAGGCATGCTATTGTCTCACAAACCATGCAAACTGTCGTCATCCAAAATGATAACTGGTCTGCAAGCTGTTGGTTATCATTTCATGTGCTCTGAGTTAAGCCATAGCATGTTCTGCTACTTTCTGAGATTTGCTGATATTGTATCAAATATGGCTGTAAATGTGTTGTTCCTTTTCAAAGCAGTGTGGTATAAAACGCTGTACATAATATTCCTTGCGACGCTGTTAAAGTATAATGTGACTGACCTGGACTGTTTTCGCATTTCATAGCATTTGCATGACAACAAGCTACGAAATGGGTCACTGCCAAGGAAGCTCAAGCTTCCCTACTTGAGTTTAAAATGCAACAAACATTGTCTACAAAATAATTGCAACTGATTATGGACAGTGAGGACTGTAACTGCTATAACAGCTATGCTACATGTGCATGTTAGTTATGCAGTGCTGTATATATTTTTGAAGTTAAGTTAAAGCATTGAGGGTTTGTTTGTTTGTTTGTTTATTTGTTTGTTTTTTTCATTGTGGCTTTAATGCTATCATTGCACTTTATATGATTTTTTTGGGGGGGGGGTTATCTTTTGCTCCTTCTCAGTAGTATCTGATGTGGCTTTTCATCATGCTCACTTTTGACTCTAATGGCTTCCTCATTTTCTCTCATGGCCTTTTTTGTTCCTTGTGCTTCTTTGTGTTGACAGTGAAGGCGCTTGCAAACAGCCACGCATCAATCACCACAAGAAACACCACAAGGCCTTAACCTCTCTGGGCCTCCCTTGATCCATCATGTCTGTCCACCCATCCATCTACCCACAATTCTGTTTGCCCTTGCTTCCTTCCTTCTGACACCCACCGTTGCCTCACCACGTGTGGCTTTCTGTATGTGCGTTTTGGCAGTTAGTGTCAAGGTCAATGGATACAGAAAGGATTTAATCAATGCATTTTACAGTGAAGTACTCATAATCTTACAATATTAAAACAAACATGATAAATGAGAAGCGACATCATGTCAGTATTAAATTCTGATTCATTTTTGAGAGATGATCCTATTTTTACATAGTTTATCACCAATAGTTGGAAAAAGAGTTAAAAGGGAAATGATAGCTGAAAACATCCATATTTTATTTGTGTTTTTGTATTTTATTTGTGTAGTTGGACCCAGCATGAAATTAAGACACACACTGCTGCAAATAAGGGAATAGCAATGGGTGTCAGGTTACAAGCAGTTTGCATGGGGTAAATTAAATCAGTGAAATGGGTCACTGCCAAAGGAAGCTCCTGGTTTCTTTTATAAACAGATGTCATAATGCACTCTGCCAAAATGTTTGCACTTAGCCCTAAAAGTACCACCATCACGACCAACATTAAAATACAGTAGCATAGTAAGTATTATTTTTTTTAAAAAGACAATGATTTTATTCCTAAAATATATATTTCATATTAGTGTAAGCCAGTAACATGATTCACTGCACTTACATACAGTACTGTATTGGACAGTAAAACGGCAGTTAAATACTGATTTAAATCAAATGGTCACACACAAGCTGTGATTCTTTTGTGTGCCACTAGAGAGAGCATGCGGACCACCAATGTGACTGGACCACAATGAGAAACAATGCTCAAGGCTATAAAAAGTCTCTAGTTACTTTTACAATGGATGACTTTACATGTGTATGGCAGAAAACATGTTTTACAGCAATAATGATACTTTTAAGTATTACATAAGGTTTCCTATCATATTCAAACCAATTGTCTAATAAAAAAAGACCCACTGTTAGGTTGCCATTACTATTGTTTCTTTTATTAAATATACAGTGGTCCAGAAACCTAAATAAATAAATTAAATTAAATTAAATAAATAAACAAGTTCATCAAACTTTGTTTGGTTACTGGTTGGCAACAATATTTCCCCAAACTCTGCACTCATTTAAAAATATAATTATGTATATATACATTATTTATTTATACAATATACATTTTTTAGATGAATAGATGTAGAGCAGAAGTATACGATTCAAAATGGAAATGATTGAGTTTGTTGGAAAAAGTGAAAAAAACAAAACAGCAATAACGCATAACAAATGTCCTATCAATTATTAGTAGATAAACCAAAATCCAAAAAGCTACAGCAATTGTCATGGCAACAGTATGTTCTTGGCACCCTTCACCAGTAGTTGTGTGAAGGTGAAGGCCTTCACACATATGTTATTCTACACCATTAACCTTTATTGTGTGAAGGCGAAGGCCTTCACACGTGTTATTCGACACCATTCACCTTTCTTCTTCTTCTTCTTCTTCTTCTTCTTCTATTTTATTCATCCCACTTTTTTATTTCCACATTTTTCAACCGATTCTCGCCATTCCAACTTAAACGAATTCTAAAAATTCACGGCCTCCGGGGGTCCTTTTCCTTCATTCAAAAAGTTTACGGTTACCCCAAAATTCCCCGTTTTTCAGCCCCAAAAAAACCATTCATTTCCAATGGCATATTCAACGTTTTATTATAATTATTCTACTTCACTTGTTTGGCGTGCGACATCTTCCACATTTTTCACACGATTCACTTCATTCAAGTTTCAAGACATTCATAAAATTCATGCCTGCCGGGGTAGTATTTTTTTATATTCCCCAAATTTACTGTTTCCTGAATAGTTCCCATTCTTCACCCCCCCAAAAAAACATTCATTTCCAAAGGCACTTTCAACATTTCCCATTTCCACCATTCCAATTTCAAATTCACAAGATTCAACTCATTCAACTGACATCGGAAAAGCTTTTCAACACACCCACAATTCCTACTTCCCAAAAATTCAACTTATTCACCCGTAAAAACACCACAAAATTCCACCATTCATTCCCATTCAACAATTCTGTCAGGTTCACACCAAATGAGACATTCATAAACAATGCACACAATGAGGAGAGAAGACATTCCACAACAATATTGTCTTTTTACTTGCAAGGAGAGCGCAGGGAAGTGTACGATTACAGTTCCTAAAACGCTCTGCCCGGCTCCTGCGCCCCCTTTCTTTTTATTATTCTTCGGTGTCCCTGATAACAAAGGTGTTCCAGCTCTAAGGGAAAGGGGAGCGAAAGCAGCTGGAACACTATGAACTTGTATTGTCTATGTGAGTGTGTGTGTGAGTGGGTGTGTGTGTGTGTGTGTGTGTGTGTAATTAACATACATATGTGAAAGCAAAGCACACTAAGCAAGTTGGCCTAATGTTAAAAATCAAACACATGAATACTAAAATGCATTATTATTCTTACAAATTCACATTTACATCATTACAATTTGAAATATACAACATTCATCTCATTCAACTCATATTGATCAAGCTTTTCAACACACCCCAAATTTCTATTTCCCACACATTTAACACATTCACCCTTAAAAAACCCACAAAACTATTCATTTCCATTGCAACGTTCAACTCTTCACATTTACACCTTCCCAATTTCCACAAATTCAAGTCATTCAACTCATTCAACTCACATCCAGCTTTTCAACACCGCCGAAATTCGTATTTCCCACACATTCAACTCATTCACACTTAAAAAACCCACAAAAATTGAAGTATTCACCATTCATTTCCAGTGAAAGATTTAACTTTTCGCATTTACACCATTCCAATTTCCACAAATTCAAGTCATTCAACTCATTCATCTCACATTAAGCTTTTCAACACCCCCAAAATTCCTACTTTCCACACATTCAACTCATTCACACTTAATAAAACCCACAAAAATTTACTATTCATTTCCAGGGGACCAGTGTGTTTGCCCCTTGGTCTGCCCAGTGCAGCGGCCATCTTGGGAAGGGACATTAGCTTGACTGGGGATACTCACCCCGAGGCCGCCCCAGTGCAGCGGCCATCTTGGACAGGGACATTAGCTAGACTGGGGATACTCACCCAGAGGTCTCCCAAGTGCGGCGGCCATCTTGGACAGGAACATTAGCTACACTGGGGATACTCACCCCGAGGTCTCCCCAGTGCGGCGGCCATCTTGGGCAGGGACATTAGCTAGACTGGGGATACGCACCCCGAGGTCTCCCCAGTGCGGCGGCCATCTTGGGCAGGGACATTAGCTAGACTGGGGATACTCACCCCGAGGTCTCCCCAGTGCGGCGGCCATCTTGGGCAGGGACATTAGCTTGACTGGGGATACTCACCCCAAGGTCTCTCCAAGTGCGGCGGCCATCTTGGGCAGGGACATTAGCTAGACTGTTGATACTCACCCTGAGGTCTCCCCAGTGCGGCGGCCATCTTGGGCAGTGACATTAACTAGACTGGGGATACTCACCCCAAGGTCTCCCCAGTGCGGCGGCCATCTTGGGCATATTGTTCCGATTTTTCATCCCCAGGTGTCCCTAATGAAGCGGCCCTGTTGTTCAAAAGTATTTGGACACCCACAATTGTCATCATCAGGTGGCCCTAATGAAGCGGCCATGTTGTTCAATAGTATTGGTACACCCAGAATTTTCATCCCCAGGTGTCCCTAATGAAGCGGCCATGTTGTTCAAAAGTATTGGGACACCCAGAATTTGCATCTCTAGGTGTCCCTAATGAAGCGGCCATGTTGTTCAAAAGTATTGGGACACCCAGAATTTTCATCCCCAGGTGTCCCTAATGAAGCAGCCATTTTGTTCAAAATATTGGGACACCCAGAATTTTTATCCCCAGGTGTGCCTAATGAAGCGGCCATGCTGTTCAAAAGTATTGGGACACACATAATTTTCATCCCCAGGTGTTCCTAATGAGGCGGCCATGTTGTTCAAAAACATTGGGACACACAGAATTTTCATCCCCAGGTGTCCCTAATGCGGCACCCATGTTTTTCAAAAGTATTGGGACACCCCGATTTTTCATCCCCAGGTGTCCCTAATGAAGCAGCCATATTATTCAAAAGTATTGGGACACCCAGAATTCTCTTTCCCAGGTGTTCCTAATGAAGCGACCATGTTGTTCAAAAGTATTGGAACACCCCAATTTTTCATCCACAGGTGTCACTAATGAAGTGGCCTTTTTGTTAAAAAAATATTGGGACACCCCGATTTCTCATCCGCAAGTTCCTTCCTTCCCGAGATTCCTTGTTTCTTTCCTTCCTTGCTTCCTAGTGTCCTTTCTTCATCGTTTCTTTGCCTCATCCTTTCCTTCCTATTATTTTGTATTCTTACTTTGTTTTCTTTCTTGCTTGTTTTCCCTGCTATCTTGGTTCCTTTTTTCCTCCCTTCCTTTGATTCCATCATGTTGTTTTCCTTATTTTTTTCCCTGACTTCCTTCCTTCATTGTTTCCTTACTTCCTCTTTTCTTGTTTCCCTTCGGATTTTTTTCAAGGTCATTCAACTTCATTCCAACATATTCTGAGGTACCTTCGAGCTTCCTTCGCCTTAACACGCAATTTCTCCAGGAATTGCATTCTCTAGTTCACACATATGTTATTGTACACCTTCAACGTTATTATTATTATTAAAGATGATATTTTTTATTCCTCACACTTTTTTGGCGTGCTTCTACAACCACAGTTTTCACCCGATTCTCTCCATTCCAAAAATTAATGGATTCCAAAAATTCACGCTTCTGGGGGTCCGTTTGTTTTCCCCCCTAACTTTTATGGTTCCCCCCAAATTCCCTGTTTTTCACCCCAAAAAATCCCATTCATTTCCAACGGGACATCCTACACTTCCCCATCTGCCGTGCTTCTTCAATTCCCGCTCATTCCACAAATGTTCATAGAGGTCATTCATCTTCATTCAGCTCATTCAACTCACATTACACATCACACATAATTCCTACTTCACCAAAATTCAAATTATTCAACCTTAAAAAAACAATTAAAAATGTCACCATTCATTCCCAATGGCACATTCAACACTTGACATTCAAACCATTCCAATTTCAAATTCACAACATTCAGCTCATTCAACTCACATTCCACATGACCCCAAAAATTCAAATCATTCAACCTTTAAACACGTTTAAAAAATCCGGCACATTTACAACATTCAGCTCATTCAACTCACTCAACTCACAGTTCACCATTGGAGGCAGCATGGCTCAGTTGTTAAGTGGTCATTTCCCAACCAGGAGGTTGTTGGTTCAGTTCCCAGCTGTTCCATCCTTGTTTTTTTCCCTGACTTCCTTCTTCCATTATTAACTCACATTTAACATCACCCACAATTCCTCCTTCCCAAAAATTCAAATTATTCATCCTTAAAAAAAACATGACAAAATTCACCATTCATTCCCAATGGCACATTCAACAAGCCAACTCACCACACCTGTATACTCATCTCCAGGTGGCCCTAATTAAGCACCATAAGGCCACATGCCTCAGTGGTAGAGTGATCGTTTCCCAACCAGGAGGTTGTGGGTTCCCTTCAGCATTTTTTTATATCATTCGAGGTCATTCAACTTCATTCAACTTAATTCAGTATCATTCCAACACATTCCGCAGCTTTTATTAAGCGTCGTCGCCATCACACGCAATTTCTCCAGAAATTGCATTCTCTAGTTGCATGTGCATTTCTTGAATTGTTCTTCCCTCCACTCCCTACCGCCTTCTACCACCAGGAGAGGCGTCTTCCACCTCCAGTACCCAAAAAGCCACTCAAGGCCCCGCTCCACCGCCCACCTTTGGCCAGAGATCGCTCATTGGAGAGTTCCGAGAAACAGCGACAAGAGGCCAGGAAGCGCCTGATGGCCGCCAAGAGAGCTGCATCCGTGCGACAAAACTCTGCTACAGAGAGTGCTGACAGCATTGAGATCTACATCCCTGAGGCGCAGACAAGGCTATGAGGACACGACTGAGCAGTACAGTACCTACATCAACACAACATGACATATTGTTTACATCTTACTGTCAATTGTTACGTAGAAAGCTGCAGTTTATTAAGATATATTCAAACCTTAAGAACGCTACTACTCCAAGGCCTCGAGTGTGATTTTTAAAACTTTTTTTTTTTTTAATATCAAATAAAGCCATGACAGATATGCTACGCTGGAACAAAGCATTACTGTTTTCTTGCCGGATGAAATGTAATACGTGAATGGTCATTTGAATTGTTAGCCTGACTGAATGAAGGGCTGTGGTAAAAACACTGGGTCTCATTCAGCAGTAAGTTTGTTCATTAAAATGTTATTTTCGGTGACAACCTTTGGCTATTGGCTTTTTGGTGTGTTAGTAGCCAAGGAATCGAACCAACACTCGACAACATCAAGGCATTTGAGCGCAGATTCTTTAGGGTTGAGCAAAATGCTTTTTAATTGCCTTTGGGTTATTCTATACTGGTATGCTTTCGAACAATTCTGTGTGAAAAATTTGCAATTGTGAATTTGAGATTAGTTCCTAATCCATGCCAGCAATTGGACAAACTACTTATCAGCATGTGACTGTCAGCAATGGTAAGGAGAAGCATTTCCTTTAAGAGCAGACTGATAGCAGCGAGAAAACAAAGTGGAAGATAAGTATTAATAATGTCAGCATCCAGGGAAGTGTCTTGTTTGTTTTCTGTCTATTGTTGTTTCTCACCATGAATCTACTAATGAGCGATGAGCAGAACAGTCTGCCTGGAACTCAACTGACCAGGGGTCTGTTTCACCAAGCAGGTTCAGCAAACCCATGAGTGGAGCCCCAATTCGATGAGTCACCATGGCAATGAGGGAGGGGCATGGGAGAGCATTGCTGCCTATGCGGAAGTTTCTAGTCTTTGCAATCACAATATAACAGAGGAAAACTACTTGCTTCCGCCTATCAATTAATTTAATTTAGGTGCAATCTCGCAAGGGAAAAGCACACTTAACAGCTGTTGATATATAAAAACATTGTCCAAACAGTTAAGACCTCGGCGTAATCTCATGGGGGTTCACTGAAAAAAAATGATGGTTGAATTTACTCAATTACATTTCATCAGGTGGTTGCACAAAATAAAATCATCTGGAGCCAGATACATTTTTTAAGTAGATGTTTAGTCTACTTAAAAAATGTAGATGTATAGTCTACATTAAAAATTTATCTGGATTCAGATGATTATATTTCGTGCAACCATGTTCAATAGATAAAATTGAGTACATTCAAGAGAAACCTTTTTCAGTGTATGTAGATGATGGACTGCCACATGAAACGGTACCACTCAAAAGATAATTATCTGGAAATGCTAAAACATCACTGCGCAGGCCTGATTTCCCGACAAATATTTAATTCTCATGCTGCACCTTCACCCACGTCATTGATAATTATCAAAAGGAGATGCACTGAAAAAAATGATGATTGAATTTACTCAATTATATTTTGTCAGGTGGTTGTACAAAATGAAATAAGATGGATCCAGATACATTTCGTTAAGTAGATGTATAGTCTACATAAGTATCTGGATTCAGATGATTATATTTCGTGCAACCCTTGAAGAAATAAAATTAAGTAAATTCAACAGAAGCCTTTTGCAGTGTGCTATGCCTAATGGACTTCTCATATACTGACTCCAATTTTCTTAATGACAGACGGCAGAACTAGGCTATGGCAAAACTTGCCGGCGATCTGATGGAATGAGAAAATGAAAAGGAGTGTGTGACTCTGAAAGAGGATGGAGACAGAGCGAAATTCAAGGTTCATTGAGTTAAACCTGGTCTCGACCAGGTTAGAGTCAGACAGTCTGTTATTGCGGTAATTGACCCAGAGCTTACGTTACCTCTCTCTCTGAAACCGGCTAGATTTACCCATCTTTCTCTGGTTTGACTTACCTCCCTTTTTGAAACGGAAAAGTCAGAGTTTCCCTCATTTCAGGGTTAGCAGACTCTGAGTTTTCACTGAACTGAAACGGAACACTGGTATTATAACACCTTTTGTTTTGTTTCGTACCTGGTTGAATCAGGTCTAGTGTCAGTTGCGAGTAGAGACATGCCGTCATTTGAGGCAACTCAACTATTTTGCTCAACAATCACGCTCATATTTGGATAAGATGTTTTTGAGTGTTTGTAAGATAACAAACATTGATTTTGGTAAATCCCGCATTCACTTGAAAAGTGCCAAAGTATGACATAGCTGAAGTCAACAAATGTCTTCTTTAATGTACACGCTGCTTGTGAATGAGGCACATTGTTGTTTCTTTGCTTGTGCTGCCTGCACAACATATATGTATGTATATGTGTATACATATATATATATATATATATATATATATATATATATATATATATATATATATATATATATATATATATATATATATATATATATATATATATATATATGTATGTATGTATGTATATAAGCGTCACTACACACAATTGTCTAAGTTAGTTTCAGACGATGGTTGAACAAGAATGAACCACAAACAGGCAGACATGCAAACGATTAGCAATCGCGATTAGCATTAGTGATAGCGATTAGTATGTTCAGTCAACAACACAGTACAATCATCCACAATTCAGCTCCTATATAAATGCTGCATGCTCATTACACACAGTTGTCTAAGTTACTTACAGACGATGGTTGAACAAGAATGAACCACAAACAGGCAGTTGCCTGCCTCTGGCTGGGGTATTGCATCATGCAGCCACACACGTAAGAAGCCGAGCATAGAGGAGACGAAGACATAATTACGACCGAATACATAAATACTTTTGGAGATTTGGAAACATTCTACATGGTCGGGGATAAATAAAAGACTTATTTCATCGATCTAAAACCGTTTTGGTGAGTTTAAAGTTATCTTACAGTAACTTTCTTGTATGCTACATGTGTGAATGTTAGCTAAATGTTACCATCGGTGGAAATTATGTGTACCAAGCGCACAATTTCCTCCCAAAATGCGACTCATACTCCAGTGCGACTTATATATGTTTTTTTTCCCCCCTCTTTATTATGCATTTTATGGCTAGTGCGACTTATACTCCGGAGCAATTTATAGTCTGGAAAAATACGGTATGCATTTTACAGGATCCTTAGGCATAACCCAAGTCTGAAATTGAGAGCTGACATTCAACACTGTTTATTGTTTGAGTGGTCACTGTAATAGGAAGTACAGTATTTGGGCAATAAAACACGTCCGCCAGTCACATGTTCCAATATTTTTGCTCACATGCAAAGTGAGCAGATTCGAGCAAAAGTTTGTCATCTTAATTGTGTGTCAGTTCCAGATGTAAAAGCTGAGATGATAATTTTGTGTCTCAAATTTACCTTTTGATATCAAACCCAAATGTTCTTAGTCTACAGCAAAAGAAAAACGATAATGAATTGCTCTTAGAGTTTCGACCTGTAAATCTGTACTAAAACAGGTTAATATTTGGATCTTTTTTGCAATACAATTTTTTTCCAGATTTATTTGAAGGACATTGTGCCTGGACATTTTGTTGTTTTAGTGAGGGGTGTCAAAATAGTGTATTAATTGTGATCAATTAGTTAATTGAAATACAGTCACAGTTAAAGCATTATTTTTTTAATCGCATTAATCTAATTTTGAATCTCTAACTTTACTGTTTCTGGAAGATGATGAGATCCATTTTGATGCGTGGGGCTTATGCTTGAGTTTTTGGTGGTGTAAAAAAAATGCGCTAATGTAGCGAGCCATTGCAAAGCTCTTCACCTAACTAAACTCGAGAACAGCCCGCGTATGAGCAAGTCTGCGACCGACGGGCTGACGAATGTTCTTGGCAAATGAATAGCGATGAACTGCAGGCCAATCAACATAGTTTGAAGACAATTGATTAATTGAAGTGTTTCAATCAGCGCCCAATGACTCATCATACAAACCGCCGTTCGGGACTGCAGTGATGACTAAAATCAGCAAGATGTATAACGGTGAAAAGAAAATCAAACTTGACGTTTTGGTGGGGGATTCTGAAAAATCTATTGCTATAACCGCAAATCACTGGACCTCAACTCGCAACCACGGTTATTTGGGGGTGACTGGACACTCTATTGATGGTGAGTGGAACTTCAAGTCATTTTACACTGATCGTCCTGAAAATAGAAACCAAGGACTTGGCTGATAAATGCGCCAAACAGTTCCTCAAGGTGGCAAATGACTGGGTAATTAAAAAAAAAAAATACCCACCATAAATACAGATACATGCATACAGACAAAGGGAAGCTTTGGGGCTTTTCTCAGAAATGTTTAAGTGATATTAAAAATAGATTAATTAGATCAACTAATTACAGATCATAATTAATCTCTCATTTTTTATTCTCTTGACAGCCCTAGTTTTAGTTTTGTACTGAAGACTGTAGGGCCACACCCCATCGTATAATTCACATCTCATAAAATAATCCATATTTGCCCCTAATTGAGCATTGCTGTATGTCAATGTTATGTCAGATGTGTACTGTAAACTGTTTAGGTGACTTGGCTCTGCAAGTTGCCACTGATTTGAAGTTATTGCAAACAAAACTATCAAAAGCTACGCAAAGTTGGGTTTGTTCAAAGGTGTGAAGACTGAAGTTTTCAATAATGAACACACAGTCATCAGAACTGAATTTAATTGTGAGTTATATGATAACCTGACTTGTCTTTATTTAACTAATTTCCGGGCTTTTTAAATGTTAAACCAAAATAATTCCTGAACGATATTGGTTTCATTCAGCACTCCTGGATCACAGCCTGATTTCTCCGATGATATTGTTTATTTTCTGTAATGATGCCATTTATGGCTATGCCGAAATGTATCATAACTCTCCCAGGGCAGATTTGTGGTGATCAACAGCATAACTATTAAATACTGTATGACGGATTGTTGTATGATTATGGTGATAATTTGTGATTTTTATTAAGTACAGAATACTGTATACAATATACTGTATGTATTTTGTAATTTGTAAAAAAAAAAAAAAAAAAAAAAGTCCTATGTTAAGAGAGGGGTTCCTTTTGTACAGCATCAAATTACCTCTGTGTTTAATGACAAAGACGGTGAGCCATATTCAATGCGAAATACACTTGTCAAAAGAAA
>NC_141226.1:1145000-1245000 GCF_054856515.1 Filicampus tigris | reverse complement strand
TCTTGTGCATTAACTTCCACGATTCTTGGTAAAATTACTAAAATTTCAAATTGTCATATGAAAAAAATAAATATCATCAGGTATTTCAGCATTTTTGTTTACAAACCCATTTAACAGAAACTTTCTGAACTATTTCTGATTTTAAAACGAGTTATCCATCAGTTTGTTGTGTTTGTAATAATATGACGCAATTAAACATTTACTGTATATAGTTTCACATTTATAATGGCCGTCTGAGGCGAATGTGACCCGAAACAAAGATGAGGTTCAGAAGCCTGAAAAAAAAAGTTATTTTTTCTCACATTTTTTTTTCAAATTTTTAAATATTCAAACTGATGGACGATATAGTTTTTTTTTTCAAGTATCCACTCACTTTTAATTTAAAGGGACGGTGGGTGATGGCCATGTTTTCACTAACAAGTTCATTTTATGTATTTTTTGATCAGGAAAATGAAAGGAGTTGTCATTTTCTATTTAATCAATAAATTCGGGAGAAATTAAGAAATAAGTGACTCCATGAATAATGCCCCTTTTTAATGAGGAGAATGGCCGCGCCCCCTAGCGTTCTATCCCTATTCGTCCGGAGTCACGGGAGTAACCGATTCCAAACCCTCCATTGGAAATCATTGTACTTTCATTGCTTATAACGTCCAAAAACGGCGATCAATTGGCACCAAAATTTATGTGGACATCTCTACTAATGCCCACTTCAACATATCAAAAGGATTAACCTCTCCGTGGCTGATTTATATGAAAATGAGGAAATGTGGAAGTGAGCAGAGCTACGTAGATTTAGGCTGGGACGAGCCGCACACTGCTTCTTTGCTTGGAAAAAAAATAACTTCTTTTCTGATCACGGTTAGGACAAGTGAGGCATTTAACACCAGTCAGGATATTTACAGACACTGAAGTGGAAATGAGTAGGCGTGCACATTTATTTGGACGAGGAATGGACCCATTTTCCCAACCGGCAACACGTCGTCCAATTTGGAACGTAAACATCCGAAAAGGTACGTTCCCAATGCGGCCACACTCAGTTGTGGAGTCAGCCTCGCTGGAACTTTTTGTTCGCTGAACATTGACACTTGTTCGATGAGGGCTTACGTCACTCTCTGGCAGCTCTCTGTCTGACAACGCACACGACTGCTTGGGAGGCAACCCTGTGACTTGAAGATCGACGCAGGCTGGATGCAGAGTAAGGAGCTAATGTTGTTGTGCTAACACCTTTTGTTTTAACGACCTGAAGCTAGTTGTTGCTATTAGCCGTCCCATTATCCTACCTTTAGCCAGGGAGGGAAGAGGGGGGCATAAAATCCAATCTGCCTGCTGCTGCTGCAAGCCGCCGTCTCTCTCCTGAGAGCTAAAACAAGTTTAGCGTCGCTAAATGTCTGAAATATAATCAGTTGGGGTTCGTGTGAGCATTCATGCTCTTGTCCGCTTCAGCTTGTGAAAGTGGTAGAGCAATTGCCAAGGTATTTTTGATTTTGTGGAGGTGATCATGATGAGATCACGTTTTATGTCCATAAATCCAAACTATTGTGCAGAACACTTTTATACTTTAACAGGTTGAAGTGGACAAGAGTAGTAATGTGCATTTTCATTTTGGTGGCGATCGCTCACCGTTTTAGACAACAGAACTGACAAAGCAAGCAATATTACCATGCTTCGCTCCCTCCCGTGACGTGGACAGCTGAGGCCGAAAACATAATATAAGCCACACCCCAGAAAGGGGCGGGGAAATTTGGCGTAAACCTAATCACAAAAAAAAGCCCTTAAATCACTACAGAGTGTTTTGAGGTGGGCATTTTAGTACTAATGTCATTCTTACATGCAAACCTATTCTTAAGTGGCAACGTTAAGCTCACCCAAGTGTCTCTTTAATGCCTGCAACATGTTCAAAAAGTTGGTACAGTGGCATCAAAAGGCTGAGAAAGTTGAGGTATGCAAAAAAAAAACAGTTTGGAACATTCCACAGGTGAAATTTGAGTGAGCACATTAAAATGTTTAATGGCAGGTTGACTTTCAAATGATTATTTATATAGATTCTGCCTTTTCCCTACATTGTTGTAGTGCTAACATTCAAATGGCTACACCCTCACTCCCTGGCCTTCCACAAGATGATGATCTGTGGGTATTTCTACGCAACCGTGGTGTTCCTGAGGAGAACATTCAGAAAATGCAGCAGGATCATGTAAGTCACAGGAAATGTGTTCCTGCAAGGCTACATTTATTTTTTTCCCCCAACTATATTTTCATATTTAACTAAATTCCAATCCATTTTTATTTACCTACACAGTTAGATAATCATGCAACTATAGAGGTTCAAAGATTTTCATTTGTCAGTTGTACCTTCCAACAATGCAGCCTGATGTACAAACATCAAACTGACATAAGATACAGTATTAATTCAAAACAAAGTGAATCTCTGCAAACTGGTGTAGACTTAACTCTTTATTGGGAACAACACTTTTCACATGTGGTGTCATCTGGTTCTTTCACTTATGATCTGAGCATTCTCTATTACAAGGGTGACCCCCAAAAAACTGGCCCCGAAAGAAGATTTGGAAATTTGAAATGGATTTCTGAATAAAGTAGTTATACCTCCAGTTGCATTTGGTTCTGTAATAACTTTAAGAAATTATGTCTATTGAAAGTTGGGGCCAGTTTTTTTGGGGTCACCTTGTACTAGTATAAACTTAGCTGCTAAATTAAACGTTGCATATTATTTCGGCACACCTCATTAAGATAAGATAAGATAAGAATGCCTTTATTGATCCCACAGTGGGGAAATTTTCATTGTTACAGCAGCAAAGATATAGGTAACACAGGGACGGCGGCATAATGTAGCCATTAATGTATAACATTGACGGCAAACATTCGGGATCAAACCTATGTAAATATAAGCAGTAACATGTATATACACACCAACATACATCTACATAAAAAGTATGAGGAACACTCATTTTGGCCTGTACATAGTACAGAGGAAAAATACTCTAAGTAAGTGACAGTGCTGCAGTGCTGTAGTGAAATGTAAGGAACAGCATTGGATAAAAATAAAACTGGACGTTATTATAATAACATTATTGCCGGCTTCATAATATGTTATGGTGTATTGTCTTATACTGCACATAAGTAAATTGTCTTGGAGATAAAATAGTGTAAGCTCATTCATAATGTATACTTTTTGTTTTTATTGTAGATTGACAGCTCACTACTTGGAGAAATAGATGATGCTGCTTTGGCTTCTTACATTCCAGCCTATGGGGACAGGATTGCCACAAGGCGTTTCTCCATGGGAAAATAGAGAAGAGGTGGAGATGATGCAAAAAAACATTCCCTATATAAAAAACTTGCTTAAAAAATGGGTACAATGAGCAACAAAGTCTGTGATCAAGGTTTTGAGGGGGAGAATACACTGCAACCACCAAATGAGCATCTAAAAAATTATAAGAGAGCCTGGAAGACAACCAGAAAAATAGAATTAGGGTGGATATATGACAACAGACAAGTCAGAAAACCCAGCAGTGGAGGAATCAGAGTTCTTGATATTAACAAGTATGCCACTAAGACTGAGATTCTGTCACAAGCTAAACAACTGTTTTTCCCTCATGAGAAGTCAAAAATGGAAAAGTGGGAAGAGTTCAATCATGACATAGTTGACTTTCAGGAAGGTCAACTTGATAACGATGTTAGTGTGCGGGATTATTACGACACACATAAATTTGGTTTGTTAAGATTTAATTTGTTCACAAAAACCCTAACTTGTGACGGTGACCCAGAGGAAGGAGCTGATGTACCCACAGAAGAGCGACATGAAAACACAACATACTCTGGGCAAGAGAAGCACACAATGGAAAAGATGGAGCATCAGATACAGAAAAGACATGACAGTGAAAATCTGATACACACGGACACAGTCAAAGATTATGAGCTGAGCACTGCCACATTGTCAGCTGTTGTCTCTACTGCAACTGTTCAGATGATTGATCTTACATCTTTGGGTAATCTTTGGTAAAAGCCATTTTTGGGCCTTTGGCAGGTGGTCCATTTTTAGGTGATCTTGATGATACACTCATTCATGAGCCAAACCTTGCAATAGAAGACAAACAAATGAACATGCCCACCTACACCTCAACTCCTACTTTTGCTGTGACAGATTCTAGTAGACCACAAAGTCCTGCCTACGAACTTTTACATGTGAATGTGAAACTTCACAGAGTAACACTCCTAGATGAACTGATTGCCCAATTCAAAGATGAAGCAATGATGACCTACTCTGTGAAATACAGCTTCATTGATGAAATGGGGGCAGATGCTGACGGTGTGTCCAGGGATGTATACGTTGCTTTCTGGACAAAATTCCTTGACTGTGCAGCTGACGGTGCTGATGTGAGGGTGCCATCACTCTCCCCAAAATGGCAAGAAGAGGAATGGAGATCTGTTGGCAGGATATTGGCCAAGGGACTGGAGGACCATGGATATTTTCCGTTTCGACTGGCTCAAGCCTTTACAGCAGCAATTATATTTGGTGAACACTCAGTTTCATCTGATTTACTGTTTGACTCCCTGATGTTGTACCTTAGTCAGTCTGAGTGTGACCTCTTGTCCACTGCTTTGCCGTTGTAGGTAAAGATGAGGAAGATTTTCTTGACCTTATGGATTGCATGAGAGTAAGAAAAGTATCAACACAAGATAACCTAAGAGCTGTGCTTATCCACAAGCAAATCATCCAGCACCCAAAATATGCACTGGATAATATTGCAGAGGTTGCAGGACCAATACTCAGGAGGTTTTTCCCCAGCGTACAAGATATGAAGAAGCTGTTTGATGACATTAAACCAACGACACGGAAGGTGATTTAGATGATAACGGCTTCTCCAGCTACAGCAGCAGAGAACCAATGTTTGCAATTTTTACATCAATACATAAGAGGGCTGGATGACATTTTTCTCCGAAAGCTGATGAGATTTCTGACCGGATCTGATGTTATCTGTGTTAAAGAAATTCAAGTCAGTTTCACCTCATTGGATGGGTTAAAAAGGCGGCCAATTGTCCATACTTGTGGCCCAACTTTAGAGCTGCCATCAACCTATAGCAGCTATCCTGAGCTTCGAGCTGAAATGGAGGCTATATTGTCCAGTAACTCTCATATAATGGACATTGTATACGAATTGTTAAGTTACTGCTGTTCACACATTTTTCTCTTCCTCAGCCATGTCACCAATTTATTTTTAGACTGTTTAAATGTGGGCTAGAGCGTGTAAGGAAACTATTTGATTAGTTAAGGAGTTGTGTGATTAGTGTAGAAACAATAACATACACATACAGACAGACTTAAGACATTTTTGGTATCAAAGAGTATATTGCTGGCGGTGGGTGGAAACCTGTCCAAATTTGTCGAATTTTATAATTTGATACTAATGGTCTATGGCCAACTATTTTTTACTAATGATTGACCAACCTAAAGTGTTGCTTGCCCCGTTTAACATTGCAATGTTAATAGCTCAACAAACGTTTTTTTTGTTCGTTGCTGTGTGGTTTTGGCGGTGTGGGTAATCTGCCCAACGCCAGCAATATATAACTAGTATCAGTACCTGCTAGCTAACAAAGATTCTATTTTAGTTTTGACATTTTTTGTGTCTGTGTGACAACCATAGATTAACTTTTCATTTTGGATGTTTTCTTGCTATCAATAGTTAACAACTCACGTTTGTTATCAGTCTAGGATGAGAATTAAAAATAACTTGGGTGATATTTTCTCTGTTGATATACAGTGCTTAATACAAGTTGAAACACTACCTCATGTCAGATGGTAATTCTGACAGTATTTGTGAATCTGTTGCATCAAAAGGTATTTCGTTGTTGTTTTTTTCCCCAAAACATTGTATCTTTACTGTTGGGACATATAGTTCAAGAGTCCTGCTCTTTGAGACACGATTTATTTTTCCATTGCAGTATTAAAATTGGACATGTTTCTTTTGGTGCTTTTACTGTGAAATGTTACAAGTATCATTAAAATATATACATACAGTATGCTTCATTTGCTTGAAGTTTAATGACATCTACATTCTAACAAATTTATACTGTGACATTGAATTCAAATACATATGAATATTTGATCTGAGAGATGGCATGAACATCAAATGCAAATATTTACCCAATTTTATTACATGTAATTGGCTACAAATTACACCTGAGAGTTCTTGAGAGTAACACAAATCTGTAAAATATATGTCCATAGTGCAATAATGAACGATAAATACATAAATATCGAAAGAGAAAAAAAAAGGTTTCACTCTTCGGTATTAACAGATACCGTCTTGTAGTTGACATAAAGCATACACACCATTGTGGACAGGATACTGTATCATAAATTGTTTCATTTATAATTCATAATGACTGTACTTTTTATAGAATGCTTTTTAGGTACTCTCTGGCACCAAAAAGTTGGGGTAGGGTGTACATCATCACTGGGCGCCCACCTGGAGACACAGCATTTCTGTTTGGGCGAATTCTGTGAGTGTTCCAGAGGTGAACAACTTCCTGTAGTTCTTTCTAAATATAAACAAAAATAGAACGTTATCAAACTGGTTCACACATTTTGTATACTAATCAAAGTACACTGTATGATGCAAAACAGCCAGTAAAGTACAAATCCAACTTAACCAACTGCAATATTTGGCTAAACTGTATCATGTAATTAAAAAACATCAAAACTCTTGACATCAACATTTTGTTGAATTTTGCACTTTTCATACTTTAAGAAATTTGAATACAGTATACTGCTGATAACAATTAGCAACTATTGCTTACCTTTATTATTTCAAGACATGTGAACTGAATGATACTTTTATCCAGGAAGTCACCAGAAAAGGAGTCTGATTCTTTTAAGTCTTGGAACAGGTTCATCCAAAACTGTGGGTGTTGCCTTCTTAAAAAGCTCCACCAATTCTCTATTCTCTGGTTGCATGCTCGATCCATACAGATAACATCTGTGCGAAAGGTTTTCCAGATGGTCGTGCCTCAAGAACATCTGCATTTTTTCAACATAACAGTTCTCGGTGCCAAGGTCCGAACGAATTCAGGCACAAGTCCCATTTCTTGATGACACCTCATCAATAAAGTATCCAGCGATTACTTTCGGATCACTGTTTGTAGAGTAAGCATGTAGCCATATCACCATCATGTATTGCACAATTGATGCATATCCCGTATGGTTTGAGTTTATCATAAGAGTCTACATGCCACAAAACGTTTGGACCTGGATCTTGGTATATACGGTGCCGAAGGCGGTTCTCCTGCGCCTCAGTTGAACACCATGCGAATCCAGTATTTTCATCAATACCCTGAATGTCTCTTGAGTCACCACATAGCCAATCTGAATGCATTTCAAATGCATCATCTTGTATCCATGGAGCATGGCATATCTGTCCAACTGATCCTGGACAAACATTGCTATATCTAGCAGATCTGAATGGGCTTTCCTCCTGAACAGATGCAAAGTCCTCAGGTGCCTGTGTAAGGTCGACAAACTAATAATAATGGCGTCTATGTGACTCAAAGACAGGATTATCTCCCAGTGTCTTAAACCAATATCAAAATAAAACTTGATTAAACTAAATATGTCGGCCATGTTTGTTTACGAGCTCGCTCTATCAATAAAGGAGTGAACATGAATGAACTTTATTTGCTCTCTAATCACAGGGGGAAAAAATATTCAAAAAACAGAAAAAAATTATTCAGAAAAACAGAAAAAAAATTCCAAAAAAACAGAAAAATAATTATTCTGAAAAACAGAAAAAAAATATTCCAAAAAACTGAAGAAAAAATTACTCTGAAAAACAGAAAAAACATATTCCATAAATCAGAGGGAAAAAAATTAAAAAAACAAGGCCCCTCAAAAAAATTACTCTGAAAAACAGGATTTTTTTTTTCATGTGAATGCAATATGCTTCCGTACTCAGGCGGCACTGCATTAAAAAAAAAAATGTTTCTTTGGTGTAAAGGATATTACCATGTCAGCGCAGGGACTCCTCAGAAAACTATTGTCAGTTAATACAGTTTGTCGCTTTATCTACAACGGCAAGTGAAAGCGAAAGCTAGATATCAACAACACCCAGAAATGCTGCTTTCAGATTGTTTTTGGATCACTGGAGCTCACTGCCACCATATACCTCAAGTTGATGCTCACGTCAGCAAAAATAAATAACGGAACGATTATATGTTTCTTGAAAAACTCTGGTTACTTCTGAGCCAGGTGTGGCCAAGTGGTTAAGATTGTCACCTTGCCCTTTGGGGAGCCCAGTTCAAGTCTTCAACTGGTCGTGCTTTATAAATGCAGTTGAACTGAGTACAAATAAAATAGTCTTGACTAACACTTCTTTTCAAAGCTGAGACTAGACTGAATCTTGTTCCTGGACTGAATCATGTTCCTTTACGGACAGACAGTTGTGCAGTTTGCTCTATCAGGACGTTCAGACTCTCTTGTTAATCTTCTCCAATCCTCCCTGCAGCCGTCAACAGCCCCGAGGCAGAGTTGGACTCTCTCCAGTCTCCGCACATATTGGCCTAACTCTAGACTAGATCCATCAGATTAATGCCCAAATCAATTAGAGCCAGCAACAGATGAGTCAATTACAACCACCACTACCACCCCCAAAACCCTTCCATATTCACATACACAGTCTCAAGGCAAGAACAACACCCCCCACCCCACCTCATGGGCTTTGGAGGATTATCATAGAGCTCAAAACTGCGCTATTCATGCCTTCATAATTGACTTTTTTTTTTTTTTTAAAGAAACCAACGTAATGAAAACTAGTATCGTGCATTTCAATTAATATGACACTGATCAGTAATGAGGTATTTATGAATATTGAACAGAGAAAAATTAGAATGATTTTCTGTACTTTTTTAATCAGAATTAAAGGGTAAGTCAAGCAAAAGTCAAGAACATGTTCTATGAGCCTCCACTAGTCGAAACCTGACATTTTATGACATTTTGCTGGTCCGTCATTCATCATCTGTCAGCAGCCAGAGTAACCGTCCGTCATTTGTCAGTCCGTGACGAACTGAATTGTAATAGTCAGTCCATCAAACCGTCTCTCAGTTTGTCATTTAAATCCAGCAGTTAGTCCGGCAGAGGTCCGTTGGTCTGTCAGCCGGCGCACCCAACAAACATCAGAAAAAATGGGCGTCTGCCAGTGACGCACTAAGGGTCGGTCTGTGATGGTCCATCAGTCTGTCACAGACTGATGTGGTTAGTGACGATTACACTGACGATAGAAAATCCAAATCCCGTCATTCGTCAGTCCATTATTTTTTTTAAAGGTGTCCCGTCATTCGTCACTCGTCAGCAAAACGGGTGTGCATCAGTGACGGATTGACAGACCGGCCCGTCTGTCTGACGGAATGCCCACCTCTGAAAATGACAACACAGTTGCTCAGGGCTCAGCTACCGACCAATCATGGCTCTTCTTCAGAAGTGAGCCGTGATTGGTGGTTACCTGAGCACTGAGCAACTGTGATGTCATTTTCAATCAACAGAAAGTGACAAAATGGCCGCCCCCTGAGATGGCTAAAAGTAGGTCTATTTTACTGCTTAACTCATATTCCACAAATGCAATATTAATCAGTATGCCATGTTTAGACTAGTGAAGGTGCATAGAAAATATTATTGTAAAGAATTGTTGAGGGGTTGGAATCTACAGTATAACACTGTATTATAAATGTTGTATAGTAATTGTTTATTGAATAACTCTCTAAGATATATATTTGTGAATACAATGCACAACAACATACAGTGACCAGAGATTTACAGTGTCATGTAAAAGCCTACGGTCACCACTGTTACGACTCTTTTAAACAGTATCATTAATATGATGTGACTGCAAAGGAATGTGTGAAGGAGCAATTAGTGCCTTTCAATAACCAATTACTGTAAGGTTTATTAGATAGTTTTTGCTAATGAATGGGAAAAGGGTGCTTTCTTCTTTTCCTTTTTTTCTTTTAGCATGAGAGTTAATATGGAAATGGAATTGTCTAATCCACAGAATCATATTGGCACAGCCCTGTGTTTTCCAATATCCAAAGAAGCCTTCTAACAAGATCATGGAGGAGCAAGCCCAAATGCAAAGTTCTATGATGTGTTTTCACATTTATTCATAATGTTTCCTTATTGTTTGGGGTCTGTGCTCTATTAAAATGGCATTCTATTTTTTTATGATCATTAATGGCATTGCTGAAACAAAACAAATATTGATGTCCAAAGTACTGTACTGTATCTGAAAGTAAATTGTTTAGAAATAGGTTAAGAATGACTGTAGAAAATGTCAAGCAAAAGGGAGTATTATTACCTTTGTTGGATTTGTTTTCCTCAAGTTGCTATTTGTATGCACCCTTTTTGGGAGAATTAATAGAGCCTTTTTGATATCTTCTGTTGATGTTTTGCTTTGAGCTGGATATCAGTCTGTCTAAGTAATGATTGCCTTCCAACATATGTGCGTCCGTCTGTCTGTCTTTCCATAACCAAGCACCAAGTGTCACATTTCCCAGGCCTCCCTGGTGCTGTAGCACAGTATTCCTCCAGTCCAGACTATCTCTGACCTCCTTTCAACAGTGTGTGTGTGTTCATGTGTGTGCCTGTATGCCCGTGTGTGCGAGAGAGAGAGAGAGAGAGAGAGAGAGAGAGAGAGAGAGAGAGAGAGAGAGAGAGAGAGAGAGAGAGAGAGAGAGAGAGAGAGAGAGAGAGAGAGAGAGAGAGAGAGAGAGAGAGAGAGAGAGAGAGAGAGAGAGAGAGAGAGAGAGAGAGAGAGAGAGAGAGAGAGAGAGAGAGAGAGAGAGAGAGAGCAGAGACAGAGACAGAGACAGAGACAGAGACAGAGACAGAGACAGAGACAGAGACAGAGACAGAGACAGAGACAGAGACAGAGACAGAGAGAGGTGAGTTAGAGCGAGGTTGTGAGACTTAACAAGAAGAGAGACAGAAACTTCATTGAGTTTTTTTTTATTTTGAATATGCATTGTGTGGAATAACGATTTCCACTTCAGATCCATCAGTTATCTGTTATGCAAGCGCAGGAAATCTATTTCCATCGGGTATTAGGCAGCTAATTTCAAAATGAGAATAGTTATATGTCATTGGAGAAAGGACACCTAGGTTATTTCAAAAGCAGTGGGATTCATGTTGGTGCAGGCACTGAAAACCAAGGTAGCAAAAGTTACAGTCAAGGTTTAAAATACATCGAAATCAACTTCTTGAGCTATCTGTTGTTCAAATCTCCTCAATTTGTTAAATAGTCATCCAGATGGATAATCCCATGCAACCCCGGATTATAGAGGGATTAAAATAGAATCACTGTGTGGGATTATAGCCAGCTCTAAATCCAAACGTTTGTCTGCTGTAGTTCACTTTCTGGATTTCCTTTTTCACCCTACTCCTTCTGGACATGCTACCGTGGCATGCATCTCTTTTGAAAAATGAGGCTTTAAAAAAAACTTTCGTTTGATGAAGAAAATTGACATGCAGTTATTGATGTTTGTATTCATTTGTACTCACGTCAATGTAATTTCCCACTGCATCTCTTAAAAACAGATATGCTAGTCCTGCTCAACAGGTGTACAAGAACACATTGTTTAAAAGAACAGAGGAAAATTACCAATTGAAATAGAACAAATATGCTACTCCTGATCAACAAGTTAGCAACAGTACATTGTTTGAAGGCAATCATCTAAAAACATATAACGATGACTGAGCAAAACACGATGTTGAAGTTAAATACAACACAATACTATACAATTTTATTTATAAAGCACATTTCATAACAGCTGGAGCTAACAAAGCACTTTACACACAATAAACAACAAATAAATAATAATAATGAATAATAATGATAATAATAATAATAAACAATAAAAAGGATACACAGTGTTGATCAATAAATTAACATAAAACACTATATACACAGAAAAGAGCCATAAATGTCAGGTATGATCAAAAGCCAGCGAATAGAAGTGTGTCTTCAACCGGGTTTTAAAAGTGGACAGAGAGGGGGCTTACCTAACATCCAATGGGAGGTCATTCGAAAGGGAAGGACCAGCAGCCGAAAAGATTTGATCCCCTCTGATGCTCCGCTTGGTCCTCGGCACCTCAAGCAGCACCTGGTCCGCAGACCTTAGGCTGCGGGAAGGTGCGTAGGAGCTCAGAAAGGTATGCCGGGGCCTGCCCATTTAATGATTTATAGACGAATAGGAGAATCTTAAATTGAACCCTGAAATGCACTGGGAGCCAGTGAAGGGAGGCCAGAATTTGTGTTATATGCTCCATCTTCCGAGCTCCAGTTAGTAGGCGGGCAGCAGCATTTGGACCAACTGGAGACGTTTGAGGGAGGACTGGCTGACTCCAAAATAAAGTGCATTACAGTAATCTAGCCGAGATGTACCAAAGACATGGATGCCTTTTTCTAAGTGCTGAGGTTAAAGGAGGGGCTTTACCTTAGCCAGCTGTCTAAGGTGAAAGAAGCTCGGCTTTACAACAGACCTGTACAGGCTAAAATTAGTGTTTCTTCATACTTTATATGTAGATGTATGTTGGTTTGTATATACACATAGTTACTGCGTATATTTAGATAGGTTTGATTCTGAATGTTTGCCGTTAATGTTATATATTAATGGCTACATTATGCCGCCGTCTCTGTGTGACCTATATCTTTGCTGCTGTAACACTGAAAATGTCCCCACTGTGGGATCAATAAAGGCCTTCTTATCTTATCTTATCTTATTTGCTGGTCCAATTTACTCAATTTATTCTGGTTACAATTTATCACTGTCCATTTTACAACCCAAGTTTCATACTGTTGACTTTAAATATATATATATATATATTTATATATATATATATATATATATATATAATATATATATATATATATATATATATATATATATATATATATATATATATACACACACACAGAATTTACAGATGCACAGTGAAAATATATATTGTAGTCAATACTAGTATACTAGTGCTCATAGGGCTGTTCGATTTTGCCTAATAAGAAAATCCTGATTATTTTCTCTTGGACCCGATTTTACAATTACAATTACGATTTCTTTGTAAAATAAAAAATAATGAAAAATGAAGTATTTTGAATGTCTTTTATTTCAACTTAATTTTTCTTTCTTTGAAATCAAAATGCCAGTCAATTTAACTTAATACACACAGAACAATCCATTGGGATTAACAGCATTTTACTTACACAATCGATTTCAATCTGTTCTTAATCAAACCAATAATGAAAGAAGAAAGTGCGTATACCATCTGAAAAGAAATCATCAACACGAGAGAAGGTAGACAGTCAAGTTTGTAAACCAAACAGTCTGTCAGCAAGTCATTTTGCCAACCAGCTAGTGACTAGCCTTTCACCTTTCTCCCTGGTCTTACGTAAACATAAATCAATGATTGGTGCAAAATTGTCACTCAATAATACAATGCACTGTCAAGCCTAAGTACGGATGCATAGTCCTGCTGGACCATCGGTCCGTTGTAGAGGAGAAAAAAAGGGACGACTTTCAGACGTTGAGTTACTTGATCACGGGTTGTATTGTCCATGCGGGGCACACACTACACTACAGATCTATTTTTGCTCGATTTATTAACCAAACGCTCACTTGCCTGAGCAAATAGCAGAATCGCCGGTAGCCATGAATGTTGTTGTTCCGGACTGCGCACGCGTGGGAGGAAGCAGAATGGATACACCAAAAATAACAAAATTGAACGTGCCGATTTGAACATTTTTAACATAGTTTCATTCAGAAAATTCGGTTACGGTTCAAAATCGCTTAATCGAGCAGCCCTAAGTGCTCAGTACAATATATAAAAAATGACTTAAGAATCATCAACTAATAGTCATATATATATATATATATATATATATATATATATATATATATATATATATATATATATACAGTAAGTATTCTCTAGTAAGGAATCATATTTGCATTGTCCAATGTTTCCTTATAAGAGAATTTCCTTTACGGTACATGTCCTGTATGAAAGTGCAAGTATGTTGACAACATACATGTGTAACAACACAAGCAATACCATGCAAAAATAAAATATTTTCCCCCAAAAAATTACTAAACAAAAACTACACTATAAAGTACAGGTCTATGAACAAAATACATTACAGTATAACAAACATGGTCCAAATACTGTAGAAAAAATACTATTGATGTTTCTCAGACTTGGGAAAGAATGAGTCTATTTTGAGTTGTTGTGTTGGCTTCATTCTTTGCTGTATGAAAATGTTTGTCTGCGAATCATACAGTTTTGTTGCTAATTGCAAGTAACTGTCCCCTTGATCATCACTGATGTCTGGTGATTCTTGTGCATACAAAAACATTTTTGATGCCATCTCCATAGCTTCCTTGCTGGACGTTACGGTGGCTTTACATCAGGACTTTTTCTCGTAGATTTGAGTTTTTTGACTCCAAGTGTCTCCTGGATGTTTTTCACTTTGTTTCCAGCTTCACTTAATCGGATGCATTTCACTCTCTCTTCCACGGTCATTACCGTTCTTCTTCATCTGGATGCCATGATCTACAGACAAAAATGTAAATGAATACATTTTAAATCTTTCGCAATTTCAGTAAAACGCATGCCAAAAAAGTAACTTACATGTCACCGTTTTGCTTCCGATGATGGCGAAGCAGTCAAAGTTTTTCCGTCATATCGAGCAGGAACTGCTTGAGTTTGCGCTACTGCGGGCTTCGCTATGGGTTCCGGGTACCGGAACTTCCGTTGTAAGGAATCGACAGTCAATGTAATATACCTGTAATAGTAGAAAATTTAATGCATATGTTTTTTTTCCGGGTGAGGGCACTTACTATATGTATATATATACTTACTGTATATTGAACAAAGCACACTTACAAATGGTCCGATGTACCATTGTCCCATTGTTATGCATACTTCCTTATATTTAGATTGCATTTATTATCACTGTTATAACGTGTACACTGCAAAAAATCTTTAATCCATTATGTTACTGTAACTCATGTGTTTCAACACATCAATAAATGTTTTCAATTGTTAACATATGTTCATAGGTAAAATCTCTTTTAAGTGAGTTGCCCAAACAAAGGGTAAAATTAGAAAACGTCATTAATGTACTAAGTTACAGGGGTGTCAAACTCCGGTCCTCAGGGGCCGTTCTCCTGCATGTCTTAGAGGTTTCCTCCTGCAACACACCTGATTCAAACGATCGGGACCGGGATCAGGCCCCTGCAGAACTTGCTGATGAGCTGATCATTTGAAAGAGGTGTGTTGCAGCAGGAAGAGATGGAAAACCTTCAGGACAGCGGCCCTCGAGGACCGGAGTTCGACACCTGTGGTTTACAAGTAGAAGCCGGATCTTTTTAACACACAACCATATTAATGCGCCGCACATATAGTGCTTGAAAATTACATTTGTTATATATTGAATATTATATGGCCTTTAGAGGGTAATTCAATATTTTTATAAAACTTTTATCATCCTACAATTTAAAAAAAAAGCTAGTGAGGAACCTTTATCTTGAACAAAGGTGGCGATTTGGCAGAAGAGCACTGAAGATAGAGCTTTGTGACGTACTATGGCAGGGTAGACGCGGGCTGTTTAAGAAAAAAGTACGTAAGTATAGAACTCTGGTAGAAGATGCCAGCAACTACGAGAAGATTAGTCGAGTGGAAAAAGAATGGCAAAATAAATAATCACTCCAGTGCAACCAGGTCTCTCTGTGGTACATTTTTGCTATCGGTTTGGCAACGGACTAGCCGGGTGCTATCCGAGAATGTATCGCTATCCGGAAGCGACGCCGCCGGCCCTCGAGTGACATCTGCCCTGTGTTCCCCCGACGGTCAGTGACCGAAGCAGGAGCAGGTGAGTAAAAATAATTATTTCTTCCTATATTGTATTAATTCATAATCTGTTTCCAATGTGGCAGTATAACGAAGTGAGGCTACAGGCAGAGCAGCCATCATTTTGTAGGTGAAAAACCTCTGTTAGTCGTGGCTATATAAGCCCCTGACTAGCTAACAAGAACAGCTATATTTTCGTTTAACACAGAGTATTTGTGTCGCGGTACCGTGAGTTACACGTGAATAAATGTCTGTTTTTGTTGTTAGGTAAAAGGGACAATGCTGCTCGTCATTTCATCCCACCGTGTGTGATGGGGGCATTGAAACACATTTCATACACTAAGACATATGTCAATTCCCGGACAGAAAAAAAACGAACTCCATCAATGCATTCAATGTTAATAAGTTAATAACCACAAATATCTAAACAATGTGGGCTTTCTAACAATCTATAAAAGCTGACAAATAAGAAAAAATGATGGGGGGGTGAAAGAACTATAATGTTTTACCTAATTAGAATCAATGGGAATCCATCCATCCATCCATTATCTGTACCGCTTCTCCTCACAAGGGTCGCGGGGCGTGCTGGAGCCTATCCCAGCTGTCTTTGGGCAGTAGGCGGGGGACACCCTGAACTGGTTGCCAGCCAATCGCAGGGCACACAGAGACAAACAACCGCACTCACAATCACACCTAGGGGCAATTTAGAGTGTCCAATCAACTTACCATGCATGTTTTTGGAATGTGGGAGGAAACCGGAGTGCCCGGAGAAAACCCACGCAGGCACGGGGAGAACATGCAAACTCCACACAGGGAGGCCGGAGCCGGGATCGAACCCACGACCTCTGAACTGTGAGGCGGACGTGCTAACCAGTCGACCACCGTGCCGCCCTCAATGGGAATCCTTCTAGGTTAATCTTTTAAGTTGTGTTGTGAAAACTGTGTTGTTACAGATGCTGCTGTTGTGACAAAACATTTTTTATTTTATGAAATATCTTTATTAGTATACAAGGCAAAATTTCCCAACACTAGTGTTGTGACGTGGAGTACTCAGAGCCATTATCCGCCAACCTTTTGGTGCTCACAAAATGGCGGTGATTCTCAGTCTTGTGCAAGCAGGCTGAATTGATGTTGACAAAATGATTCATTCTTGTCTTCTGCTCACATACAGGTTATTTTAAAGTTACAGTGAAGTGTGAACATTCAGTATAAGTGTAAGTATTGGTGAATATATTTTTAACAAAAGCCAATAAGACATCTATTGTTGATGAAGTGATTGTTTTTTAATGTTACAGTGAAATGATAGTGAAGTGTGAACACAATGTAAGTAAGCATTGTGAATATATTTCTGAGAAAAGCCCAGTGTGCTGAACTGATGTTGACAAAGTGATTGTTTTCCTTATGTTCTCTTTGATCTGAAGGTTTGTATGTTTATGAAATCACTGTTTAAGTTCTGCTGTATTGTTTTGTATTCTGTTATCCTTAGTTGAATTGCTTTGAGTACTGTTTGCCTCTGAATATGGTGTGGCGCATGTATTGGATAATACGCTGATTTCATTGGTCACGGGATGCCTCATGCGATCCAATTGAAGACGTCACAGCTCGCGCATCTCGACAGAAAGTGAGTGTGGGAGCCGCCGAACGGAGGCAGTTAGCAGTACACTACTCTCCCTAACCAAGAGGAGAACCAGAGGAGTAGATTGATGACGTTCACCTACGTTGTCCGTCGAATTAAGTGTTGTCTCGAACCGGGAGGTTCCGTTGAGGTGGACTGTACTGCCCGTGTGTAGTGTCTTTGTCGGAGATCAGGCTAGCGAGCATCCAGGCTAGTTAGCACCAGTTGGCTAAGTGTAGCCATCCTCGCTCGCGACAGAGCCCCGTCGCCCTGGGACAGTCTATCAAGCCAAGCCTTCCCTCACCAGTGAGGACCGACCAATAATTGAATATCCATCGTGTTATTGTGCCAAGGTGTTTATTGTGTGAAGGCGAAGGCCTTCACACATATGTTATTCCTACAGTTTATTATTATTCCACTTTTTCACACTTTTTTTGACGTGCGACTCTTTCCACATTTTTCACCCGATTCACTTCATTCAAAATTCAAAACATTCAGAAAATTCCATTTTTTTCGTTCCCCAAATTTACCGTTTCCCCAATATTTCCCATTTTTCACCCCCAAAAAACCTATTCATTTCTAATGGCACTTTCAACATTTCCCATTTCCACCATTCTAATTTCAAACTCACAAGATTCAACTCATTCAACTCACATTGGTAAAGCTTTTCAACACACGCAAAATTCCGACTTCCCACACATTCAACTCATTCACCCTTAAAAAAGCCACACAAATTCAACTATTCACCATTCATTTCCATTGGCACATTCAACTTTTCACATTTACACCATTCAAATACATAACATTCAACTTATTCAACTCCCATTCAGCTTTTCAACACGCCCAAAATTCCTACTTCCCACACATTCACCCTTAAAAAACCCACACAAATTCCACTATTCACCATTCATTTCCATTGGCACATTCAACGTTTTCACATTTACATTTTACACCATTCCAATTTCAAATTTACAACATTCAGCTCATTGAACTCACATTAAAGGGACGGCGAATTGGATGGCCATGTTTTCACTAACAAGTTCATTTTATATATTTTTGATGAGGAAAATGAAAAGAGTTGTCATTTTCTATTTTATCAATAAATTTGGGAGAATTTTAGGAAATAAGTGACTCCATGTATAACGCCCCTTGTTAATGAGGAGAATGGCCGCGCCCCCTAGCCGTTCCATCCCTGTTTGGCCAGAGTCACGGGAGTAACTGATTCCAAACCCTCCATTGGAAATCATTGTACTTTCATTGCTTATAACGTTCAAAAAACGGCGCTCAATTGGCACCAAAATTAATATGGACATTTATACTAATGCCCACTTCAACATATCAAAAGGATTAACCTCTCCATGGCTGATTTACATGAGAATGAGGAAATGTGGCAGTGAGCTACATAGGCTGGGACCAGCGCACACTGCTTCTTTGCTTGAAAAAAAAAAACACTGCTTCTTTGCTGATCACGGTTAGGGCGGGCGAGGCATTAAACACCAGTCAGGATATTTACAGAGACTGAAGTGGAAATGAGACGTGCACATTTATTTGGATGAGGAATGGCCCCAGTTTTTCAACTGACAACACGCCGTCCAATTTGGAACGTAAACAGACGAAAAGGTACGTTCCAATGTGGCCACACTTGGCGGTGGAGTCAGCCTCGCTGGAACTTTTTGTTCGCTGAACATTGACGCTTGTTCGATGAGGGCTTACTTAACTCACTCTTGGCGGCTGCAAGCAATGTCTTGGCGACTGCTTGGGAGGCAATCCCGCGACATGAAGATCGACGCAGGCTGGACGCAAAGTAAGGAGCTAATGTTGTTGTGCTAACACCTTTTGTTTTAATGACCTGAAGCTAGTTGTTGCTATTAGCTGTCCTATTATCCTACCTTTAGCTGGGGTGGGAAGAGGGGGGCATAAAGCTCCAACCTGCCTGCTGCTGCTGCTGCTGCAAGCCGCCGTCTCCCTCCTGAGAATTGACACCAGTTTACCAGTGCTAAATGTCCGAAATATAACCAGTCGGGGTTCGTGTGCGCATTCATGCTCTTGTCCGCTTCAGCTTGTGAAAGTGGAGGAGCAATCACCACGGTATTTTTGATTTTGTGGAGGTGATCATGATGACATCACGTTTTATGTCAATAAATCCAAACTATTGTGCAGAACACTTTTATACTTTAACAGGTTGAAGTGGACAAGAGTAGTAATGTGCATTTTCATTTTGGTGGCGATCGGTCGCCGTTTTAGACAACAGAACTGACAAAGCGAGCAATATTACCACTCTTGGCTCCCTCCCGTGACGTGACAGCTGAGACAGAAAACATAACATAAGCCACACTCCAAAAAGGGGAGGGGAAATTTGTCGTAAATCTAATAACAAAAAAAAGACCTTAACTACACTGTACTGCCGGCTAATGTCCTTTCAAAGCAAACAATGAGTGTTTTGGTCACTCTGTACATCACTACAGAGTCTTTTGGGGGGGGGGCACTTTAGTATTGATGTCATTTTTACATGCAAACCTGTAGTGCCAATGTTAAGCTCACCCAAGTGTCCCTTTAAGCTTTTGAACACACCCCAAATTCCTTCTTCCCACATATTCAACTCATTCACCCTTAAAAAAGCCACACAAATTCACCATTCATTTCCAGTGGTGCGATGTTATTGCCCCTTGGTCTCCCCAGTGCCATCTTGGGCAGCGACATTAGCTAGACTGGGGATACTCACACCGAGGTCTCCCCAGTGCGGCGGCCATCTTGGGCAGCGACATTAGCTAGACTAGGGATACTCACCCCGAGGTCTCCCCAGTGCGGCGGCCATCTTGGGCAGGGACATTAGCTAGACTGGGGAAACTTACCCCGAGGTCTCCCCAGTGCGGCAGCCATCGTGGGCAGGGACATTAGGTAGACTAGAGATACTCACCCCGAGGTCTACCGAGTGTGGCGGCCATCTTGGGCAGGGACATTAACTAGACTAGGGATACTCACCCCGAGGTCTCCCCAATGCGGCGGACATCTTGGGGGAGGACCCAAAATCAACAGGAAGTGACCCATATTCATCAGGAAGTGACCCCAAATGATCCGGAAATGAACCGGAAGTGACCCAAATGACCCGGAATTGAACTGGAAGTTACCCAAATTACCCGGACATAAACCGGAAGTGACCCAAATTACCCGGAAATGGACAGGAAGGGACCCAAATGACCCGGAAATGGACCGGATGTGACCCAAATGTCCCGGAAATGAACCGGAAGTCTTTTCTTCCTTTCTGATTTTTTTATGTCCTCCTCATTCCCGGCAATTCTCTATAATTTGAGGTCATTCAACTTCATTCAGTATCATTTCAACGTATTCCACAGTTTTTCATAGAGGTTATTCAACTTCATTCAGTATCATTCAACTTCATTCTACTTCTACGTCAATGCAATTCATTCCTTTTCATTCCACTCCATTCAGTATCATTCAACTTCATTCCAACGCATTCCGCAGTTTTCATTCAGCTTCCTTCGCTGGTGGTGTGCTAGCATGTAAGTGACTCAATATAAAATGCCTTTTTTGTGATTGTGGTTTGTGGACACTTCAGTTGACATTACTCGTACTGTTTTGAACTTTGTGTATGGTTACAACCGCAGCAAATTGGTGTCGTGTTGACGAGGCATTTTATTGCAGCCGCTCATGTTTTTTTCATTTGTATTTTGTTCTACAGAAACCACACCCATATGCAAGCCAATTAAAGATTGCAGGGACAAAACTGTTTTGATTATATTGCTCACCTGGACAGTATTATGTTCTAACCGGACATACTGCAGCGGTTATCACTCTCATAAACTTCTGAAACCCAGTCACATCCACAAATATTTTTCAATTACAGTTGATTATAGTGACAGATAAGGAGTTAGATTAATTTGATTATTGATTTGGTGAATAGTTCATCCCCCTATCGTGAACATACAGTCCTCTATAGGCTCCGGCACACACTTTATACATGCTATTTTAGAGCTAGTTTAGTTTGAAGATGAGTATAAAGTGTAAGCATTTGTGAATGTATTTCTAACAAAAGACAATGGGCCTAACTATTGTTGATTAAGTGATTAATTGTTTTGTTTTTTATGTTATAGTGAAGTGACAGTGAAGTGTGAAGACAAAGTAAGTACTATGAATATATTTCTGAGAAAAACCCTGTGGGCTGAAATGATGTTGACAATTGATTGTTTTTCTTGTGTTGTATACATAGGTTATTTTAAAGGTAAAGTGAAGTGTAATGATTCGGTGTAAGTATTGATGAATATATTTTTGACTAAAGCCAGTAGGCGTAACTTGATTATAGGGACTTTTTTATGTTACAGTGAAATGACAGTGAATTGTGAAGACAATCTAAGTACTGTGAATATATTTCACTGGGCTGAACTGATGTTGACATTGATCGTTTTATTTATGTTCTCTTTACATACAGGTTATTTTAAAGCTGCAGTTTGATTTGATGATCCGGTATAAGCCTAAGTATTTGTGAATATATTTTTTACAAAAGCCAGTAGGCATAACTATTGTTGATAAAGTAATTAATAGTTGTTTTTATGTTACAGTGAAGTTCTAGTGAGTGTGAACACACAATGTAAGTACTGTGAATACATTTGAGAAAAGCCAGTGGGCTGAAATGATATTGATAAGTGATTGTTTTCCTTATGTTCTCTTTATACAGGTTATTTTAGAGCTACAGTTTAAAGTGAAGATGTAGCAGTGTTAAAGGCTTTGTGAATATATTTCTGAGAAAATCCAATAAGCACATCTGATGTTGACAGTGATTTCATTGTTTCTCTTTAATTTTAATAATATTATCTTATAATAAGATAAGATAAGATAAGATAAGAATGCCTTTATTGATCCCACAGTGGGGAAATTTTCATTGTTACAGCAGCAAAGATATAGGTCACACAGGGACGGCGGTATAATGTGGCCATTAATGTATAACATTGACGGCAAACATTTAGGATCAAACCTATGTAAATATACGCAGTAACATGTGTATATACACATGTATATACACACCAACCTACATCTACATAAAAAGTATGAGGAACACTCATTTCGGCCTGTACATAGTACAGAGGAAAAAATACTCTAAGTAAGTGACAGTGCTGCAGTGCTGTAGTGAAATGTAAGGGACAGCATTGGATAAAAATAAAACAAGACTAACAGTAGTGGGGAATGTTGAGTATTGCACGGTATTACAGTAGTGGGGAATATTGGGTATTGCATGATATGAGCTCAGGTGCAGGACTGCACTATTGCACTAATGTCCGCCAGTTTGTAGAAACTACACAATGCTCTTGTTAAAGAGACTGACAGCAGCAGGCAAGAAGGAACGGCGGAATCTCTCCTTTGCACAGCGAGGGTGTAACAGACTGTCACTGAAGGAGCTGTGAAGTGCTGTTAGGGTGCCCTGGAGGGGGTGGTCCGGGTTGTCCAGCATTGATGACAGCTTGGCCAACATCCTCCTGTCCCCCACCGAGTCCACAGAGTCCAGGGAGCCCTCCTGACCAGTTTGTCCAGCCGCTTCTTGTCTCGGGCCGAGACGCCGCCTGCCCAGGTGACCACTCCCTGGAAGATGACCGATGCAACCACCGAGTCATAAAAGTTCCTGATTTTTATAATATAATATAATAATATTTATAATCTAATTTGTTATGTACTATTTTAGGATTTGAGGTACTTAATTTCTGTGTATTTTAATCTAATATTTTGTTATAATTTTTATTATACATATTATATTTTTGCAGTTTTTAATATTGTATATATTTTTCCAGTGTTACTTGAACAATTTTTATTTGAAAAACGTTTTGTTTTGAATAAGAATGTGATCTATTGTGAAATGACATATAACCTGTTTGTACATGCAGAGGAATAAAAAGCACACTTTGTTTTAACTTAAGCAGTTTAGTTTATTTTTCACCATAAACACGTATGTTCTCTTAACAAATAAGTAGTGAAAATAGAAAAAGTACACTGTAAAAAAAAAAACGTTGTTTTTACGGAAAAAAAACGGCAGCTGTGGTTGCCAAAATAATACTGTAAAAAATACAGCAGACTGTAAAACACATTACAGAATAACCTGTAAATGTTACAGTATATGCCCTGCGATTGGCTGGCAACCAGTTCAGGGTGTCCCCCGCCTACTGCCCAAAGACAGCTGGGATAGGCTCCAGCACGCCCCGCGACCCTTGTGAGGAGAAGCGGTACAGATAATGGATGGATGGATGTTACAGTATAAAACTGTAATCCTCTACAAAAATTGACATGATAAACTGGTAAATTCAACACAATTTTGCAGCTGAATTAACACAACTATGCCTTTTATTCAAGACATTTTTCCCGTATAATTTACATGCAGCAGTTGTTTATTGTACATCTAATCCCATTCAATTTCACTGAAAAAAACCAGACGCAATACATTATTAAACAGTAAAAGCTTCATTAAAGGTCTGTGATTTTACTGAATTATTCTGCTTATTTTATTAAAACGTTGTTTCATGCAATATAATTTGTAGAATTAATTACGATGTTTTGTTGTGAAATAAACATCTACTTACTATCATTGAATTATTTGACGAAAGTCTTCATTAAATGAGTATTACTGGTAAATATGGACATACAGTCAAACTGACAATGTCTAACCAAGATTTTCATCTGTAATGTTTACTGTTAAAACTAAAACCACCAAAAGAAAAATTAATGGGACACAGATAAAAAGTAGACCGCTTCTATACTTGATGATTACATTTAAACTGCCGTGAGTTTTTGTTTGACTTTTACCAGAAATGGTAATAAAACTGTGACCTGTGGTATGCAGCAACTTTAAAAAAATACAATATCAATTTGTCATTTCAAACCCCAATTTTATTGTTTCAAAAAGATATGCAAAATACTTTCAGTTGTTGTTTTTTTTGTAACTATTGCTTTTCCGCTTGAAAAAATCTAACATTTGTAATAAGGACTTTACTAAAAAACAAATACACATGCAACAAGACTGTCACAATATCTTCATCTGTAACATAGTAATGAAATCTTAATGCAAATGTTTTTGTCCATCTCGGGGGGGGGGGTCATTTTGACACTTGGTGTCGACTGAAAATGTCATCCCAGTTGCTCAGCTAAGAACCAATCATGACTCAGCTTCAGAAAACATGTGAGCTGTGATTGGTTGTTACCTGAGCAACTGGGATGACATTTTCAGTCGACAGAAAGTGACAAAATGGCCACCCCCTGAATTGGCTAAAAAACGGTGGATCTTACTGCTTAACTTATATTCCATAAACGTAATATTAATCAGTATGCCGTGTTTAAGTAACCTTGGATCAAATTGAGGGCTCGGGTTCATGTGTAGACGGCACAGCTGCTCTTCTCCACTTCCATGCCATCTATGTTGATGGAGAAGTATCTAGGGAGGAAGAAAAACAAATAGATGAATAAAATACAGATTTAGAGACACACAAAGACAGACACAGAAATTCACAAAACACACACATCAACACTGACAGACTGACTCACAGATGCACTAAAACTCTGCACATTCATAAACAATCAAACTAACAACCTTTTAAAGATGTTAATCTAGAATGTTTATCATTAAAGTTTAAAGAATGAACCTACCCCCAAAAAAGTTATATGACTGAGACATCACCCCAGAGGTCAGACCGTGAACTTGAGTCCAAATTCAGATGTCGCGCCACTCGTGATCAGATAGGTCTTGGATCAAGGTGAGGACTGTGGGGTTCAAGTGTAGACGGGAAGTCCTGTTCTTTTCCACTTTGATGCCCTTCTCAGGATTTATGGAGAAAAAGCACCTTGGGGAAATGGAATAGCAACAGACAAAATGTATTAATGATAAAGTGACTTCCAAAACAACTATAAAATATCACATCAAGCTACTTTTTACTTGTTTGTAGTTAACATTCAATACACAGTAAATGTTGGTTGACGAATCCAAAATGACACACCTCTGCAGGAACTCTAGGGTGGGTGCCAGCTTGGATGGATAATGGATGTTGAAATTGAAGTAGCTTCCAAACATCACCGTGTGGAAGTAAAACAGGATTGCCCTAAAAAAGAGGGAATCACACACAAATGAAACAAATGGTTATGCACCTGAAACTTTTCTGGGCTCGGACAGTCAGACAGACTCAGACACACATACACAGGATATAGTTCACAACAAAAACAAGAACCAAGAATTCATCCAGACCTAAAAAGAAAACAGACCAACAAAGTGTTAACTTACCACAGACAATGATGGTAGGGGTCAAAGGGAGCTTGTCCATCTGGACTTCCTGTGCCAGACAGGTGTCCTCCACATTAGAAAGCATCATCGCTTCAGTTTCTTCAAAATAGGCCATCAGCAGCAGGACCATTTCTTTTACCTATGAAAACAGGTAACAACCTCAAAAAGTTCCAGTTCTGGATGGCTTGGCCAGAAAGCTTTGGACCCTCATTGACAGTACATGGCTTTGTCAGCGCATCGGACCCTTTGTACTTGAACTGAGTGATTCGTCGATTCAGATGTGTATATGTAAACCACTTATTTTTCTTGATGAAATATTTCAAATATGTCGTGACCCAAACAAGGCGGGAGACCCGGCTGACAAACATGAAAGAGATTTCAAAGCATTGAACACAGAGTTTACCTTAATGCCTTTGACGCCCTCCCCGTCTCCAGATGCGAGATCATTGATGGCTGAATTGTACGTTTCAGGAGTGCGCTGTGGACCACAGACATTGGGATCATTTTCAAACTCACTTCGTGTAGTTTCACAGTATCTACAAAAATACTTTGAACAATGAAAATTCTCTGTAAACCCCCCAATGACATGTGACCCAAGGTTGTCACCTGCAATGCTCCTTTAATGGTTTTCCCGCCCACAGAGATTCCATTCTCCTCCAGATCTTTCAAATCATCTAACATTTCTGAGAAAATCTTAGCACAGCCAAACCGTTTTAGGTCCTTCTCTCCGCACAACAACACAAGGGACATGACGTCTGTATTTGACCGCACATGAGCAGGCAAATTTGCCACAGATAGACAGCGATGACTTCTTTTTTTTTTTAGCAGAGCCAAGAGGATTCACGATTTCAAATGCATCCTGATACAAAATTAGCTTCAGGCAACCTGGATTTTCAAGGTAGAACTTGTTTGACTTAAAGGTTTGTCCCTATACATATCGTTTATGTTTTCCACCGAACATCCTCTGTGTTTGCGTGACATATGAGCAGTGAAAGATGATTTCTTGGTGAACACGTTTTTACAACCAATTACAGGACATGATATAGTTCGCCCTTCAACTATGTGCCCTTTCAAATGTTGTAGCAGCTCTTTTGCAGTCTGAAAATGGCGCGCGCATGGCGAAACGGCACATTTCAAATCTGTGACAACTGCTCTGCTGTGCGTCGGTTCGTGCACATTGTGTAAGCGGTAGAAATGAGCTTTGAAAGCGGTATACGTGCGAAATTACCGTTAGCAGTCGACGCTAACACACTGGAAAACACAACGTGGTTCATTTCTATGAACGCGGCAACGCATAACATAGTCTCTCAATGTTAGCAGTGATTTGCTACAAAAATGGCATGTAATCATGTTAAAGCTTGAATGCGCGGTTAAGCTAGCTACTCGCAAGGTGCAAAAGACCAGAGTACTATGACTAGTAGCTAAAGTCAGTTATCTTACCGCTCCTTGTCTCTGCTCATCCACGTCGCGGCTCCTCTTTCACCTTGCTGTCCTCTCCTCGTCTTCCACGCTCCTCCGTCGATTTCCGAATTCCCGCCGGTTTTCTGCTACTCCGTTGTCTCGTCTTCCCTGCTATTGCGTTGTCTCGCGCTGTCTTAACTGCGACTGTGTCGTGTCTTCTCCCGCGTCGTGTTCGTCCCTATATTTCTACTCTTCACCTCTTTTTGTCGCTAGTTGTAACTTTTTGTGTCTTGCTGCTCCTCGCTAGTATTTCTGCTTTGGGTCAACTGCTCCCGCGTTAAGCAAACACCCTCCAATGACAGAAGAGTTCACAAACGGTGGCGCTCTGTGATTGGTACTTGCAATTTGAAATTCTAACAAGAATGATCGAAATCATCTACTCACAGACCTTAATTTACGGCAGAAAAGTGTTTTGTAGGGCGAGGGTAGGCTGTATTAAAAAAAACTCCTTTTTCTTGACCAATTATGTATCCTATAGTATGGTGCTGCTTTTTCTAACCACACACTGTATATATAATGTAAAACTAAACTAACATTACCTGATAAAAGAAATATATATATTGTAACCTTACTATAATATGATACAAAAATAGGGAACTGATTAACACATAAGAGCTGTCAATATATAGGCAATTTTTTACCATGATTACTACAGTTCTACTAGCTGTAGGTCTCAGTTCTAAACATGTTTATATTGAGTCTCAACTTTTTCATGTTATCATAATTACATATTTAACTGGAAATCACAATATAGGAATTTGTAAAATGGTATACAATTAATTTCCGTTCTTTAAACCAATCCATATTGTAATTTTAACTGTATTGCATTGGTTCAAGTATTACAAGTTTTTGATGTATATTATACAGTAATATGTCAATTCTACAAGGAAATATGATCATTTTCACATACACTAACTGTAAAAATAACAATTATTAATTGTTCTTTCTTTTACAATATATTGCTTTAAAATATACACTGATTCATTGTTATTCCATTGACAGATTTTTAATGTCAGGATTTTACGGCATATTAATGTTAATTTCACGGTCATTTTTTACAGTGTAGAATTTTGTGTCCTGGTGACAAACCTGTGTTATTTTACTTAACTCAAGGGCATTAGTTAAAAAAATTATCCAACATAAGTTACTATGTCGTCAGAGGCCAAAATGCTGTGTTCTCCTGACAGAAGGTTGTTAGTTAAAAAGCATTTCAACTTAGTCAGATGTGTTTAAAAAACATACACATTGGCATTAATGTGAAGAATTAACGCCAGTTTGCACAACACATGTTCAGTGGCAAGAACTCATACTGTTATGTTGTAACAATTTGTATTTATAAATTATGTACAACGTATAACATTGTTGCTTCATTTGATTGAACAGACTGGTATGTGCAAGAACTTAGTGCATCATGGCGAATTCTCAACAAAGACTTTTGTGTTGAACGACCTCATTTTTTTACAGTGTATTTGTATTTTCAAAATAATTACAATGAAGACCGTTCTCGATACAAAATAAATTTGCATATAAAGTTTAATGTTTTGTTATTACACGAATATCGCATTATTATTATTATTAATGATAATAACGCGCGCACGCGCAGAATATCAATCGAAGGCTAATGTGAACTCAATGTGTGTGTATGAGCGTGCGTGCTGTACCCCCAAAGTGCTCACCCGCAGCGACGTGGCCGGTTTTTAATGCAGCGTCCAGCTTGGTGCATGCTGCAAAGCGAGGGGCTGCATGGGAACCGAAACACTTGTTCTGTTTGAGCAGGTCTGCTTCATCAGAATGGCAGCACGCTCATCAATGAAGTGCGTGGAGCGCTTGGTCACGCCGCGTTAAAAACTTGCACGGTTCAAATTATCACGAGCAAAGGGAAGGGCGCTTTGTGCACATTGCACGCACAGACATTTAAAATGGTCCAACGTGAGACAACTGCAAATAAGATGTTGAGCTTGTCAATATGAGATCAAATCCAGCCCTCGACGTTTGTGCTCAGTGAGTTTCGAATAAGCTTTCATAATTCATTTATAATCATCTTTTGTGTAACTGACAGCAATACTGTATTTATATTCCTGATGGGCTCAGAATTTGGACAGGAGGTACAGTTATTATTTTACCTTACCAGTGCACTATCACGGGAAATTTAAAATAAAACGAGATGAAATTGCGATTGAAGTGTATGACTGTCAGATTTATTTTATTTATTTATTGACTGTCAGCTTTAAATGAAAATGTTACGGGGAAAAAGCTCATCGCCATTTTGATAATATGGTCATTTTAATTTGCAGAATGTGGAATAATTGTAAAGATAACTATTTGTACTTTATTTTATTTTATTTTATTTTATAAACTCATACATAACCAGTGATTGTTGTGTTGTTATTATGACAAATCATGAAATCTGTCTTTGTCATGCAAGTTCATCAATATTGTTTGATTTAGTGTGCATAACAATGATACATTTGACAAATGTACCCGTTTTTCTTCACCTAAAACTATTGTGCAATGAGGGGAATACTGTATGTTGATTTGCTGTAGTGCATATTGATAAATACAATTTTAATTATGTTCTCATAATATCCGAATTATATCAAATGCTTGTGAATCACGCGAGGTATAGCATATACTTAGGATACATTTTCGCACACTTATTGTTTTATCATTTAAGGGACAATTTACAAGATTAATTTGGGGTTGTCAAGGTGATGACTATATATGACAAATTGTAATGTGAGGGTTCAATCGGTTGTCGTGGTTGTGTTCAGCACCTGTTTGCTGCGTGCCAGGTTATGTGTGCATTGTGTGTCTGTTTTGAGGCATGTACAGCTTCATCATGTAGACAGCAGCACAGGCCTCATTTATGACGCGACATGTTGCATTTGGCCATAGCGGCGCAAGTGGCCTTCTTCCCACGGCCGCTTGCAGCTTTCAAGCGCACCACCCATAGCACGCGTGTTGCGCGCGCGCACACACACATCCTGCTCCCAAGGTCTATTTTCTCCCCAGAACAAAGTGACTCCATTCATTGAATGGTCTGAATAGATGGGTACTTACAGATGCAGACAGTGGGCAGTGTCCTCTCGGTATACCGGGGAGCATTAATTTGTTGCGTGAGGTGTCAAGGAGGCGCGCGCCCCGGGGCCACCACTGTGCTTTTATTTGTCAACCAGTTCTCCCAATCAAAACCGCACTGGCCGGCACAAGTGTGGCCCATCGACCACTCTGCTAGTGTGTGTATTTATGGCGACACTGCGTCCCACTTACTGCAAAATAAATGAGCGAGCTGAGGGCTCTTGAGATCACGGGTGGACGTGCTCAACAAGCCGGGGGACGAAGACCTGTCACTTAACAGCAGCACGTGCACGTCTTCGCTCTCCCATTCATATATATATATATATATATATATATATATATATATATATATATATATATATATATATATATATGTGTATATATATATATATATATATATATATTTATATATATATATATATATATATATATATATATATATATATATATATATATATATATATATATATATATATACCAACATGTCATTACATAACAACTGTCATTACAGTTCTTGTAGCTGCCATTTAGGTGGCAATTGGACTGTGTTTATATTTTTACCTTTTATTACGGACGACAGGTAACAACAGAAATATCTGTCAGCTTTTCATCTGGCTCAGATTGATGTCAATTTTACCTCAAATGCTGCCTTTTTGTTTGTTTTTTATTCATTGGTTGTTGGTGGATGGGTTATTTGTGTAATTGTGAGTACAGGGGGACCAAAAAAAAAAAGAAAAAACAGGCGGAAAAAAGATTGTATTTGGAAATTTTAAATTGATTTCTAAAGAAGAAAAGGCCAATGAGTGTAATGTTTTAGTGTGATGTTCTAAACACAATAAATTAGTTACACCTCAATTTGCATTTGATTCCGTCACGTTTTTTTTTATTTGAGAAATGATGTCTATTGGAGATGTTTGTCTCTGTGTGCCCTGCGATTGGCTGGCAACCAATTCAGGGTGTCCCCCGCCTACTGCCCAAAGACAGCTGGGATAGGCTCCAGCACGCCCGCGACCCTTGTGAGGACAAGCGGTATGCATAATGAATGAATGAATGAATGTCTATTGGAAGTTGTGGCCCGTTTTTTCTGGGTATTGTGACAGTCCGATATCTCTATAACGGGATAAATAAATGAATCTATCCATCTATCTATCTATCTATCTATCTATCTATCTATCTATCTATCTATCTATCTATCTATCTATCTATCTATCTATCTATCTATCTATCTATCTATCTATCTATCTATCCATCTATCCATCTATCCATCTATCCATCCATCTGAAAGATTTCTTCTTTCACTGCTCTTTACGTTTTAAATTTGGTCAGGCAGATAAGATAAACGAATTCATACAGGAAATACTTTATGAAGGTGTACCTTATGAAGTTTAATATATAAACGGATCCCGTTATGAAAAAAACAAAATGTAATTATTCGAAAGCTATTCAAATGCATAGCTGTCAAATGACAGCAGTTTTGCTGGCTGTCTGGAGCACGCTGAGCCGCAACAAGGGGAAGTGGGCGTGGCTTTGCAGTAGCTTATCACTTGGTGCGCTTGGCGGACAGAACTGTGATTGGTTGGTGCTTTGAGCCAGCTGCACGCGACTGTGGATGTCGCTATAAAGGCATCTTGCGTGCGTGCCTGTTTTCCATGGAAAAGTTAGGTGTTGACCGTGAATAGTAACCACGGCACATCGAGTCAACAAAGTGTCATTGGAGAAACAAGCAAGATGGACAGCATGCTGGACCCCTTCTCAGCACTTGACTCTTTCTCCTCCCCCCCTTATTTCAACGATGACGACTTTTTCACCGACCAGTCCTCGAGGGACGGAAACTTGGACACAGATGACTTCTTGGACGATGACGTCGATTTCTTCGCCAGTCATTTGCAAGACTACTACAGCAAGGAGGTCGTCGGCAGGGATGGCGAGTACGACATCGGCAACATGTCCGTCTCCTCTTCGTCGTCCACCTTCTCATACAGCTGCGCCGACAGCATCCCGGAACTGTCCCCTCACGGCGGACCCCTGCTGAAAAGGCGGCGGAGGATGAGGTCTGACATGGAGATGCAGCAGTTGAGGCAGGCGGCCAACATCAGGGAAAGGCGCAGGATGCAGTCGATTAATGACGCGTTCGAGGGGCTGCGCTCACACATCCCCACTTTGCCCTACGAGAAGAGACTCTCCAAAGTGGACACTCTGCGCTTGGCCATCGGTTACATCAACTTCTTAGCCGAGCTAGTGCAGTCGGACCTGCCCATCCGGAACTCCAGCAGCGACACGCACGTGCAGCCAAGGAAAATTATTATCTGCCACAGGGGAACGAGTAAGTTTAACCTTTACTGTTGAACAACAGTTGCCAGAGTATTTCTTTATACTTACGATTAAAAAGAGTTTTAGTTTCCTCTTCCACAACCGTTTATGGTTACAAACACTGACTGTCTTTTCCCCCTTAGGGTCTCCCTCCCCGAGTGACCCCGACTTTGGTCTCCCCCCTCTGGCAGGTCACTCTTTATCCTGGTCGGATGAGAAGCAACTTCGGGACCAGAATATTATCCGCACAGCCAAGGTGTGGACCCCTGAGGACCCCCGAAAACTGCACAACAAATCGGTTCTCACGGATATAGAGAACGAACCTCCTTTCGGCCTGGTGGCCTAAAGTGTCAAAACAGAAACTGAACCAATATTATGCGACTATGAAGCGGATCATTTAAAATAATTCTGGTGATGCATTGTAAAATCTATACCGTACATTCTGATATTGTATGTATTGTGTATATATATATATATATTTTGCATTATTATTATTTTTTTATTCTGGCAATCATGTATTTAATGTTTGTAATAATATACTATGTAATTTAATTGCAAAAACTGGGATGATATTTATTTTTTTATACTGATGATAAATTATTTTTCTATCCAATCCAATAAATTAAAAAACTAAAGACGCCACGTGTCTTATTTTTGTGTGGACACATTGACACATTGACCACATAATACAACAGGTGCATGCTGACTCATTCCAATCAATTTGGAACCAAATAATGTGTCTGAAAGCTTTCAAATGTGGACACAGATAAAAGATGGGATAAGGATGATACACCCAAAATGCAACGATGAAAACAAACATAAAGCGCAGCTGAGAGCTGCAAGCAGAGAAATGACAAATATTACACGTTTTACTCGAGTTACTACTGCTTCAATAATGCTCACTCTGCAAGAATCAGCATGAATGGAACTAAAAGACGAGAGTATTGCACAATATTGTGACAGTGGTATGATAATGTATTGTGAATGGTGGTGGTGGTGGGGGGGATCAGCTACCCGCAACAGCTGAAGGTGTTTAAAGTGCACATGGGCGCGCAGCAGCATGGTGGGAGGTTGTTGAATGTAGTTCAGTGCTGCCAGGTTCTGGCCGGATAGATTTTTTCCGCGGTAGAGACATCCAAAATACAAGACGCGAGCGCCCTTTGGGCCATCGCCCCCACGCCACACCACGACTGCAGCATATATGAACCTTGTTGGCCGCACTATATTTGAGACAAACGAAATACTTTTACATGAAGTCAATATTTGGGTTAAGGTCAAAATTCCGGTTTCTGAAACATTCTGAATAACCCGTTTACATGTATGAGTTACTCCCGCATTTGAATATCCCGATGTATGGGAAACAATTTTTACAAATTTTAATATGTTGTATTAAACAATAAAATATCCATGTCGCAATGAACGGTTTCTCAAATTGATACACATTAACCAAGTTTTTCAGGGCGGGGCAAAATCGTGAAGAAGGCAATATGACGTGATCGAGCCACGTCTCTGTCTTGCTGGTTGTGAAGTGTGCTCATCATGGTTTATCTTCATCATCATCATCAAGTCATCTTGCAAACCGCTTATCCTATACAGGGTCGCGGGGAGTTGCTGGAGCCTATCCCAGCCGTCAATGGGCGAAGGCAGACTACACCCCGAACTGGTCGCCAGCCAGTCGCAGGGCACACATAGACACTGTCACTGAGCGGGAGTCGATCCCACGCTGCCCGCACACAACTCAGGCGTGTGTACCACTACACTATCAGCGGACCTGGTTTATCTTCTGATCCATTTAATTTCTCCTTTAATTGTACAGTAAAAACAAGCGACCAATACTTACCGACAGCTCGTCTACGCCATTTTCAGAGTCTGAAGGCGACCCCGTTGAGCCAGTGATGTCACGGACGCACTGGATCAAACGGCCAGCTCACGAAAATATAGTGGGGTTTTTTTTAGGCATTTTCATTAGGTTTTAACCAAAGTAACAGTTGGAATCTTATTTGTACTTGTACTCCCTCTTAAAAAAAGGTTTTAGGGTAACTTTTTACACTTTAAACGACAACGCACAGACGTTGTGACGCAAATTCACGTCATTTCAGCTAGTTACTTGCTCCCATCAAAAAAACACATTATATCCATGTGACTCACCACACGAATGAAGAAGACGGTTTCCCCTACTTCGTCGTACACTGTAAAATATAATACGTTGACTTTACTAAAAAAAAAAAAATGCAAAGTCGTTGCCTCAAAAAAAATAATTCACTTGAACTTAGATGAATTAGATTTCACCAACTTATTCGTTATGAGTAAGCAGGACTTAAATAAATTAAGTTAAGTTAACTGATATATTTTTAGTTTTCAGTACTCAATTTAACTTAAATTAATTAGTATCACAAACTTATTTATTCTTTTTGCTTTACCCAATTAACATTGTATTTATTTATCAATCTATTTTAGTAACTCTAACTTAAAATTTTGGGATTGTGAAAGCTTAATTCTCTTTAGTTTTAGTCATACAGGTCAATTTAACTTTTTTTTTTACCTACATCAATTCTACAATATACAATAGGCTGAATAAAGGAATGAAAGGAAAATCTGATCATTATACCTGTAATGAGCCCCAAAAAACAATGAACGCAGAACACTCAGTGTATTAACCATTAACATTTATTTGCAGTGTATTTGTTTCATATTTGTTAAATAGCGCTCATAAAATTAACATAGAATAATTCAGTGTATTTGTTTCATGTTGTTAAATGAACAGCAGTCATAAAATTAACATAGAATACATCACTGTCTCACAAACACCAACTGTCAATGAACAAATCACTCAAACAAATATTATAAAAGTTACGCTTGAACATTAAACATTTGCTTGGAACATTAACATTTTTGTTTTGTTTTGTTTTTTTCACAAAATCTGCAAAGTCTATATTTAGCAATTCAAACTGGCCTACGCCATTTGCTTGTTCTGCAGTGTGATTAATTTGGGAGGGAGGTTTTTGTTTCCCAATCCAAGCATCACTGCCTGAATGAATCGAAATGTGTTTCGCATAGACTTCGAGTAGTCTAAGTTAAGGGCAAACATGAGTTCAAACAGAACACAGACTGCCTGGGAAAGGTCTCTGATATTCTCCATAAAGTACATCCCACTCAAGTATGATAGCAGTGGAGATGGGCTGGAGGTGCACTCCATTTGGACCCTGCTGCTGAGCATCTTCAATTACATTCAGAACCCCAAATGTGACTGAGGCAAGTGCTTCTTCTTTCGCTGTGTCCTGCAAAAAGCACACAGGACTAGTTATTGAATGTCTTCTTTTGGAGGAGGAAGAGAGGGTAATTGCTAAGATTTTAAAGTTGAACTCATTTTAAAGATTTTATATACAGTACTCTTGGTTGACAATGTCTTTTTTAGTTCATCCAAGGGGATGTTTTTAACTGTGATGGGGAAAATAATTATAATTTAAATGATATATGAAATACATAAACATGATTTATCAATAAACTGATATCAATGTTTCTTTTAGGCAAGTATTGTAAACTTCAGTGGAGTGAGGAGAACTGGCAGGCCTTTGAGGACAACTGTCTGAAGTGCTGTCACATCAGGCAACCGAAATTACAAAGAGAACAGATACAAGTCAAGAACTTTGTAGCATTTTGCGAATTCAGGAGAATATGCGTTGTGTCCTGTATTAGGTCCCAACACTTGAGTGATATGCAAAGTACGTGAAACAGGCCTATGGTAATGAATCTTCCACAAACGCAACATTAATCAGAATGCCTTGTTTCAACTAGTGGGTCTGCATAGAACATATTCTTGAAAAAAATGACTAGACTTTCCCTTTAAGATTGAGATTGACACTACAAAAGTAATGTCAAAGTAAATAAGTACATTTGCTTTAGGTGCATATTTTTAATCAATATGTGCAATCATGAGGTCGCTCATGGTGTAGTAGTACACTTACCTGAGTTGTGTGCCGGCAGCGTGGAATCGGTTCCCACTCAGTGACTGTGTCTGTGTGTGCCCTGCGACTGGCTGGCGACCAGTTTAGGGTGTACTCTGCCTTTCGCCCATTGTTAGCTGGGATAGGCTCCAGCTCCTCCCCGCGACTCTGTGCAGGATAAGCGGTGTGGAAGATGACACACATGACATGATATGCAATCATTTTTTCAACAGCACCCCCCCCCCAAAAAAAAATGCAATGAATGAGTTTTAGGTCACAAACTACAATTTATAGTGTGTTTGTTTGTCAACCCTTCAAGCGCCATGATTAAAAAAAACAAAAAAAAAAACATTTTTGATATCATGAATTTAAAAGGCTGCAACTTTTAAAACTTTAAAGTGGTGACAGATAAAACGGATATTGATTGATCACTTTCTGAGATCTTGTGGGCAGATTTGGTTAATTTTGTGACGAGGCTCCACAATTCACCCTACTGTGCAAGAAATAAAGGAAATCAGCGATCTCAGACAATATTAGGTGCCTGTTAATAGCCGACACGTTTAAGCGTCAGATTCAATCTGTCCCATCCCCCACACAAAACCAACCAGAGTAACCGACGCTGCTCTTATAAGGGAAAAGCAAAAATATTTACAACTAAAACAGTATTTAATTCAGCGACGTACTCGTCGAAAATAGTGCGACTTTTGGCGGTTAAAGGGATGGACAAGCATTGAGCAGTCCTACTTCAGAGAAGCCAAGCTATCAAGTTAAATGAATACTCCAACGGTTAATTGGAATTTTGCAATTATTTTCACAATGAGAAAACATTAACGGTAGCTTTTGTGTGCCTGTCCATACAGTGTATGCGACGAAGTGACTTTTGTGGAGTCCGGCGCCATTATTGCTGAGTACATCATGTGTTTATGCCACTTAAGCCCTTGGCGGTGACACGCACTAACGTGAAACCACAACAACAACAACAAGAGCAACAAAAACACCTTGGCGGTTCATAAAATAGTTTACTTACCTGGTGACACTGGTTCAGACGAAAGGGTCCGCTTCCAGTTTACAGGTTCCATTAAATTCCACCGTGGATTTTCCAATGAGTTGAGAGAGGCGCGCGTACGTCCGCACGAAATGGTGCACGTCTGCGCATGTCTGGAAGAACCCACAAAGGACCCTGGGACTTGTTCTATCTAATTTAACTGGACTCGGTTACATTAAGTTAAGCATGTTCAACCAACCCAAAAGTTGTACTTACTTATTTAAGATTAGTGTTCATAACAAGTTAATGATTTTTGAGTTAGTTTCACTAATAATTTTCTATTCATTTGAATTTTTGTTTTTACAGTGTACAAGCACTTCCTGTACTACAAAGACTAAGAGTCCTTGCGGTTGAGAATGCGTAGTGTGTCCCGTGCAATCAGTGTACAGTACTCCAATCGGCGTATACATGCGCAATATTCGGGTTAGAAAAGGAGTAACCCAGGCATGAAGGTTAAAAAAACCCAAAGGGCATAATCAGGTTATTGCACACGTTTACATGGCTTTTCGCCGTCAATGTTATACATTAATGGCTACTGTGTGACCTATATCTTTGCTGCTGTAACAATGAAAATTTCCCCACTGTGGGATCAATAAAGGCATTCTTATCTTCTTATCTTAAAAACCTGAATACTGCCAAGTTTCAGGGTTTAAAAGGGTTAAACCCCATTTAGGAGCAGTAAATGTAGTCACTGCTCCTAATTGTCCCAAAACGTGTCTTTTTTCCTGTTTATATGATTATGGATGCCATGCATTTATGTTTCCTGTTTAATGCAGAGCGCAGCAGATCTTAACAAGGAAGTCAACCCAAACATATTTTTTTCAAGAATATGTTCCCAGCAGGCCCACTAGTTGAAGCACGGCATTCTGATTCATTTTGCGTCTGTGGAATATGAGTTAATCAGAAAAATGCACCTGTTTTTAGCCATCTCCGGGGGCGGCCATTTTGTCTTCTGTCGACTGAAAATGACATCACAACTCTCACAATGACCTATCACGGGTGACCTGTTTTCTTAATCTGAGACGTGATTGGTCATTGTGAGCAGTTGTGATATCATTTTCAGTCGACAGAAGACAAAATGGCCTCACCCAGAGATGGCGAAAACATAGTGAATTAACACTTATTCCACAAACACAATATTTATCAGAATGCCCTGTTTCAACTAGTGAGCTTGCATAGAACATGTCATGTCATGTCATCTTCCAAACCGCTTATCCTATACAGGGTCGCGGGGAGTTGCTGGAGCCTATCCCAGCCGTCAACGGGCGAAGGCAGACTAGACCCCGAACTGGTCGCCAGTCAGTCGCAGGGCACACACAGACACCGTCACTGAGCGGGAATCGATCCCACGCTGCCCGCACACAACTCGGGCGTGTGTACCACTACACTATCAGCGGACTGCATAGAACATATTCCTGAAAAAAAAAATGTGTTGACTTCCTCTTTAAGTCCTCTTCTCATTAACAGCGTGACTAGAGCATGTAATTGATAACAGACATTACAAAGTCAGATGTGAGCGACTTCATCTCCTGTTCCAGTTTGACTGCGAAGCACTCTGGCAGTGGTTAAAACAGTCGTAGCGTTGTATTTCCTCGCACCTTAGCGCATCTAAAGCATCTTTTGATGTAATCGCAGCCAAGCGGAAGGAGCGTTCAGAAATGGGCGACTATCTTATTGGTCCTGCTGCGGGTTTGACAAAGCGTTAATAAAGTACCATTTAATTGTCTGACAGATTTTATTTCCTTTATGGACAGGACAAGCAGCCATTTGCTTGGGAAAGGCCTCTGCTGTAATTAAAAGTTCCATACTTATTCAGCGAAAGGAGAATGCTTTCACAAGCAGCCCATTTCATGCTCTCCAACTGCAGAATCAACTGTGAAACAAATCTTGGGGGGCTGGAAGCAAGGGGGTACTAGTACGATGCACATGCAAGACACTTTGAATGTCGTTTTTAATTCAGTAATAATGAAAATACGTGAAAACCTTATAATTAAATGTCAAATTTAAGAAAGAAGCCGCCTGTGAATTGTGTGTGTTTTCCCCCTTAAGACACGTCAAGTATTGAACCATAGGCTGTGTAGCCTATTATTATCACATAGATAAAAGTATTTATTAATTTTAAAAAGACGATTTAAGGCACACATTGTGTTTTACTAAGCGAGATGCATATTATATTTAAATTCAAGTCAATTCAAGTGAAACAATTCAAGTTTTCCACGAATACATTTTCTGAATCGTTTACCACAATATTATTTATGATCTGTTGCTGAAAAGTAAAACAAATAAAAAATTTTTACAAAATTGCTTTCGTAGGCATTCGCGTTTAATGCATGCCGCCAAAACTACTCCAATGAAAAATTGTACAATCTTGCAAATATAACAGCACTGCACTTTTGTATATATGTAGCATTCATTCAACAAACGCTTTAAATATTTAATGGAGATGTTCTTTTACTTGTCCCTTGACTATATTTACGTTACGTCAGTGAGTACGCATCAGTACACTGAAATACACTATTGCTGAATAAATTCTTATATAATATCCGGTGAAGTGAAGCTTTTCTCAAAGATGTTTAACGGATGGAAATTATAACAGCTTGCCCCTAATGCTGTTTAATCCTGTTAAAAGTTTTTTTTTTTTTTTTACAGACCGCATGGAGAGAGGAGTTACAGAATACCATGAAATGACCCATGAGTAGACCTAGAGTGTTATAGTTTTTTATGGGTTTTTTTTGTTGTTGTTTGTTTTTTAAGCCTAGTGTCAAGGTGTCATCTTAAATCTTTATGGCCAAAAGGTTTGTATAGTGGGCTGCGCCGAGCAAAATACAAGGGGGAGTCGAGACGAGAGGAGAGAGTGAGAGCATCATCTTCGCTTGCTGCGCGCTCTTTTCTTCTCGACTTGACCTTTCAATTTAAATTACATCTTTATGAGCGCTAACCCCACTGAAGCGGATCTCTGCCGTGTTCTTCGAGGATGCACCTGGTAGTTTCAACTTTTTTTCTCCACGTCTTTGCGCCCGAGTCTGTGGAGAGCAGCTGCCTAAAAACAAGCAAAGAGTCTTCGAGACGGGTTGGCACCGTTTTCCGCGTCTTTAATGTTCCATTAGCCTTTGTGCAGGACACAATATGGCAACTGTAAAGCTTGACGTTTTGCAATAATAAAACACGGTTTCAATGACGTGACACCGGGCTCAAAGCGAAAGCAGCGCATGCAGGAGAGCCAGACTAAACACGTCTTGGCGTTTGTTTTGTGCGTCCCAGCCAATTAACAGCAAGGTCTTTTCGCTGCGCCTCCATAAGACAATTAAATTTATGTGTGCCATTTTCTCAAGGAGAGAAAGGAGGAGGTTTCGGTGTATTCTCTGCTTCTCCAAACGGCGTCTTCTCGCCATCACCTGGCGCTCTCGGCACGAGAGCAAACTGGCTTCTTTGGTGCCCCCGCAACCATACGGCTGTCCCCATCCTGTGCCATTGTCTCCAGCCTTGATCATTCATTAGACGGGGATTTGAGTTTGTTTTGTGTCATATTTTGATCCGCAACATTTAGCAGATGCTGCAATTGTCGAATCCAAACTGTAGAGCTACTCAAGACTGAAAGACAGTTGCGAGCAAGACAGCTTTGGGCACATCTTCAGAGGAACACAACATATTGGAGCCATAAACAGACTTCAACCTGCTCTATTTCAGCCTTTGTGTTGTTTGTGAATAATTCATGTTAATAGGGACAGGTTTGTATACTTTGAATGCGGGAGCACAGGTGCGCAGTGACAGGATGAATGACCGGCTCCGATTTTTGCCAAAGCTTGAGGGCTCTTCTCCAGGTCTTCAAGCTGATGGAAAATATTGTCATCTCTTTGATTCGAGGCATTACTTTCACTAAGAACAAAGCCGGGTGATGAAAAGCTTATGCGGGAGGGAAATAGGCGATGGCGGTGGCCGCTCTAGCCTCCCAAAAGAAAGAGAAAGGGAATGAGTCAATGGCTAGATGCGTTTCTGGTTGGGTGCGCAAGTGCTTCATCTAACGCAAATAAATGAGCCTTTCCAACTTTTAAAGGGACACCTTTTGCCTTAATAATAGCTCGACGACTGGGACCATTAAGCATATGGTGCTAAGGCACCGGTCTTTAGTTTCTGTGAAGCCTTTGACATACTAACATGTGTTCTTTTTGGGAATATTTCACTTTTGAATTGCTCCAACTTCACGCACCAACAAGTGGCTAAGGCGCACAACATGCTCGCGTCCTCGCAATCACAAAAGACATTGATGGCTGTTAATAAAGATAAATGACACGTACAGTATTTTGGAGGTAATGTCATGTACGTTGTCTACACTTTTTAATGAATAGAACATAATGGGCAAAACAGAACTACTTGTGTAGTTTTACGCATGAACGCATGAACGACTCGTGCTCATAGTGGGTCCACAGTTAACATATGGAGTCATTTTAAAAGATTTGCTACAGTGGATTTCTCAATAACATTTTTTGTTTATGCTGTGCTTATATTGATAAATTCCTGCCAAATTATATACACCTGTGGTGCGCAAGGAGTGTTTTTCTTTCTTCTTTTTTTTTTAACCCACGAACATGGTGCACGTAGGCCTACACGGCACTATGTCAGATGTTTTAAAGAGGAAGTCAACTCAAAAAAAATCTTTACAAGAATATGTTCTATCCCAGGCCCACTTTAAACATGGCATTCTGGTTAATATTACATTTGTGAATATGAGTTAAAGAAGAGGTCAACCCCCCCCAAAATTATTTGCAATAATATATGCACCTTCACTAAGTCTAAACATGGCGTTTGTGGGATATGAATTAAGCAGCAAAATCCACCCGATCTCAGGGGTGGCCATTTTGTCACTTCTGTCGACTGAAAATGACAACACAGTTGCTCAGGGTTCATTTAACGCCCAATTGCAGCTCACCTGTTTTCTGAAGGCAAACCATGATTGGTTCGTGTGACAAAATGCTTGCCCCCTGAGGTGACAAAATAAACAAAACAGGTGGATTTCGCTGCTTAATTTAGATTCCACAAACACAATAGTAATCAGAATGCCATGTTTTACTTATACTATTCTTGTAAAGGACATTTTTGGGTTGACTACCTTTTAAAGGTCAGGGTGCAAACATTAAAAACTTTTCTGTAGCCCTCTAGAACCCCCTTTACAATGCATAACTGTCATTAAAATGTGATTAGGTGGTTGGTAGGCAGCAGTTTAATGTTATTCTACACGATCCACCTTTATTATTGTGAAAAGGCGAAGGCCTTCACAAATATGTTATTCTACACCATTCACCTTTCTTCTTCTTCTTCTAATTTATACCTCACACTTTTCTGGCGTTCTTCTATTTCCACATTTGTCAACGAATTCTCGTCATTCCAACTTCAATGTATTCCGAAAATTCACGGCCTCCGGGGGTTCTTTTTCTTTCATTAAAAAAATATACGGTTACCCCAAAGTTCCCCATTATTCCCCCCCCCCAAAAAAACATTCATTTCCAATGGCATATTCAACATTTCCCATTTCCACCATTCCAATTCAAAATTCACAAGATTCAACTCATTCAACTCACATTGGCAATGCTATTCAACACACCCACAATTCCTATTTCCCAAAAATTCAACTTATTCACCCGGAATAAAAAAACACAAAATTCCACCATTCATTCCCATTGCCATATTCAGCTATTCACATTTACATCATTCTAATTTGAAATTCACAACATTCATCTCATTCAACTCATATTGGTCAAGCTTTTCAACACACCCCAAATTCCTATTTCCCACACATTCAACTCATTCACCCTTAAAAAAACCCACAAAAATTCAACTATTCACCATTCATTTGCATGGGCACATTCAACTTTTCACATTTACACCATTTCAATTTCCACAAATTCAACTCATTCAACTCATTCAGCTCACATTCACTTTTCAACACCCCCCCAAATTCCTACTCCTCATACATTCAACTCATTCACCCTTAAAAAAAAAAAAAAAAAAAAAAAAATTCAACTATACACCATTCATTTCCATTGGAACATTCATCTTTTCACATTTACACCATTCCAATTTCCACAAATTCAAGTCATTCAACTCATTCAGCTCACATTCAGCTTTTCAACACCCCCCAAATTCCTGCTTGACCACACATTCAACTCTTTCACCCTTAAAAAAAACCCCACAAAAATTCAACAATTCACCATTAATTTTCATTGGAACATTCAACTTTTCACATTTACCCCTTCCCAATTTCCACTACCGTATTTTCCGGACTATATGTCGCAGTTTTTTTCATAGTTTGGCCGGGGGTGCGACTTATGCTCTGGAGCGACTTGTGTCTGACATTATTAACACATTACTGTCATGGATTGTTAGTGCTGACTTGTGACTTATGTTTTGCCTCCCTCTGCAGGCGCTTTAGCGCTAAAGCGCCTGCAGAGGGAGACAAAACATAATAAATACAAGTCAGCACGAACAAGCCATGACAATTACTTCTATATCATTTCACATGCTATTGCAACCAACATAAAGAAACACAAGATATATCCTAAAAGCTATTAAAATAAATGAATAACTTAAACGGTTAAGGTCTAATGTTTTGTTAAACTAACACACCTTGGTAGTCGAGGAAGCCAGCTTATCCAAACAGCTAAACATTCACAAACAAACTCCACAGACTCTAGGTGTGCAGCGAAGTTGCCTGTTTATATTGTGAAAATGCACAAGAATCAGAAAATACTATCAAGCTATGCATTACATACACATGTATTTTCATGGACATGAACAAGATGAGCCTATGCTAACGATTAGCGATCACAATTAGCATTAGCGATAGCAATTAGTATGTTCAGTCAACAACCTACAAACATCCACAATTCAGCTCGTATATAATTGTCATTACACACAATTGTCTAAGTTAGTTTCAGGCGATGGTTGAACAAGAATGAACCACAAACAGGCAGACATGCTAACGATTAGCAACCGCATTAGCGATAGCGATTAGTATGTTCAGTTAACAACACAGTACAATCAGCCACAATTCAGCTCCTATTTAAATGTTGCATGCTCATTACACACAATTGTCTAAGTTACTTACAGGCGATGGGTGAACAAGAATGAACCACAAACAAGCAGTTGCCTGCCTCTGGCTGGGGTATTACATCATGCAGCCACACACGTAAGGAGGAGCACACTCAGCACAGAGGAGACGAAGACATAATTGCGACCAAATACATTAATACTTTTGGAGACTTGGATACATTCTACATGGTCAGGGATAAATGAAAGACTTATTTAATCGATCTAGAACCGTTTTAATGAGTTTAAAGTTATCCTACCAGAACTTTCTTGTATGCTACATGTATCGTAGCTCATAGAAAATGATGTGTTCTAAGTGCACAATGTCCTCCCAAAATGGGACTTATACTCCAGTGCGACACATATGTTTTTTTCCACTTTATGATGCATTTTATGGCTGGTGCGACTTGTACTCCAGCGCGATTTATAGTCCGGAAAATACGGAAATTCAAGTCATTTAACTCATTCAACTCACATTCAGCTTTTCAACACCACCAAAATTTGTACTTCCCACACAATCAACTCATTCACACTCCAAAAACCCCACAAAAATTCAACTATTCACCGTTCATTTCAATTGGCAGATTTAACTTTTTGCATTTACACCATTCAAATTTCCTCAAATTCAAGTCATTCAACTCATTCATCTCACATTAAGGTTTTCAACATCCCCAAAATTCCTACATTCAACTCATTCACACTTAAAAAAACTCACAAAAATCTTCCATTCATTTCCAGTAGACCAGTGTTATTGCCTCTTGGTCTCCCCAGTGCGGCGGCCATCTTGGACAGGGACATTAGCTAGACTGGGGATACTCACCCTGATGTCCTCCCAGAGCGGCGGCCATCTTGGGCAGGGACATTAGCTAGACTGGGGAAACTCATCCCGAGGGGTCCTCAGTGCGGCGGCCATCTTAAGCAGGGACATTAGCTCAACCCGGAATACTCACCCTGAGGTCTCCCCATTGCGGCGGACATCATGGGCAGGGACATTAGCTCGACCCGGAATACTCACCCCGAGGTCTCCCCGGTGCGGCGGCCATCTTGGGGAGGGACATTAGCTAGACTGGGGTTACTCGACCCGAGGTCTCCACAGTGCAGCGGCCATGTTGGGTAGGGACATTAGCAAGACTGGGGATACCCACTCCGTGGACCCCACAGTGCGGAGGCCATCTTGGACAGGGACATTAGCTAGACTTGGGATACTAAGCCCGAGTTCTCCCCAGTGTGGTGGCCATCTTGGGCAGGGACATTAGCTTGACTGGGGATACTCACGCTGAGGTGTCCACAGTGTGGCGGCCATCTTGGGCAGGGACATTAGCTTGACTGGGGATACTCACGCTGAGGTGTCCACTGTGTGTCGGCCATCTTGGGAAGGGACATTAGCTAGTCTGGGGGAAACTCATACCAAAGTCTCCCCAGTGCGGCGGCCATCTTGGGCAGGGACATTAGCTCGACCCGGAATACTCACCCCAAGGTCTCCCCGGTGCGGCGGCCATCTTGGGCAGGGACATTAGCTCGACTGGGGAGACTCACCCAGAGGTCTCCCCAGTGCGGCGGCCATCCTGGGAAAGGACATAAGCTATAATGGGGTTACTCACCCCGAGGTCTCCCCAGTGCGGTGGCCATCTTGGGCTGGGAAATTAGCTAGACTAGGGATACTCACCCCGAGGTGTCCCCAGTGCGGCAGCTATCTTGGACAGGAACATTAGCTAGACTGGGGATACTCACCCCGAGTTCTCCCCAGTGCGGCGGCCATCTTGGGCAGGGACATAAGCTGGATTTGGGATATTCACCCCGGGTTCTCCCCATTACTGTGGACATCTTGGGCAGGGACATTTGCTGGACTTGGGATACTCACCTAGAGTTCTCCCAAGTGCGGCGGCCAACTTGGGCAGGTATTTTGCAGGACTGGGGAGACTCACCCCGAGGTCTCCCCAGTGCGGTGGCCAACTCGGGCAGGGACATTATCTGGACTGGGGACACTAACCCCGGGGTCTCCCCAGTGCGGCAGCCATCTTGGGCAGGGACATTAGCTGGACTGGGGATACTCACAACGAGGTCGCCGCAATGTGGCGGCCATCTTGGACAGGGACATTAGCTGGACTGGGGATACTCACCCTAAGGTCTCCCCAGTGCGGCGGCCATCGTGGGCAAGGAAATTAGCTAGACTGGGGTTACTCACCCCGAACTCTCCCCAGTGCGGCGGCCATCTTGGGCTGGGACATTAGCTAGACTAGGGATACTCACCCCGAGGTGTCCCCAGTGCGGCAGCCATCTTGGACAGGAACATTAGCTAGTCCGGCGGCAATCTTGGGAAGGGATATTAGTTTAACCCGGAATACTCACCCCGAGGTCTCCCCATTGCGGCGGACATCTTGGGCAGGGACATTAGCTGGACTGGGGATACTCACCCCGAGGTCTCTTCAGTGCGGTGGCCATCTTGGGCAGGGGTATAAGATGGACTGGGGATACTCACGCCGAGGTGTCCACAGTACGGCGGCCATCTTGGGAAGGGACATTAGCTAGTCTGGGGGAAACTCTTACCGAAGTCTCCACAGTGCTGCGGCCATCTTGGGTAGAGACATTAGCTCAACCCGGAATACTCACCCCGAGGTCTCCCCTTTGCGGCGGACATCTTGGGCAGGGACATTAGCTCGACCCGGAATACTCACCTCGAGTTCTCCCCGGTGCGGCTGCCATCTTGCGTAGGGACATTAGCTCGACTGGGGATACTCCCTCCGAGGTATCCCCAGTGCGACGGCCATCTTGGACAGGGACATTAACTAGTCTGGGGGACACTCATTCCGAAGTGTCCCCAGTGCGGCGGCCATCTTGGGCAGGGACATTAGATAAACCCGGAATACTTACCCTGAGGTCTCCCCGGTGCGGCTGCCATCTTGGGCAGGGACATTACCTCGACTGGGGATACTCACCCTGGGATCTTCCAAGTGCGGCGGCCATCGCAGATAGGCGGCCATCTTGGGTAGGGATATCAGCGAGACTAGGTATACCCACCCCATGGTCCCCACAGTGCGGCGGCCATCTTGGTCAGAGACATTAATTAGACTTGGGATACTAAACCCGAGTTCTCCCCAGTGCGGCGGCCATCTTGGGGAGGGACATTAGTTCGACTGGGGAGACTCACCCAGAGGTCTCCCCAGTGCGGCAGCCATCCTGGGAAAGGACATAAGCTAGACTGGAAAACTCACCCCGAGGTCTCCCCGGTGCGGCAGCCCTCTTGGGCAGTGACATTAGCTCCACTGGGTATACTCACACTGAGGTATCTCCAGTGCGGCGGCCATCTTAGGCAGGGACATTAGCTAGACTGGGGTTACTCACCCTGAGGTGGCCGCAGTGCGCCGGCCATCTTGGGAAGGGACATTAGCTAGTCTGGGGGAAACTCATACCGAAGTCTCCCCAGTGCGGCGGACATCTTGGGCAGGGACATTAGTTCGACTGGGAATACTCACCCCGAGGTCTCCCCATTGCGGCGGACATCTTGGGCAGGGACATTAGCTTGACCCAGAATACTCATCACGAGGTCTAACCGGTGCGGCTGCCATCTTGGGCAGGGACATTAGCTCGACTGGTGATACTCACTCCGAGGTATCCCCAGTGCGGCGGCAATCTTGGGCAGGGTAATTAGCCAGACCGGGGTTACTCATCGTGAGGTCTCTCCGGTGCGGCTGCCATCTTGAGCAGGGACATTAGCTCGACTGGGGATACTCCCTCCGAGGCATCCCCAGTGCGGCGGCCATCTTGGAGAGGGACAAGCTAGAATGGGGATACTCGACCCGAGGTCTCCGTAGTGCAGCGGCCATGTTGGGCAGGGACATTAGCTTGACTGGGGATACTCACCCCGGGATCTTCCAAGTGTGGCAGCCATCTCGGATAGGCAGCCATCTTGGGCAGGGACATTAGCTAGACTGGGGATACTCACCCCATGGTCCCCACAGTGCGGCGGCCATCTTGGACAGGGACCATAGCTAGACTTGGGATACTCACCCCGAGGTCTCCCCAGTGCGGCAACCATCTTGGGCAGGGACATTAGCTTGACTGGGGATACTCACGCTGAGGTTTCCACAGTGTGGCGGCCATTTTGGGAAGGGACATTAGCGCATTTGGGGGAAACTCATAACAAAGTCTCCCCAGTGCAGCGGCCATCTTGGGCAGGGACATTAGCTTGACCAGGAATATTCACCTCGAGGTCTCCCCATTGTGGCGGACATCTTGGTCAGGGTCATTAGCTCGACCCGGAACACTCACCCCAAGGTCTCCCCGGTGCGGCGGCAATCTTGGGCAGGGACATTAGTTCGACTGGGGATACTCATTCCGGGGTATCCCCAGTGCGGTGGCCATCTTGGGCAAGGACATTAGTTCGACTGGGGATACTCACCCCGAGATCTCCCCAGTGCGGCGACCATCATGGGTAGGGAAATTAGCTGGACTGTGGATACTCACGCTGAGGTGTCCACAGTCCAGCGGCCATCTTAGGAAGGGAGATTAGCTCGACCCGGGATACTCGCCCCGAGGTCTCCCCATTGCGTCGGACATCTTGGGCAGGGATTTAAGCTAGAGTGGTGATACTCACAACGAGGTCGCCGCTTTCTTTAACAGACATTAGCTAGACTGGGGATACTCGACCCGAGGTCTCCCTAGTGCGGCGGCCATCTTAGGCAGGGACATTAGCTAGACTGGGGTTACTCACCCTGAGGTGGCCGCAGTGCGCCGGCCATCTTGGGAAGGGACATTAGCTAGTCTGGGGGAAACTCATACCGAAGTCTCCCCAGTGCGGCGGACATCTTGGGCAGGGACATTAGTTCGACTGGGAATACTCACCCCGAGGTCTCCCCATTGCGGCGGACATCTTGGGCAGGGACATTAGCTTGACCCAGAATACTCATCACGAGGTCTAACCGGTGCGGCTGCCATCTTGGGCAGGGACATTAGCTCGACTGGTGATACTCACTCCGAGGTATCCCCAGTGCGGCGGCAATCTTGGGCAGGGTAATTAGCCAGACCGGGGTTACTCATCGTGAGGTCTCTCCGGTGCGGCTGCCATCTTGAGCAGGGACATTAGCTCGACTGGGGATACTCCCTCCGAGGCATCCCCAGTGCGGCGGCCATCTTGGAGAGGGACAAGCTAGAATGGGGATACTCGACCCGAGGTCTCCGTAGTGCAGCGGCCATGTTGGGCAGGGACATTAGCTTGACTGGGGATACTCACCCCGGGATCTTCCAAGTGTGGCAGCCATCTCGGATAGGCAGCCATCTTGGGCAGGGACATTAGCTAGACTGGGGATACTCACCCCATGGTCCCCACAGTGCGGCGGCCATCTTGGACAGGGACCATAGCTAGACTTGGGATACTCACCCCGAGGTCTCCCCAGTGCGGCAACCATCTTGGGCAGGGACATTAGCTTGACTGGGGATACTCACGCTGAGGTTTCCACAGTGTGGCGGCCATTTTGGGAAGGGACATTAGCGCATTTGGGGGAAACTCATAACAAAGTCTCCCCAGTGCAGCGGCCATCTTGGGCAGGGACATTAGCTTGACCAGGAATATTCACCTCGAGGTCTCCCCATTGTGGCGGACATCTTGGTCAGGGTCATTAGCTCGACCCGGAACACTCACCCCAAGGTCTCCCCGGTGCGGCGGCAATCTTGGGCAGGGACATTAGTTCGACTGGGGATACTCATTCCGGGGTATCCCCAGTGCGGTGGCCATCTTGGGCAAGGACATTAGTTCGACTGGGGATACTCACCCCGAGATCTCCCCAGTGCGGCGACCATCATGGGTAGGGAAATTAGCTGGACTGTGGATACTCACGCTGAGGTGTCCACAGTCCAGCGGCCATCTTAGGAAGGGAGATTAGCTCGACCCGGGATACTCGCCCCGAGGTCTCCCCATTGCGTCGGACATCTTGGGCAGGGATTTAAGCTAGAGTGGTGATACTCACAACGAGGTCGCCGCTTTCTTTAACAGACATTAGCTAGACTGGGGATACTCGACCCGAGGTCTCCCTAGTGCGGTGGCCATCTTGGGCAGGGACATTAGCTGCACTGGGGATACTCACCCCGAGGCCTTCCAAGTGCGGCGGCCATCTTGGGAAGGGACGTTAACTAGGCTGGGGATACTTATCCAGGGTTCTCCCCAATGCGGCGGCCGTCTTGGGCAGGTACATTTGCTAGACTAGGAATACTCACCCCGAGGTGTCCCCAGTGCGGCAGCTATCTTGGACAGGGACATTAGCAAGCCTGGGGATACTCAACCCGAGGTCTCCGTAGTGCGGCGGCCATGTTGGGCAGGGATATTAGCTTGACTGGGGATACTCACCCCGGGGTCTTCCAAATGCGGTGGCCATCTTGGATAGTCGGCCATCTTGGGCAGGGACATTAGCTAAACTGGAGATACCCATCCCGTGGTCGCCACAGTTCGGCGGCCATCTTGGACAGAGACATTAGCTCGACAGTTGATACTCACCCCGAGGTCTCCCCAGTGCGGCAGACATCTTGGACAGGGACATGAACTAAACCGGGGATACTCACTCAGAGGTCTCCCCAGTGTGGCATTCACCTTGGTCGGAGACATTAGCAAGACGGGGGATTCTCACCCCAAGTTCTCCGCAGTGCGGCGGCCATCTTGGACAGGGACATTAGCTAGACTTGGGATACTCACCCTGATGTCTCCCCGGTGCGGCGGCCATCTTGGGGAGGGACATTTGCTGGACTAGGGATACTCACCCCGAGGTTTCCCCAGTGCGGTGGCCATCTTGGGCAGGGACATAAGCTGGACTGGGAAACTCACCCCGAGGTCTCCCCAGTGCGGCGGCCATCTTGGGCAGGGACATTAGCTCGACTGGGGCTTCTTACCCCGAAGTCTTCAAAGTGGGCGGCCATCTTGGGTAGGGACATTAGCTTGACTTGGGATAATCACCCCGAGGTGTCCTAAGTGCGGCAGCCATCTTGGACAGGAACATTAACTAGACTTGGGATACTCGACCAAATGTCTCCCCAGTGCGGCGGCCATCTTGGGCAGGGACATTAGCCGTACTTGGGATACTCACCCCGAGTTCTCCCCATTGCTGCGGACATCTTGGGAAGGGACATTAACTTGACCGGGGACTCTTACCCCGAGGTCTTCAAAGTGCAGCAGCCATCTTGGGCAGGGACATTAGCTGGGATGGGGATACTCAGCTCGTGGTCTACCCAGTGCGGCGGCCATCTTTGGCAGGGATATTAGCTAGAGGGTTGATACTCACCTCGAGGTCTCCCCAGTGCGGCGGCTTTCTTGGGCTTGGGATACTCACCCTGGGTTCTCCCCATTGCTGCGGACATTTTGGGCAGGGACATTTGGTGGACTTCAGACACTCACCAAGAGTTCTCCCCAGTGCGGCGGCCAACTTGGGCAGGGTCATTAGCTGGACTGGCGATACTCACCCCGAGGTCTCCCCAGTGCAGCGGCCATCTTGGGCAGGGACATTAGCTCGACCTGGGATTCTCACCCTGAGGTCTCCCAATTGCTGCGGAATTCTTCGGCAGGGACATAAGCTAGACTGAGGAAACTCATCCTGAATTCTCCCCAGTGCGACGGCCATCTTGGACAGGGACATTAGCTAGACTGGAGATACTCACCCCAAGGTCTCCCCAGTGCGGCGGGCATCTTGGGCAGGGACATTAACTTGACCGGGTATTCTTACCCCGAGGTCTTCAAAGTGCAGCGTCCATCTTGGGCAGGGACATTAGCTGGTTCTGAGATACTCACCCCGAGGTCTCTCCATTGCGGTGGCCATCTTGGACAAGGACATTAGATGGTCTCCCCAGTGCGGCGGCCATCTTTGGCAGGGACATTAGGTAGACGGTTGATACTCACCCCGAGGTCTTCCCAGCGCAGTGGCCATCTTGGACAGGGATATTAGCTCGACGGTTATTACTCACCCCGTGGTCGCCAGAGTGCGGCGGCCATCTTGGACAGAGACATTAGCTAGACTGTTGATTCTCACCCCGAGGTCTCCCCAGTGCGACGACCATCTTGGGCAGGGAAATTAGATAGACTGGGGATAATCATCCCAGTGTCTTCTAATTCCGATGGCCATCTTGGACAGGCTGCCATCTTGGGCAGGGACATTAGATAGACTGGGGATACTCACCCCGTTGTCGCCACAGTGCGGCGGCCATCTTGACAGAGACATTAGCTAGACAGTTGATACTCACCCTTAGGTCTCGGCAGTGGGGCGGCCTTCTTGGACAGGGACATTAGCTAGACTGGGGATACTCACCCCGAGGGCACCCCAATGTGGCGGCCATCTTGGACAGGGACATTAACTAGATCAGGTATACTCATCATGAGGTCTCCCCAGTGCGACGGCCATCTTGGAGAAGGACATTAGTTAGACTGGGGATACTAGACCCGGGGTCTCCGTAGTGCGGCAGCCATGTTGGGCAGGGACATTAGCTAGACTGGGGATCCTCACCCCGAGGGTTGCCCCAGTGCGGTGGCCATCTCGGACAGGGACATTAGCTAGACTGGCGATACTCAACGTGAGGTCTCCACAGTGCGTCGCCATCTTTGGCAGGGACATTAACTTGACGGTGGATTCTTACCCTGAGGTCTTCCAAATGCGGCGGCCGTCTTGGGCAGGGACATTAGCTTTACTGGGGATACTCATCGTGAGGTCTCCCCGGTGCGGCGGCCATCTTGGAGAGGGACATTAGCGAGAATGGAGATACTCGACCCGAGGTCTCTGTAGTGCGGCGGCCATGTTTGGCATGGGCCATTAGCTCGACTGGGGATACTCACCCCGGAAACTTCCAAGTGCGGCGGCCATCTTGGGCAGGGACATTAGCTAGACTGGGGATACTCACCCCGTGGTCGCCACAGTGCGGCGGCCATCTTGGACAGAGATATGAACTAGACGGTTGATACTCAGCCCAAGGTCTCCCCAGTGCGGCGGCCATGTTGGACAGGGACATTAGCTAGACTGAAATGCAATGCAGCAATTTCAAAACTTGCGTAATGTGCTCCCGCCCTCTGGTTCTCGTCAGCACCCGAGCGGCTGAATTCTGCAGTAGTTGCAGTGGTGAAATGCTCTTTTTCGGGAGGCCAGAGAACAGGGCATTACAGTAATCTAAACGACAGGAAATAAAAGCATGCATCAGCAGTGTTAGCCTGAGAGAGAAACGGGCGGACTCTGGCGATATTCTTAAGGTGATAAAAAACAATCTTGGTTACATTTTTAATATGAGGAATAAAACTGAGCTCAGAGTCAAAAATGACGCCAAGGTTCTTCACACAATGTGAGGGATTAAAAATGTGTAGTTTTGGTAAAAGCTTCTCTCTCTGACCTTTGGGACCGATAACTAAAACCTCAGTTTTGTCCTGATTGAGCTGTAGGAAATTATCTGCCATCCATGACTTGATATCTAAAATGCAATTTAAAAGGGTATCAATGGGTCCTGTGTCATCAGGAGACACGGCAATATACAGCTGCGTGTCATCAGCATAGCTGTGAAAGCTGATGCCGTGTCCCCTGATGACATCCCCGAGGGGAAGCATATAAAGATTAAAAGTAGGGGGCCTAAAATCGAACCTTGGGGAACCCCACATTTAATTTCATGGGTTTTGGAGGAACAAGTATCCATACTTACAAAGAAATATCGGTCTGTGAGATAGGAATAAAACCAGTTAAAAACAGTACCAGAGATGCCCACTAGATTTTTAAGTCTATTTAATAAAATTTGGTGATCTACTGTATCAAAAGCAGCGCTTAGATCCAGTAGCACCAAGACTGTGAGTTTTCTCACGTCTGCAGTGCACCTAATATCATTTTAAATCCTTAAAAGAGCAGTCTCCATACTGTGGTTCATCCTAAAACCAGATTGATATTTCTCCAAAATATTATTTGTATTTAAAAAATGATTCAACTAGATGAAAACCAATTTTTCTAAAATCTTACTTAAAAACGATAAGTTGGATACAGGTCTGTAATTATTAAAAACGCTCGGGTCAGAATTGCTCTTCTTCAGAAGGGGCTTCACCACCGCCGTTTTAAAGGCAGCGGGGAATACGCCCATCTGAAGAGAGCAATTGACTATATTTAAAATTTGTTCCTCAAAAAATCCATAAAATGTCTTAAAAAGAAATGTGTGAATTGGATCAAAAGGCAGGTTGTTGGGTTTACCTGGGAGAAGACTTGAACAAGTGTCCTTGCATCAACCAGGGCAAAACTTTCCAGTGTTTCCTCATGTAAATATGATTGTCCAGGTTTATTAAAACTTGTGTTTTGACGGGCTAAAAGACTGGATCTTATGACATCGATTTTACTTCTGAAGTGGTCTGCAAAGTCCTCACAGAGAGCGTCTGTTGGTCTCTGTGGGGACTTATTAAAATCAGAACTAGTTAAAAGTTCAAAGGTGGAGAAGAGAACTCTGGGGTTGTTCTAATTGACTGTAATGAGGTTTGAGAAATAGGAAGATCTTGCCAGTTTGACTGTTTTATTGTAGGATTTCAGTTGTTCGCATAAAATTTCATAGTGTACTGTAAGTTTACTTTTTCTCCACCTCCTCTCTGCACTCCTGCATTTTCTCTTTGATGTTTTGATAGCATTGTTTCTCCACGGGGGTACAGTCTTTGCTTTTGTCGTTTTAATTAAAAGTGGAGCTACTGAATCTAATGATGATTTAAGATGTAGGTTAAAATTGTCAACAATAAGATCACAGGGTGCAGGTAAAATGTCAGCAGGAGTGCTTTTTAAGATCTCGATAAAATTTGCTGCCACCTCAGAAGATAGGTAGCGTTTCTTCACTGTTCTCACCGGGACTGCTAGATGGTTAAAACTGGCGATGTTAAAATAGACACAGTAGTGGTCTGACACTGCCAAGTCAACAACAGAGGACACACCAGCAGACAAGCCATAGGTTATAACCAAATCCAGGGTGTGTCCTCTGTTGTGAGTTGGCTGCAAGGCGTGCTGTTTAAAATACAAGCAGTTTAAAAGGTTTAAAAAATCTCTGGATAGTGGGTCCGAGATGTTGTCCATGTGTATATTAAAATCGCCAGTTATTAAAATCCTGTTATAACTGGAATATAAAATGGCTAAGAATTCTGAATATTCTGTAATAAAAGAAGTGGAATGATGGGGAGGTCTATAAACGGTAATGCAGAGAATAGGGGGACTGCTAAAAACAAAGGCATGGTGTTCAAACGATAGATAGCTGCTAAAAATGATCTCCTTTGATAAAAGAGTATTAATAAAAATTGATGCAGTGCCGCCTCCTCTTTTGCCATCCCTTGTAGAAAATAAAAAGTTAAAATTCGGTGGGCAAGCCTCGGTGAGAGCAACTGGAGCATCTGTACCAAGCCATGTCTCAGACAAAAGTATACCATGTAAATTATTGTCTAAAATCAGGTCGCTTATGATAAAAGTTTTGTTTAAAAGGGAGCGCACGTTCAGCACGGCCAGATTAATTATTGTGCTGGACGTGCGCTCATGGTGGTATGAATGAGCAGTATTAACATATACTAGATTACCACTGTTAAAACCACGTTGTTTGTGTGTGCAAGGGAAGCGTCTGCCGGTGATGGTTTCAATTGGAAAGTTGTCCGATAGTGGTAATGATAATGAGGGCCTGCAGGGGGAGCTAGTGAGGGTGGTGGTACTGTGAGCAGCTGGTATTGGCCTGTAGGTGATGGTAGTGACATTGTCATTGCAGCGTTTATGAGTAGAAGAAGATATATGATTGGTAAACAAGAGTCAGCTGGGAGTGGAATTGGTTACGACATGGTGGATGTTAGCGGCTAAAATCTTGCTACCAAGAGAGTTCGGATGAACACCATCCGGCTGGTAAAAAGACGGGCGATTCCAGAATAGGTTAAAATTGTCAATAAAAGCAAAGTCAAGGTGGCCACAAGTGCGTAGAAGCCACATGTTCAAGCTTAAAAGGCGGCTGAAGCGCTCGACTCCGCGAGACAATGCCGGCAAAATGCCACTCACCCAGACCGACAGACCGCAGGTTCTAACAAGGCAAAGAGGGCATGAAAGTCTCTCTTCGTCTGCCTAGACTGTTGACGTATTGTCTCGTTTGTCCCTACGTGAACGATGAGCCGGGTTATGGATGATTTCAGACAGTCAAGAACACCCGGCAGGATGTTAACTATGTCCATGACTTTTGCTCCGGGAAAACAGCGGGTGACGGAGCCGGGATAGTGAGTACGTCTAATGGTGCTGTCGCCAATTATAACGGTGGTCGGTGGGTGACGTGAGGAGGGAACGCCAAGGGACTCACCGCCGGCGGGAGATTCACGACCCCACTGTCCAGGATGGCTCCGCCGAGGCCGAGTGATGACGGTGGATGACACTGGTGAGTGTCGCCGATGATGCTGGTGATGTCGACCACTCGTGTACCAGGACACCGCGTCCCGGAGCAGCCCGACGCGTGAGTGGACGGCCGGGTCACCGGCGGACCCGCCCAACATGGGGTTCCCGGCCGAGGTCGTCGCCGTGGGTGGCGGGGAATCCGAGGGAGCCTATCTAATTATCTATGTTTTGCTTTGAATGTTTTAAAGCACTTTGAGTTGCATTTTTATGTATGAAAAGTGCTATATAAATAAAATGTGATTGATTGACTGGGGATCCTCACCCCGAGGGTTGCCCCAGTGCGGTGGCCATCTCGGACAGGAACATTAGCTAGACTGGCGATACTCAACGTGAGGTCTCCACAGTGCGTCGGCCATCTTGGGCAGGGATATTAGCTAGACTGGGGATACTCATCGCGAGGTCTCCCCAGTGTGACGGCCATCTTGAGAAGGGACAATAACTTGACTGGTGATTCTCACCCCGAGGTCTCCCCAGTGCAGCGGCCATCTTGGACAGGGATATTAGCTCGACGGTTGATACCCATCCCGAGGTCCGGGAAATAAACCCAAACATATATTTTTTTTCAAGAATATGTTCCCAGCAGGCCCACTAGTTGAAACAAGGCATTTTGATTAAAGGACACTTGAATGAGCTTAACATTGGCACTTATATTATAGGTTTGCATGTAAAAGGGACATCAGTACTAAAATGCTAAAATAAAAAAAAAAGACTCTGTAGTGATTTAAGGGCTTTTTTTTAATTAGATTTACGACAAATTGGCCCGCCCCCTTTTGGAGTTCGGCTTGTTATTTTTTCGTTCTCCGCGGTTTACGTAACAGGAGGGAGCCAAGTGTGGTAATATTGCTCGCTTTGTCAGTTCAGTTCAAAAACAGCGACCGATCGCCACCAAAATGCAAATGTACATTACTACTCACATTGTACATTGGATTTATTGACATAAAACGTGATCCCATCATTATCACCTCCACAAAATCAAAATTACTGTGGCGATCGCTTCTCCTCTTACACAGGCTGAAGCGGACAAGAGCATGACTGCGCGCCCGAACCCCGACTGGTTATATTTCTGACATTTAGCTACGCTAAACTCGTATCAACTCTCGGGAGGCCGGCGGCGGCTGGGAGTGAGCAGCAGGCAGTCATCAGGCAAACATTGATCTTTATCCTTCCCCGGCTAACAGTAGGATAACGGCACGGCCAATAGCAACAACTATCTTCAGGCCGCTAAAACAAAAGGCGTTAGTACAATAACATTATCTCCTTACTGGCCGTCCAGCCTGGGTTGATCTTCATGTCGCGGGGTTGCCCCCGAAGCAGTCGCGTGCGTTGTCCTGATGGCGCACAGCTTCGGCATGAGAGTGAGCGAACAATGGGGCTGTTGTCATGAACGTGCGCATCATCGCGGAGCGGCATGTGCTTTCAGCCGAGTCGGAACGCACAATTTCGTATGTTATGTTCCAAATTGGACTGCATATTGTAGGTCGAAAAACTGGCCATTCCTCATCCAAATAAATGTGCACGTCTACTCATTCCCACTGCAGTCTCTATAAATATGCTGACTGGTGTTTAATGCCTCGCCCGTCCTAACCGTGATCAGCAAAGAGGCAGTGTTTTTTTTTTTTTTTTTAGCAAAGAAGCAGTGTTCGCTTGTCCCAGCATAAATCTATGTAGCTCTGCTCACATCCACATTTCCTCATTCTCATATAAATCAGCCACGGAGAGGTGAATCCTTTTGGCATGTTGTGGTGGCCATTAGTAAGGATGTCCACATAGATTTTGGCGCCAATTGATCACCGTTTTTGGACGTTATAAGCAATGAAAGTACAATGATTTCCAATGGAGGGTTTGTAATCGGTTTCCCCAGTGACTCCGACCGAAAAAGGATAGAACGGTAGGGGGCACTGCAATTTTCCGCATTAATAAGAGGCGTTATTCACGGAGTCACTTATTTCCTAATCCCTCCCAATTTAATTGATAAAATAGAAAATGACAACTCTTTTCATTTTCCCGATCAAAAATTATACAAAATGAACTTGCTAGTGAAAACATGGCACAACCATCTCTTTAATATTGTGTGTGTGGAATATTAGTTAAACAGCAAAATCCACCCCTTTTTAGCCATCACTGGGGGCGGCCATTTTGTCACGTTTGTCGACTGAAAATGACATCACAACTGCTCAGGGCTCAGGTAATGACCAATCACGGCTCATCACTGCAGCTGAGCCGTGATTGGTCATTACCTGAGCCCTGAGCAGTTGTGATGTCATTTTCAGTCGACAGAAGTGACAAAATGGCCAGAGATGGCTAAAAATGGTTGGTTAACTCTTATTCCACAAACGCAATATTTATCACAATGCCTTGTTTCAACTACTGCGCTTGCACAGAATATATTCTTGAAAAAAATATATTTGGGCCTTTTTTTTCTCTTTTACTCAGATTTCACAAGTCAAGTCAAGTCAAATTTATTTCTATAGCCCTTTAATCACAGGAAAGTTCACATGCCCATATGCTGAAAGCATATAACCGACATCCCCTGAGCCTAACCCGCAGGGGGGCAAGGAAGAACTCAAAAAACCCATCTGCGGAAAAATGAGAAACCTCGAGAAGGGACCACAGATGGGGGAATCCCCCTTTCAGGATGATCAGGCTGCAATGGATGCCGAGTGGGCAACATTGAATACACATTATGATACTATACGGTGTTAGTTAAAATAATGTGAAAGTTAATCAAATGAAGTGCTGCAGGAAGATGACGTCGTTGAAGTGGGTACCTGCCCAGTTGGTCAATGTGGAAAAAAAACGCAATAATAATCAGAATGCCATGTTTAGACTATAGTGAAGGCACATAATACATATTATTGCCAAGATTTTTGGGGGGTTGACTTCATCTTTAAGAAATTGCTGTGTGGTAAATGGACACAATGTATGTGTATCAAAAAAGATAAATAAAGTTCTCTTAGCACACATTCATCCGTGCGTTTTTGGACATAACAGCGAGCCCTTCTTGTCATTGCTGGGGGGTAGGGGAAGCGGAGTGTGTGTGGGGGGGGTCTGTGTGAGGGGGGCGTTGGGGGCTTGGTGTGTTGGGGGACTAAAACGAAAAACATAAGCAACGGGTTTGTGTATGGGGCCGGCACTAGCTTTTGAAAGCAGCCAAGCACATCCCCTCCCATGCCCCCCTACATGGGACGGAACACGGTGGGTTGACCTCCACGCAAGTGGGCGGGAGAAGTGCTTTTGCCTGAATTAGCCATAAAGACGTCTTGCTATGATCTTTGTTGCTCTTGAAAGCCCGGTGGATATGAGAGGCATTGTGCACAGCTTTTGCGTGCCCCATCATGAAATATTACAGTCTAGTCACAAAAGAAGTACACATGAAAAGATATGGAAATGAAGTAGACTGGATTGATTTGAAAAAATAAATCAGCAAGTAAATAAAGGAATAAATATAGTAAAAAGTAATTGGGCTACAGAATCAGAAAAGATTTCTTGTCTTCTGCAGAGAATATTGCCTTTGTGCACACTTTTCCGACAAATGGTAGGCCTAATCATATTTCTTAAAAATATATATGCATTTCAACAAAAAGTGCTAAAATGCTCATATGCTAATTTCAGTCACACTGATGCACAAGAGGACACTCAACCATTTAGGGCTCTTTTGTTTCCTACAACTCTGACTTTTGAGCTTAAGGGGAACGAAGTGTGTGTTTGTGTTTTTTTTTCAAGTTTTAACCCTCCATCACCCCCATCCTCTAGCGTTGCCAGGATTCAAATGTGTAAAAGCAGGCATCATTTTTCACCAGCTCTCCGTTTTGCTATCGACAAAAGCAGCCACTAGGAATTGCTTGCTCGCTGGCTTGAACTTCACTGATGTCCGGCTGCTCCCTTTTCCTCGTCTCAACGCAGCGCAGCGGGGATGGATTTGCAAGACAAATGCAACAGTGTGTGTGAGAGGGAGTCAAGTGGCACAAAAAGGCAGCTTCAGTCTGACGATGGGATGGAGAAAGTCAGCATTATGCGCCCGTCAAATCAATCAAAAACAAAAGCCTGCATGCTGAATATAGTTTACCCCGGTGGAATGGGAAGCTGCTAAATACCATTTGTTCGGTGTTGTGTTATAATATGAATATGAAACAACCACTTAGCAGAAAAAAATGTAATGATTTTCCATTAGCATGTTATTATTATTATTATTTTGTAATGCTGCAAGTATGGGACATCTTGGCATATAGGATCCGGGGGTGGTGGTGGTGGGTGGTGTGGCGGGGGTGGGGTGGGGGGGTGGGGGGTGATGGGGGGGTTTGCGGGGGGCGATTGGAAGAATTTCTGGGGCCCTTAGCATGCCTTCCCATCGCAGTCAACACATTAGTTCTAAAGAATTTTCGATTGGATAAATATCTGTCAGCATCCCCACCCCGTCGATGAACGTCACTGCTGTTCCCTTCATGAAGATTCATTGTGGGGGCCCATGAGTTCCAGCTTTAAGTTTCTACTGAGTGTGCGTGTATAGGAAACCCAAAAGTAAATTGTTTTGAAAGCAAGGTTATTCATTATCAACTGCTGGTTGTGTAGATTTTCGATTTTGTTTGATTATCTCTGTACAACAACAAAATAAGCCTTACAGTTCTTTCATCTTTTCTCTGCAGTTTATCTTCCAGACAGCTTCAAGCTTCCACAAGTGGCTGGTGGCCAGTACTGACTGGGAAATCATCCAGCCACAAGGGCCGTGATTAACCCAGGAGCAGTCAAACTCGGCAGGAACCCCTCTACAACCAGCCACGCTTTTTAGCCACTTTGCAATAAAAACAATTTACTTACAGCAGGCCGCTTCACCATCACGTTAGGTGTTGTTCTTACAGACCAATAAGATATAGCTGTAAAAGGAGTTGCAGACACTGAGTAGGAAACCCTCCTGAGCTGCGTCAACAGGCTGTAAAATATACCAGGCCAGTTTCCATGGAAACTCACACTTGTGTAAGAGCAGCTTGAAGGCCACACAAAGTTCTTTATAAAGTATATACAACGAATTATTGATGCTTTTTACTGTTTGTACACAGTGGATTGAAAAGGTTCTTGACTTTTGCTGAGACTTTTAGTTTGTACCTTTTTTAAAAGCAATTTTAAACGGTGCTATGCAGTAACATCAAGTGAAATATGTTAGCACCATAACCACATAAACAATATATTAATGCGAACAGATAGTGATAAAGACAAGGTACAAGGACCTCAGTGAGCTCTACGATGATACAATTGAAATGTCCACTGTTAGAAGTTGACCAATAAAGAAAAATGCACTTTTTACAAAATTTCAAGTGGCACAAAATGTAAGAGATCACTCAAGACTAGATTAAATCTTGCACGATGTAATTAAATAAAATACAAATAAATAGATCTGTATATCAAAAAAATAAACAAAGGTTGACAAACTCAGATACTACATGGTGTGATTTTAATTGGTTAGAATAAAGTGTATTTGCTACTTGAGATGCAGAATACACGATAACAACAGTTTCAGGCTTTCAAAGTTTTGTGTTATGAAATGTATTCTGCTCTAGTAATGAATATAAAGCTTAATTCTAAAAAACTTCCTCCTCTCTTGTCTTGCCTCTTCACATTTATTGCTCAGTTTGTGACACAGTTGGTTGGACATCCATTACAAATGCTGTTATTAAGTTAGTGGTTGTTAGTTATGTTGTAAACAGAGTGGAAAAGCTGCAGGGGAAACTAATATAACTGTCATATCCCAGTTGCTGGTTGGATAATTGACAGCCACATGAAGCGAGAGCAGCTAATTGATTATAGGCTTGTCCTATTTCAACTTACTGGGGGAATGAAGTGGGTGTTTGTGTGGTTGTGTGTCAAGAAGAAGTCTTTCTGAAGTCAGTTCCTTGTTTTCCATGTACAGAGTTTTGAGGGAGTTTCAAACCAGTCAGTCTCTCTCAGTTTTTTTGTTCTGGAAAAGCCCAGTGGGGAGTTCCACTGTTTTCTAATGCAGGGAGTTCATCATTTTGCTTCTGCTTCTCTAGTTCTAAATAAACTGTAACGAGAAGAATGTGACATCATCTCCTCTCCCACCATTGTCAAGCCTTGTTGGCATTCCTTCTGTGTTTGTCTTCCTCAAAGGCAGGAAACAATTTTTTTCCCCTTCTCTCTTTGACACGACAGTTGCACAGACAACTGCATCTTTTCATCACAAAATTTAATGTCGACAAAATGTTGTTGCATCAGCATCAACCTTCCTAACCCAAACTTCAACATTGATTTAATATCTTTTGCTATATGGTTAAGAAACCAGTCTGACTTGGATTAAGACAACAAACAGCAGTCAGACACGACAAAGACAATGAACCAACAAAGACTGAAAGAAAACAATAAACTAAATACAAAGACTGAAAGAAAACAATAAACTAAATACAAAATGACAAGAGACAATGAGTAACACCTGGACAAGACACACAGTGTACAGAGGGAGCTGACTGGGTAACACAAGGAATCGGGTAAAAGAGCACAGGTGGAGGCTAACCCAGGCTAACCCGTAGCAGAATCGGAGGGCGGTCACAGAACTTGCGCCGCCGTAGCAGAATCAGAGGGTGTCCGCATAGCTTGCGACGCCATAGCATGGTCGGAGGGCGGCCGAAGAGCTTGCGCCGCTGCAGAATGCAGCTGCATGTAGGTTTTGGACATCCTTTGAATTTGGATGATTCCGGTTCTGATTCCGGTTCTTTGATTTGATTCTGGTTCCTAACGATTCTCGATTCTGATTCTTAAAAAAAAAGTTGTTTTTGGACAAATCACATGAACTTCACTGTTCTTTAATTTCATGAACAAGAAACACGAGAAGAAGAAATGTTACGGATGGGACTAGGTGAGTGAACAAGGTGACGAAAAAGGCAGGTGGTGAAGTGTCTTGGGTACAGGTTCGGAATGATGCGACTTGGAAAAGGTGAGATTATGGGAGGAACCAGAACCTTTACTTGGACGCCTACATTGGCCACCCCACAGAGGTCCTATGCAAATGGCCAACCGGGCACTCAAGTAAGGGTCTGAAGGGAAGGGTTCAGCGGTGGACACTGAGGGTATAGGTTCGGAATGACGCAACTTGGAAAACCAATGGGGGAACCAGAACCTCTACATGGGCGTCAATGTTGGTCACCCCACAGGGGTCCCGTGGGGGTGGCCAACCAGTAAGGGTCAGACAGTAAGGGTCTGACAGGAAAGGTTCTGAGGTGGACACTAAGGGATCATCATCAGAAAAAGGGACCGGGAAAACCAAAATCAATGTCAAAATCATAATTGGAATCAGAAAGGAGGCTAACCAAATCGGGGCCATCTTCAAAGTCAGAAAAATCTACATCTAAAACCAAAACATCGGATGTTAAACTAAAAGAGGAACATGAAAAATTAGGAGTAGATGGCACAGGTGAGAAAGACGTGGAAGAAACGACAGATCTTACATGAACGGTGTTGGGGTGGTCGGCAGGCTGAGGGCGGTTGGAGGCAGACCGGGGCTTCCGGTCTTGTTTACAAAACGAAAAAAAAAACAAACAGACATCTTTGATGAAATGTTTGAGTAGGTCGAAGTGCAATTTGGTCATCGGAAGCTAGTGGCCAGAGACAACATTTTCACTGGCCAGAGACAACATTTTCTCTGGTCTTGATTGCCTGGCCTGGGTGACCCATCAAGGAAGAGCAACATGAGAGGTTCCCAGTGAAAAGGCGAAGCAGCAGCCGGTGAAACAATCACTCCCTGATTGGAGGTGGAGGGATGGTGAGGAGCAGGTGATGACGTCTGCGGCTCTATAAATTGTGTCTGTGTCGGCTGGGTACACGACTGGTCAGAACGTTCAGTCACATGAGGAGCGGATTTGGACCCAATAGCAGACGTGACACGGAACTTGAAAAGTATAAGTCTATCAACAAACATACAAAGTAACTACAGAAAGCAGGACTGGAGGAATTCTGACTGGGAGAAACCGTGCATCCTCACTCGAACAAAGTTTGACGTACTGTAACTGATGTGTCACTGAGTCCCTCCAACTTATAAACTGTAAGACGTTAGGCGTGTATGACATATTAAAGGACAAAGTCTAAGGCTAGGTTCACATTGCAGGTCTTAATGCTCAATTCTGATTTTTTGAAAAAAATCTGAATTTTTTTGTTTAAGTGTTCATATTACATTTTAAATGCCATGTCGGTCTTGTCTGCTGTATGAACACATGCGTCGCCAAAGTGAGCCGCATGCGCAGAAGAAGTGACGACGTCACACCCAGTGTTGTGTTTGCAGAAGTCAATGTGGTCCAGCGTGTCAGGGCATTTATACAGTGAAGCGATTAGAAATACAGTATTTGGGGAAAATCATGAGGCGACGCTTTAATATCTCATTTCATGGAGACATCACTAACGATCACATCACGTCATAACCGTGCGTAAAAAATTAATTGATCTGAGCCGTGGCTGAATTACTACGATCGCCATAAATGTCCACTTTATGCTTCATGTTTCAAGTGGGATTAATTTAAAGTAAAATATTAAGTGTTACTCAAAACAACTTTGCAGATTCGTTCCCCTGCTGCCAGCAGTTTCCCTCTGCCTGCGCGGAGCACATTTTGGGCTCCGGATGACGTCAATGTCGGCTATATGCGACCTTGCCGTTCAGACCGCGAACGCATTGGAAAAGATTGGATACGTATCTGATCTAGGACCACATATGAAAGCGACCCAGCTCGCATTTGAAAAAATCAGAATTGAGCCGTTCAGACTGTCATAAAAAAATCAGATACATATGCATATGGGCAAAAAAATCTGATCTGGGTCGCATTTGCCTGCAGTGTGAACCTAGCCTAAAAGGACCATAGAAAGTGCATAGCAACTGATACACCAAGGAACTTCCAAGCACAACAGCAACCGTATCTGGCTCCAATAAATTAATCATAACTCATCAAATTCTTCACTGATTTTGACATGGGTTGGTCTGCTAGAAACATCAGACACGCAGTTATGATACCAGACACATTTGTCATTTTATAATTGGTGCTTTTATAACATCCATCCATCCATTATCGATACCGCTTATCCTCACAAGGGCCGCGGGGCGTGCTGGAGCCTATCCCAGCTGTCTTCGGGCAGTTGGCGGGGGACACCCTGAATTGGTTGCCAGCCAATTGCAGGGCACACAAAGACAAACATCCGCAATCACAATCACACCTAGGGGCAATTTAGAGAGTCCAGTCAACTTACCATGCATGTTTTTGGAATGTGGGAGAAAACCGGAGTACTCACGCAAGCACGGGGAGAACATGCAAACTCCACACAGGGAGGCCGGAGCCGGGATCGAACCCACGACCTCTGAACTGTGAGGCGGACGTGCTAACCAGTCGCCCACCGTGCCGCGCTTTTATAACATATTACATAAGACCAAATTTTAATCTTAAAAAAAGATCAGCAAAAAAACCAGCAACAATGAACTTGACCTTATGTTAAATATTATTTTATTTTTCTTGCTATCGCATTGTTGAATTGTGTGAAATTTTGATTGAAGCATAATTATAAGGTAAAAAAACAATCTTTCAATCAAGGGCAAATTGTAAATATTGGCTAATATTCTATTTTGGGTTCATATTTTTATACCCAACTCAAGAAGAGTCAGTGCCTCATCAGTCATAAACCCCACGCAAATCACTAGTATGGCTTAAAGAAAGTATTCATAAAAACATTGACGTGATGATGCCAAACGACTGGAGGAAAATCCAGTGCTTATACCTCCTTAAAAAAGTGTCTCATCATTTGTCAATCGTCAACAAAATGGGTGTTTGTCAGTGACGGACTGATGGACTGGTCGCGGTCTGTCAGTCTGGCAGAATGCCCACCTAAAGAGTTTATAATATATATAATTGATAATTTGTACCAGTTTTTCCACTGAATAGCTTTGTATGAAAGTAATGAAAATGTTCAAAGTGTAAAAAAAATCATTCAAAAATAATTTGGTTGCTCAGTGTTTGATGTCCATGTAACAACAGTACCAACATGTAACAACACAGTAGACCACGACATACCAATACCAAAGTATAGTACCATATTTTATAGTAGTGGTACTGTTTTTTTTTTTTGAATTAGTATCTTGTAACCAGAGCTGGGCATCGCCTATTTCACGTATACTTATTTAATCAAGCCACGCGGTCCCAGTCAGTCCAAGTCAGCCAAACAACGTCGGGAATGGACTTAACCTGTACTACATCACATGCAGGTGAAGCACTCCTGACACGCGGCAGAGTAAGGAAAAAATAAAAAATAAAACAGTGTTGTGTACCTTGCGGTCCTACAGACGCAATGTCAGTCATGTACCCCATATTGTTTTTATTTCACCGATCACCAAGATGTGCATGTCTATTGTTTTTGTTTGATATTTTTTCTTAGTTTGGCGGCGTGTCTGCTTGTGAGGTGAAGATTACGTTCTCGATGTGGATTGAATGTCGCCGACGAGGGATGGACCAGGACCACGTGGTCAATTAAATATACAAGACGGAAGGCGGTGGTGGTTAGGCGATTCCCAGCTCTGCTTGTAACACAAGTGCCATTTTCGCTTAATTATGTCTTTCCCAGCTAAAAGGTAGCCATTCATCAAATAATAATTGACTGTAACTTCAAACTTCGTCAAGGTATGAATAATCTTGGATTTGACTTTAATGATTGTATGACTCTTAATATAACATATTACAAACACAACATGAACTAATTCACCATGACTTTGGTGTAATCACCGCTCAGGGGGCCAAAAAAAAGAAACCTTGACTTTAAAGTACAGTACTGACACTCTGTAACGCTCCACTCTAAATTGTCAGTTCATCATAATGAGAGGAAGTCATTGGTTTGATCCCTTCCCAAGTCATTTCTTGTCACATATCAAAGCGAATGTTGGGTCCATCCCATGGGAGTGGCGACATGACATTTCCACGGCAGCTTCTAAACAGGTCAACCAAGGGAACCATGGAGTCCAAAGGGATGGGAGGGGTACACTTTTAACCAAAGCCATGTAACTGAATCTAAACTAAGTAGTTAAACCTATTGAGCAGTGGTGGAACGGGGAGCGCTCTTACGATACAATACTATTCATAGGATAACACAAGCAGAGGAATGACAAGGGAGGGGTTTAATCGGGCAGAAAGGCTGTCAGGCGTAAAGCCAGCCAGTCAGCTCGTCAGACTAAACATAAAGCACACATCTTCGCATCTACAGTCATGTCTCAGTGTTTGTTTTGGTCTATGTGATGCATTCTTCTCATTCTTCCAGAGAACAGGAAAAAGAAAATTATGAGGGCATTTCAGTTGGCAGTGGCTGCGAGATGTGACAAAGTGAAAGGGGAAGGGGAGGGTGGGGAGGGTGAGGAGCTGGAAAATGGGGTCTGCCCTCAGCCTGACCCGCAGCTTTCAGAGTGCTTGAGCACTTCAGAAATCGTATTGTGGGAGGTGATTAATTGAGAGTGATAACTTACCATGAACGCAGATTGTTATAGGCTTTAATGCGGTAGGCCTGGCTTTTTACTGCTGCTTTCACATTTCTTTATATTCTAGCATATGGGCCCAGACGTATTCACTGACAAAAATCGAACAGAAATTTATCACACTTGTATGTCCTGCTAACAACGTGTCCTGCGTGTCCTGTTTTTTTTTTTTATCCTGGTTTTCTTCGAGGCCTTACCAACCTATGATGCTGATGGGAAACATGCTCATAGGTTTGTGACCATATCTTTTGGCTGTGGTCATGTTCATTCAGACTTTTATTTGCAAATAGTTTCCATTCATAAGCAACCGATTTTGTTCTGCACTTGTGCATACTTAAACTTTTTTTTTTGTCAATCAGATTTCAAGAATTGTGTGAAATGTATACAAAATAGAGATCACATTTGTATGCAATCTGCAGCATTTGAGGACGAGGCCAGCATGTCCATATTTCTTGATTCAGTATTTTCAGTATTATAGCAACAATCCAAAATTACATTAAATAAAAATAAGTAGGGCGGCACGGTGGGCGACTGGTTAGCACGTCCGCCTCACAGTTCAGAGGTCGTAGGTTCGATCCCGGCTCCGGCCTCCCTGTGTGGAGTTTGCATGTTCTCCCCGTGCCTGCGTGGGTTTTCTCCGGGTACTCCGGTTTCCTCCCACATTCCAAAAACATGCATGGTAAGTTGATTGGACTCTCTGAATTGCCCCTAGGTGTGATTGTGAGTGCGGATGTTTGTCTCTGTGTGCCCTGCGATTGGCTGGCAACCAATTCAGGGTGTCCCCCGCCTACTGCCCGAAGACGGCTGGGATAGGCTCCAGCACGCCCGCGACCCTTGTGAGGGTAAGCGGTATGGATAATGAATGAATGAAAAAATAACTAAGTTAAAGATACTGTAAGTTAAAAACTTACGAATGTAATTTGAAACAACAATTTCAAGAAATAAGCTAACAGTATATGTCAAACAGATAAATATAGATATAAATTTAACAGAAAATAACATTTATTAAAATCAACTAATAACTGTTAGCACCCCCCCAAAAAAAAAAAAAACACACACTCCGAGGAACATTTTTGTGAACCAGGAAATATATAACACTCACTGGAATATCAGCAGTGATGAAATGACAGGTGGATTTGGCCGTCAGTTCAGACCAAAGATCAAACTATTCAAGATCAACTGAGAGTAGAGTCTGAACGAGAGTAACAAGGGAAGCATGTAGACCAGTGGCAGCAGAGCAAAACAGGTTGTGTGGTGACACACAATGTTTGTTCTTGGCTTTTCAACCGTGTCAAGACCCCAGGGCCTGGACTGCTGGCCCTTATCTATCCTAGCTCAATTACTGATGTGTCAGCAGTGATCTATGAGCTTGGACCCTCTTGGTTTATCCTAGGAACAGGGGGTGGGGTGGTGGGGTTGGGGTCAGAGAGGCAGACTGAGTAAGGGATGAAAAGGCTGGGGCTTGGCTGGAGGTGGCCTGAGACCACATGGTGAGGTCATGTTGGAGGAGTGTGTGTGGACTGATGCAGCATGAGCATACCCATGACTGGTCTTGTGCATGAAGGGGGGGGGTTAAATAGTTTGCTGTTGAAAGGGGTCATGCTCTTGTTTTCAGGATGTGTGTGAAGGCAGGTAGCTTTTCAGTGGGTGGCTGCCCTCTAGCATGCTCCCTGTCAGGCCTCTTGACTGCTCCTTGACTGCTGGACTGCACAACACAACGTGAACTTGCAAAGCTCAGATTCAGTGATAGATGGCAGGGATGGCCGTATCGACTCTTTGGTATCGATAAAAAAAAATAAAAAAAATGGGAGCATACACGTCATTCTCAACTGGTTTTGGATGGGGCGCTCAGTGTTTTTTAGGTGGTATTTTGTGTAAGAGGTTTGACAACGACACTTCTAGAGTGTAAATAATGTAGTTACAAATCAATATATCTGATGTAGAGTTTACTCCACTACGCAATTGCCCAGAAACCCCCGCACCTGATGGAAGATTGGACTGGTCCGTGTCACATGGCTAGTAAACGATGGATGACGTGAGGGTCAAACGCATGGTTTCATATATAGAAAAGTGACGTGTAAGGCATGGCAGAGAGGAAGCGAAGTGTGGTGTGGTGTTATTTTTCACCCGTCGATAGATTTAGTGCAAGGTGCCAATTGTGTGATAAACATGTTGCATGATGCGGCAAGACAAGTAATTCATACAAACATCTAAACATTACGTTTTGTTCTTCACTGATTTTGACATGGGTTGGTCTGCTAGAAACATCAGACATGCAGTTATGATACCAGACACATCTGTCATTTTATAATTGGTGCTTTTATAACATCCATCCATCCATTATCGATACCGCTTATCCTCACAAGGGTCGCGGGGCATACTGGAGCCTATCCCAGCTGTCTTCGGGCAGTAGGCGGGGGACACCCTGAATTGGTTGCCATCCAATCGCAGGGCACACAGAGACAATCATCCGCACTCACAATCACACCTAGGGGCAATTTAGAGTGCCCAATCAACTTACCATGCATGTTTTTTGGAATGTGGGAGGAAACCGGAGTACCCGGAGAAAACCCACGCAGTCATGGGGAGAACATGCAAACTCCACACAGGGAGGCCGGAGCCGGGATCGAACCCACGACCTCTGAACTGTGAGGCGGACGTGCTAACCAGTCGTCCACCGTGCCGCGCTTTTATAACATATTACATATAAATGTAAAACCAAATTTTAATCTTAAAGAAAGATCAGCAAAAAAAACAGCAACAATGAACTTGACCTTATGGTAAATATTATTTTATTTTTCTTGCTATCGCATTGTTGAATTGTGTGAAATTTTGGTTGAAGCATAATTATAAGGTAAAAAAACAATCTTTCAATCAAGGACAAATTGTAAATATTGGCTAATATTCTATTTTGGGTTCATATTTTTATACCCAACTCAAGAAGAGTCAGTTCCTCATCAGTCATAAACCCCACGCAAATCACGAGTATGGCTTAAAGAAAGTATTCATAAAAACATTGACGTGATGATGCCAAACGACTAGAGGAAAATCCAGTGCTTATACCTCCTTAAAAAAGTGTCTCATCATTTGTCAATCGTCAACAAAATGGGTGTTTGTCAGTGACGGACTGATGGACTGGTCGTGGTCTGTCAGTCTGGCAGAATGCCCACCTAAAGAGTTTATAATATATATAATTGATAATTTGTACCAGTTTTTCCACTGAATATCTTTGTATGAAAGTAATGAAAATGTTCAAAGTGTAAAAAAAAATCATTTAAAAATAATTTGGTTGCTCAGTGTTTAGTGTCCATGTAACAACAGTACCAACATGTAACAACACAGTAGACCACGACATACCAATACCAAAGTATAGTACCATATTTTATCAACTTACCATGCATGTTTTTTGGAATGTGGGAGGAAACCGGAGTACCCGGAGAAAACCCACGCAGTCATGGGGAGAACATGCAAACTCCACACAGGGAGGCCGGAGCCGAGATCGAACCCACGACCTCTGAACTGTGAGGTGAACGTGCTAACCAGTCGACCACCGTGCCGCCGTTTTGAAAACATCATATGTATAAAATGTGTTATAAATGGCCAGCATTTGTCATGTGAATTGCCTTTGTAAAAATAATATGACTGAAAAAAATGTCAAAGTATCGTATCTGATTTGTCAAGAGTGGTATCTCCCAACCCTTCTAGATGGATGGACATGTGCAGGGAGGTAGTAATTGTTGAAAAATAACAGGCTCAAGGGATACTGCTAACTCAGCCCAAAATGTATGGATAACATGTTAATTCAAACGCTAGGGTTATTCATGTATGACATGTTCATGTATTCAAACCACAGTACCGCTTTTGGGATGACCATCAGTCAACTCTCCAAACAAAATTTCTTACTGAGTTCAATTTCAGCATATTTCAAATGATTCCTTGTGGAGTTCAACCTTTGATTCAAACTGTGATGTGACCTAGGTGATATGTGACAAAATAACACCAGCTAAAATTGAAAACAAAAGCTTATAGCATGGCAGTGATCACCCTACCCATGGTGTATGGTTTGGAGACGGTATCAGTGACAGGTATACTGAGCTGGTAGGGCTGTGTAGAACTGTGGCAGCAATTAGTATAGGTGCAGTGTAATGTAAATGTGCTTACGTGTAATGATCTCTCTTTTTCAGTTTGATACTGAAACAGTTATTTCTATTCTCTTAGTTTATGGATTTGTGGTTGGGTCGCGGGAGCAGCAGCTTTAGCAGGGAAGTCCAGACTTCCGTCTCACCAACCACTTCTTCCAACTCTTACGGGCGGAACCAAACCGAAAGAGACTCATTACTTCTGCTCTTGGTGCGGCTGCTTCTTCCTTGTTGTCATAGTCTTCTTCCTTGCTTCCTTCTTCTTTGTTGCCTCCTTCTTCTTTGTGTTGTCATCTTCTTCTTCTTTAAAAAAGAAGCACTGTCACCATCGGCAGTAAACATGGCAACTTTGGCTTTACACAATAACGTCAACACAATAACTTGTACTGCCCGTGGGTCTGTACAAAGTCTCAGAGTCAACCATCTCTTTGAAACAACACGTCTTTCCGCAATATGGCTGCCGATATGGCTGTATTTTTTAATTTTTTTATTTTTTATGAATGCTTCTGAAAAATCCGTAATGCACTGAGTGTGTGAAAGTCAAAACGCGAAGTAGCGAGGGATCACTCTAATTCAATTTTCAGGCTTGTTTCAACCAGAAATTATGGTTTAGTTAGGTTTTTTGTAAAGGCTCCCAGAATACAGTTTAAAAACTCCATTGTCCTATTTTTCAGCTGAGCAAGCTATGTAATCATTTGTAAACAGAAAAAATCCACTTCTCTGTTGATAATGGAGCGGGACAGCACAGAAGACTCCATCATGTTTTTGTTTGTGGAAAACAGATGTGGATTGACGGTTGCATTGGGCTTGGAGTGCAACCACTACAGGCTCTACTACAGTAAAAATCATTTGCCCACACTGGAGCTCTGCTTACTGACTACAGTCAGGGTGCCTTAGAATCCTTCATTGCTAATGACTGTTTGCGCGCTCCATCACTTTGACATCTAACAGAACTGATGTTCCTTTCAAGGATTACATTTCATATAGTATATTGAAGTTTCTTTCTTTACACACCTTTAACATATGGTTCAGTTTCCGGCAACTGTTGTTAGTTGCAGGTGTCTGAAGGTCACATTCTTTAGAGTCTTCTACAAAGTTGAGAAGACATGAACCAAGTTCATCCTGGGCTTTGCCAATGGTTTAATTATGATTCTTTTGTTGATATTTGAAGATCCCCTTTTAAAAACAAAGGCATAATCTGGTCTGATTAATAGGCTGGCTTCTGTGAATCTGATAGGGCTTTCTGTGCCGTGAGCTCCCATATTGACAAAGGGGTGAGCTTTTACCGTCGACCCCCAGACTTAGTCATGACAGCTAAGATCATTAAGGCCACAGCCAATTATCTCCAAATCAATATCAGGCCAGCAGATTATTGTTGTTTTAATTCAGATGACCTGGTCAGTGCAAGTCCCAGTTTTTTCACCAAGACATCAGCAGGAAGCCAGCTGTGATCTTTGCTCTTTTCTCACTTCATCATAAGAACAAGGATAACACTGTGTGGTGCCAGTGTTGACTGGAAGTTTAGCTAGATATGACAAAGATTTACAACTAAGGTCAAAGTAGATTTGGAGACTTTAGATTTAGATTTAGGGATTTAAAATATTGATCCATCAAAAAGCTTTAAAGCAAAACTGTTGGATTCTTCAAATTAAATTATTCAAGATGAACATTTTCATTGTCAATGTTTTTTAGATTCACATCTGTATGTCACTCATTTCCCCTTCAAAGATTATAAAGTGGAACCTCGGGTTATGAATTTAACTCGTTGTGTAACCCCGTTCGTAACCCGATACGTTTGTAAAATGAATTCATGTTTCCATTGAAATAAATGGAAATGCAGTAGCTCCGTTCCAATACCAGAATTAAGCTATACCAATCTTTTATCACTTCCCAGGCCAACCATGGTAAATGGTAAAAAAAAATACGTACCGAGTATACTGTAGGAATAAGTGAAAAGAATATATTATAAAGAAATAACACTCAAATTACACATAACTGTTTGCTGCTCATTAAGTTTAACAATTTGATATTTAGACATTTCATTACCACTACATCATAAGTAAAAAATGTGTTTTTCTCTCTTTTAATTTTTGTGTGTGTGTGGGTGTGTGTGTGTGCGTGTGTGGGTGCATACATCCGCACGCATGAATATATTTGGCTCCAAGTGGCTGAGGCAACAAATTAAAGTCTTAATGAAGAAGCGTGGACACATGCAGCACTATGAATATTCATTGGTTGTTTGAAAAGCTGGCTGAGCTGAGTAGGGTTTAGCAGGATCTGCACCTGGTCAAACTTCAACTGTTAACAAGTAACAAATAAAAAATAGTGTGTTTGGGTGCGTAACAACATCACTAAATGATATGTCCATTCTTTCAACAGCCTGTATGCAAGCAAAGTCTGCATTTCTGATTTATCCAAGGATGCCCTCTCTCAAAACAGACAGCATGCAGTCAAGGAGAATTTTCTGTAGATATTTCCTGAAACTGTGTGGCAGCAGGTGCTTATGAGAACTGTATCTAGTGATGCTACAAAATCCACCAATCCTCCAAAAACACATTGATCTTCGAGTTTTCACGTTCAACATGGCCATGCAGGACAAATTCAAATGCACCACATACTGTAACTTGACATAGACTACATTTTTAAAAAGGATGTGCCAGTTTTTGTCAGCCTCCTCGTTGTGCCTAAAGATCCATACAGCCTTCATCAAGCTGACATAAAGGGCTCTATTTTTTGTGACTAATGCAAGTACAGCGCAAGGCACATAATAAGTCTGCAAGGAGGCAGGTGGACCGAGTGTTGGTGTTTTCACAGACGCATGAAGCATGGCACATTTAAAAGGGTGGTTTGCACCCTTGTGGGCGTGAACACAGCTGACTTGATACACTGCCAATCGGGTGGTTCATTTCATTCTCTTTAAATGCGCCATGTTAGAGGTGCACTGATAATCCTTCTTGGCATGGCAGAAGAAAAAACTGATTTGCTTAATTTGAGGCAATTGCGGTTAAACGGACCTGCAAGCACACCTGCACCGGCAGGCAATACATTCTGAGGTGTTGTCTTAAAGCGGAAGTCAACCCAAACATATTGTTTTCAAGAATATGTTCCCAGCAGGCCCACTAGTTGAAACAAGAGATCCTGATTCATTTTGGGTTTGTGAAATATAAGTTAAACAGCAAAACGCACTCGTTTTAGCCATCTCTGGGAGCGGCCATTTTGTCTTCTGTCAACTGAAAGTGACATCACAACTGCTCACAATGACCAATCACAGCTCAGATTCAGAAAACAGGTCAGCCGTACAATATAATACAACACAATTTTATTTGTATAGCGCATTTCACAACAGCTAGAGCTGTAACAAAGCACTTTACATACAAACAACAAAGTACCCATAATACAACAAGTGGAATCAATAAATTAACATAAAACACTATATACAATAGACACCGGAAAAGAGACAAAAATTTCAGGTCGGATCAAAAGCCAGAGAATAGAAATGTGTCTTCAACCGGGTTTTAAAAGTGGACAGAGAGGGGGGTGGATCCCGATAGAAAATCTTTGGATGGAGCTGAAACTACGTGTTTCTCAGCGACAGCCCAAAAATGTATCTAGATTTCTGATCTAGAAAAGATCTGTGTGAAGGAGTGGGCCAAAATCCCTCCTGCAGTGTGTGCAAACCTGGTGAACAAGTACAGGAAAAGTTTGACCTCTGTAATTGCAAACAAAGGCTACTGTACCAAATATAAACATTGGTTTTCTCAGGTGTTCAAATAGTTATTTGCAGCTGTATCACACAAATAAATTGTTAAAAATCATACATTGTAATTTCTGGATTTTACAAGGGCCACATATAAATAAGTAAATATGTAAATTACACACACACGCACGCACACACGCACACTTTGCACACATTTGAACTATGTCTGTCACTGTTCTGAGTCCCTTTGGCATTTTTGTAGTGAATAAAAATACTGTCTACTACAGAAAGAATGTTAATAATTTTAATTTAAAAATTTTAATTTTCATCTCATGAGGATTTGTTGTTGTAATAAAAAAAGACATTACATATGAACAGTATGTTGAATGTATATATCTGTCTAGTTTCTTTTATTTTTCCACTCCAACAACAATTTACAGAAAAAAAAGGCATATTTTGGAGGGAATTGCCATTAATTATTTTTTAAACTGTGATTAAGTCGATTCAAATTATAATTGTTTGACGACCCTAATATATATATATATATATATATATATATATATATATATATATATATATATATATATATATATATATATATATATATCTAATATATATATATATATATATATATATATATATATATATATATATATATATATATATAAGGCGGCACGGTGGTCGACTGGTTAGCACGTCCGCCTCACAGTTCAGAGGTCGTGGGTTCGATCCCGGCCTCCCTGTGTGGAGTTTACATGTTCTCCCCGTGCCTGCATGGGTTTTCTCCGGGTACTCCGGTTTCCTCCCACATTCCAAAAACATGCATGGTAAGTTGATTGGACTCTCTAAATTGCCCCTAGGTGTGATTGTGAGTGCGGATGTTTGTCTTTGTGTGCCCTGCGATTGGCTGGCAACCAGTTCAGGGTGTCCCCTGCCTACTGCCTGCCCAAAGACAGCTGGGATAGGCTCCAGCACGCCCCGCGACCCTTGTGAGGAGAAGCGGTACAGATAATGGATGGATGGATGGATGGATATATATATATATATATATATATGTGCAGACACAGAGGTGGGCAGGGACGACGGACGATGGGGGCGGAATGGTCCATCCGTACGCCCATTTTTGGGGCGGAGGACGGGGGGTGACACGTTTTAAAAAACAAGGACGGAGATGGATTTTAGTCCGGCCCACTAATCGGCCCACGTGGTCGGGAGGCGGCCAAAGTTGATCTCAACCTAATTGGCGAAAGGCTTCTTTGGGCTTCTTTATACTCACGCACAACTGCCGCATTGCATCACATGACCGACGCATTGTGCTGTGAGACATGTTGGCAACAGGTCTGCAACACAATGCCGCACACACATCAGAAATTGCTGCGTATACGACACAGCGCGACACAGTGTGCATTCTCTCTCTTGATTGGTCCATTATGTCACGTTGCGATGACATAGTTTCCCCCCGCTCGGTCGACAATTTATTTGTTGTCACGGAGGAGAGGATCCACCATGCAGCTTCTTGCTGCTGCGAAGCAAACTAGTTTCGCAAGCGGTTTGGGTGTTATGTCACGTACGCGTGTGCAAAGAAGCTACACACGTACGACCTTCGACACCACCTTCCAAATCAATACAATTAAATGCATCCTCTAGTCATCTAGGTCCCTTTGTTGTAGCAGGCACAATATCCATTACTGTCGCTGATTTTTTTATCGCTGCTTGACAGTAAAAACGATCGGAATTGGCCATAAAATGCAGAGGAAATTCCGCCCTGCGGTTTCCCCGGGGAGTTCTCTGGGGGGTGCTTCAGGAGTACGGGGTACCAAGCCCCCTGGTACGGGCTGTTCGGTCCTGTACCACCGAGTTTGGTCCACATTGCCGTCAGTAAGTCGCATTCGTTTCTAGTGAGGGTTGGACTCCACCAAGGCTGCCCTCAATGCAGCTGAGGTGTTGAGGGAGTTTGGTTTGGTGGTATCAGTCTTGCATCTTTGATTTTTGCAAATGTGGTACTGTTGGCTTCTTCAAACCGCAATCTCCAACTCTCGATGGAGTGGTTCGCAGCTGAGTGTGAAGCGGTTGGGATGAAAATCAGAGCGCTGGAATATGTGGCTGGGGAGAGAAAAGTCCGGGCTTCCCTGCTAAATCGGCTGCCTCCGCGACCCGAGCTCGGATAAGTGGTAGATATCTATCTATCTATCTATCTATCTATCTATCTATCTATCTATCTATCTATCTATCTATCTATCTATCTATCTATCTATCTATCTATCTATCTATCTATCCATCTATCTATCTATTTATCTATCTATCTATCTATCTATCAATCTATCTATCTATCTATCTATCTATCTATCTATCTATCTATCTATAAACACAAGCTCTACATATTTGAGCTGTAATCAGAGCTGTAAAATAATTTTGAATGTCAACAGCAGTTCATTCAATGCATGTTTTATGATGTTATTTTTCAAAAATTTGGAACAGTGTCGGCAAATGTATACAATAACCCAATGGAGTGTGTGCGCTATGTGATTTGATGCACTACATCATGGCAGCGGCGCAGCTAAAAAAAGACAAAGGACTCGCATATGATTAACATTCACTGAGGGCTAATATTTCACACGATTGCTGGGCTACGGTGGCTTGTTAAACCCAAAAAGCCGCATGTATCCTGTCGATGGTGCTTTTTGACAGTGCTTTAGACCTGTAGCGAACCACACCGAGTCCGTTTGGAAGTGCACCGAGACCACCGAGAAAAGCGGGTCTCGGTCCATTTGTTTGGTCCGCACCAGGATTTGTTTGTGTGTATTCTCACCTGCATAAAAGGTTAGGAAGAGTGTAGGAAACAAACCCTGGGCTGTTTAAAATGAAACCAAATAGTGCAGGTGTGAATAAACTCTTCAGTATGCGCTTAATGCTTCCCTTCCTTGTTGGTCAAAGGACATAACATCTCCCAAAGTCATTGTAGGAGGTTTACTGGGAACATGTGGTCCGACACTATTAGCATAAAGTTAATGAGAAATTGTTAGATTTTTTTCTGAATGCCTGTCAAAGGTAGTGACACACCAGACAGTGTAGACAACAAAAGGGGGGGAGGGGGAGACAAGAAAATGCTTCCATCTATACACAAATAAGACCATTCCCCTCAAGATGATAATGTGACCAGCAGTGTTGGGCAAGTTACTTCCAAAATGTAATATATTACATATTTACTAGTTACTTGCATGTGAAAGAAATAAGTTTCTTTACAATATTACTCTATTTGTAGAGTAATGCGTTACTCAAGTTTGTTACTTTTAAGTTACTTTTTCAAAAATCGGGGATTAATTTATTTAATAATGATTTCAAGACCTTAAAAGGAAAATGTAAAATTTGCTGCCATACTCTAGCTGGTGAAGCTAACTGTTAAATGAGCATATATAACTATATAGTGTGGTCTATAATATTAAACGTTTCGACTCTATGGTGTAGTGGGACATCACTACCTTTGATCAATATTTGTATCAATAAGATTTATTTTTTAAATATAAACATTGGAACTGATATTTTGTCCCGTGAATAAATAATCACAGACTGTAAACCACAAATGAAATTATTATTATCCTCAAATTAACTTACACACTGGGGGCGGCATGGCTCAGTGGTAGAGTGGTCCTTTCCCAACCGGCAGGTTTTGGGTTCAATCTCCCGGCCATTGTGACCATGTTGAAGTATCCTTGAGCAAGCTACTGAACCCCCAGTTGCTCCCGATGCTGCGTCATCAGGAGGTAGATGAGGTACAGTGTGAAGCGCTTTGAGTACCAAAGGTAGAAAAGCGCTATACAAGTGACAGTCCATTTGCCATTTACACACAAATAATAGTGATGCATAACATATAATCGATAATTGGTATAGATAGATAGATAGATAGATAGATAGATAGATAGATAGATAGATAGATAGATAGATAGATAGATAGATAGATAGATAGATAGATAGATAGATAGATAGATAGATAGATAGATAGATAGATGATAGATAGAAACACACATGTGTAATAAAAGCAAAAATATGTATTGAAGTCAAAACTGACCTGACTAAATGTTTTTTCCTTTTTCATTATTATTTTTTCTATTTATAATAATTGAAAGTTCAGTTAGTTCTAATTTTCATTTACTACATGGAGACAAAGTTTCGAGGTGATTTGAAAAAAAAAAAAGGTAAATAAGAAACGAGCGCATCAGATTCTAAGGATAAGGATAAGATAAGGATAAGAATGCCTTTATTGATCCCACAGTGGGGAAATTTTCATTGTTACAGTAGCAAAGATATAGGTCACACAGGGGCGGTGGCATAATGTGGCCATTAATGTATAACATTGACGGCAAACATTTAGAATCAAACCTATGTAGATATACGCAGTAACATGTGTATATACACATGTGTATACACACCAACCTACATCTACATAAAAAATATGAGGAACACTCATTTCGGCCTGTACATAGTACAGAGGAAAAAATGCTCTAAGTGACAGTGCTGCAGTGCTGTAGTGAAATGTAAGGAACATCATTGGATAAAAATAAAACTAGACTAACAGTAGTGGGGAATGTTGAGTATTGCACGGTATTACAGTAGTGGGGAATATTGGGTATTGCACGATATGAGCTCAGGTGCAGGACTGCACAATTGCACTAATGACCGCCAGTTTGTAGAGACTACACAATGTTCTTGTTATAGAGTCTGACAGCAGCAGGCAAGAAGGAACGGCGGAATCTCTCCTTTGCACAGCGAAGGTGTAACAGTCTGTCACTGAAGGTGCTGTGGAGTGCTGTTAGGGTGCCCTGGAGGGGGTGGTCCGGGTTGCCCAGCATTGATGACAGCTTGGCCAACATCCTCCTGTCCCCCACCGAGTCTAATAACGGCTTCTGTTGTAGTTTGTCAACATTCAATAGTACAAACAAATAATGTTCATAGTATATCAATCAGATGTACTGTCCAAATGCTGGCGTTCCAAATATGCATGAAATGAAAGTAACTGAAACAATCACAGATAGCTGACAGTGTAATGGCGCTATCTAGGAGGCCACACAAGATAACTACACTTAGTGACGTAACTACTCCTAGTGACGATGTGAAACCCGACACATATTCAATACAAAATTCCACCTCCACGTCAACACAGTAATGAATTATGGTCGTCATAACATTGAAATACACCACAACATAAAATAAGGCACAAACCATGCCCTTATAGTCACATATTAATGGCTGCGAACAGGGGCCCAATGCTAGGCGGCTAATGTGGCTAACAGGCTCACGAGCATACGGGCCGGCATTAACTAAAAGATATAAGTAAATGAAGACAGACTTACGTTTTTGTCATTAACTCAAGGCTTAAGGTGCATCATTGAAATAAGAAACAACAACAAGGAATCCTCAGACTAGGCTGATATCGAGCTGAACTGTAAGGTTGCACCTGACTCCAAGGAAAACATCTGAAACAACGCAAGAGAACGCGTGAACGTGAACTGACGACAACGAAATTAAAAAGAAGACTGAGCCTTTTCCATAATAAGTAATGAAAGTACAATGATTTCCAATGGAGAATTTGTAATCAGTACCTGCAGTGACTCCAACCGAACAAGGACAGAACGATAGGGGGCGATTTTCCTCATTAACAAGAGGCGTTATTCATGGAGTCACTTATTTCCGAATTTCTCCCAAATTTATTAATAAAATAGAAAATGACAACTCTTTTCATTTTTCCGATCAAAAAATATGTAAAATGAACTTGTTAGTGAAAACATGGCCATCCCGGCCCAACCATCCCTTTAATATTGCGTGTGTTGAATATGAGTTAAGCAGCAAAATCCACCCCTTTTTAGCTATTACCGCGGGGGCGGCCATTTTGTCACGTTTGTCGACTGAAAATGACATCACAACTGCTCAGGGCTCAGGTAACGACCAATCACGGCTCAGTTGCAGAAAACAGGTCAGCCGTGATGAGAACATGCAAGCTCCACACAGGGAGGCCGGGATCGAACCCACGACCTCTGAACTGTGAGGCGGACGTGCTAACCAGTCAACCACCGTACCGCCTGTTAGAAAAATAATAAATACAAAATATTTTTTTTTTGTGGTCATATTTACCACAAAACTTCCCGAACACATGGGAAATATGTTATGGTCTGATGAATCCATGGTTGCACTTTTTGGCCATATTTCATAAAGGTACTGTATGTTGGGCAAAAACACAAGACTTCTCCTCACTAAAGAACACCATACCTGAAGCATGGTGGTGGCAGTGTCATGCTTTGGGGATGTTTTTCTTTTGCTGGGACTGGAACTAATTATAAACAAGGCTATATAGGTACCCAATTATAGGATTGCATGTACACTTGTGCAAACTAATTTATCTGTTTATTTTTACTCCAGCTCTCAAAAAGTCTTCTTTTTTCCAATTGAGTTGTACGGATTATAGGTCACATTAAAAGTCGAGTACGTTTTTAAATTATTTATCTTGGTGTCATTTTATATAAAAAAAAGTTAGCATTGCAACAGGGGTGCGTAGAACTTTAACCACTAAGTTTAGCACCATTTACAGTACGTTGTGTGTTTCATCTTCATTTTCACTTTAGGAGCAGGATTAGTGCACTACACTCTTCTTGGACTTATTGCACTTAAGTTTAAGTGGATGGTTATGTTTTATTTATTGATGTTTATTCATATATTGTTCGTTAGTTCATGATTTTTCTAATCTTTTGGGGAGTTTTTAATAAGCAATACTTGTTACCTTAAAAAGTCACACCTGACAAATACAGATACTGATCATATTACAAAAAACAAAAACTAAATCTGAGTCACTGATAGTGTAGTGGTACACACGCCTGAGTTGTGTGCGGGCAGCGTGGGATCTGTTCCCACCCAGTGACAGTGTCTGTGTGTGTGCCCAGCAACTGGCTGGCAACCAGTTCTGGGTGTGGTCTGCCTTTCGCCCATTGTCAGCTGGGATAGGCTCCAGCACCTCCCCTTGACCCTGTACAGGATAAGTGGTTTGGAAGATGACAGATGAAAAAAACTAAATCTAAAAATCAAGCATTTTCTCCAAAACCAAAACTAATAAAAAATAAACTAAAACTAAACATTCTCCCCAAAACTAAAACAAATAAAAACAAACAAATCTATTCTAAAAACTAATTGAAATAAAAAGTCAAAATTAAATAAAAACTAAATTAAATGAAAAATCCAAAACTATAATAACCCCGGTCATGACCGAAAGAATGAGATCTCTGAAACAAGCGTACCAAAATGGGTTTCCACCGCAGGGTGTTCGGGCTCTCCCTTAGTGATAGGGTGAGAAATTCAGTCATCTGGGAGGTACTCGGAGTCGAGCTGCTGCTTCTCCGGGTCGAGAGGAGCCAGATGAGGTGACTCGGGCATCTGGTTATAATGCCTCCGTAGTGAAGTGTTCCGGGCATGTCCCACCGACAGGAGGCCCCGGGGACATCCCAGGACACGCTGGAGAGACTATGTCTGTTGGCTGGCCTGGGATCGCCTTGGGATCCCCGGGCAAAGATGGAAGAAGTAGCTGGGGAGAGGGAAGTCTGGGCTTCTCAGATAAAGCTCCTACCCATGCGACCCGACCCCGGATAAGCGGTAGAGAATGGCAGAGAATGGATGGATGGATGGACACACACACACACACAAAGTGTCATATATATATATATATAAATCGCAGAAATGTGAATACATTTGCCTCAGCGACTGAGGATGAGTAGATAAGAGGGCTGTCTTGTTTTGTGTTAATAAATTCAGTTTAAAGTAGGAACACATGACGTGCTGATACCACCTACAGCATAGCACAGCATAACACTCATGAGCCAATCACGTTCATGTGCACTTTAGGGACCACTCGGGGAAACAAAATCTAAGAATATTACAAGGGCCACATATAAATGTGTACATTACACCCACACACACACGCACACCCCCCCACCCACACACGCACACTTTGATTGCACACATTTGAAATATTTCTGTCACTGTCTGAGGCCCTAGATCCATATATAGATATATACACTATATATACATACATACATATATCGAGAGAGAAAGAGAGAGATTTGATATTAAAGGACTTCACATACAATTGAAAAAGGATAAATAATCACTTATCTTTGGTTTATTGTTGCTAACCACCGACGGCAACTTTGTACTTACTGTATATGGTATTAATACAAGGGCTGTCAAAATTAAAACATTAATGATGGAGATTCATTTAAATTTCATAACGCGCTAAAAAAATCATCTCAGTTAACTCAGTTTTATTTACTTCCTGTAGCAGCTGACTCCTGCTCACTGTGCAGCCAAACATAGAGGAGAGTCACTTTCGCAAAGCTGGACGTTTACAGTTTTACTTTAAAAGGTTACTCGACGGCTCATTGGAGAAAGTCAAAATAATTTGCACACTTTGAAAAGCCAAATTCAAATACCATATAGTTGTACGTCTTTGGTGTATCGTTCAACTGTTATGTTTTATACGATACAAACATCCATCCATCCATTATCTATACTGCTTATCCTCACAAGGGTCGCGGGGCGTGCTGGAGCCTATCCCAGCTGTCTTCGGGCAGTAGGTGGGGGACACCCTGAATTGGTTGCCAGCCAATCGCAGGGCACACAGAGACAAACATCCGCACTCACAATCACACCTAGGGGCAATTCAGCGAGTCCAATCAACTTACCATGCATGTTTTTGGAATGTGGGAGGAAACCGGAGTACCCGGAGAAAACCCACGCAGGCACGGGGAGAACATGCAAACTCCACACAGGGAGGCCGGAGCCGGGATCGAACCCACGACCTCTGAACTGTGAGGCGGATGTACTAACCAGTCGACCACCGTGCCGCCCTTATCCAATACAATACAACTTTATTTTTATTGTGCATTTCATAACAGCTAAAGCTGTAACAAAGCACTTTACAACAACAAAACAACAATAATATTACAAATGAAAGCAATACATTAAAACACAAAATACTATATACAAAGAAACAGCAGAAAACCGTCAGTCCCACGTCAGATCAAAAGCTGGAAAAGAATCGTATTCAAGGATCAAAGAAAGCTATTAGAACAGTCTTTGAATCAAAATATATTTTACATTTTTTTTCCATATCAATTCCAAGATTTTACTGGAGTAAATATCGGTTCCAAGCTTTGTAAATAATTGTAGTTGAAAAATATGATTAATTGTGATTAATTATGGAAAAATTTGCGATTAATTAGTATAAAAAATGTAATCTTTTGACAGCACAAATTAATATACATAATATCATTTGCATATAACCCCAGTGTACACTATAAAGTGGATACTGTGCAAGGTATCAATTAAAAAATGTATTTGCATTTGATGCATTTTTTCGTTTTGTTTCTGTCATGTGAGGAGCGAGATTTGGACCCATACGCAGATATGACACGAAATTGAAGAATAAAAAGTCTTTGTCAAAAAAAATACAAAGTAACAACAGAGATCAGGACTGGAAGAGAGTTCGCATCCTCACTCCAAGAAGGATCGACGTACTGACAATGTGTCAGCGTTAAACTCAAACTTTTAAACTGTAAGACTTCAGGCCTATACGACATCATAAAGCACAACGAATGAAAGGACCATAACATCTGCAGAGCTGATACAACATGTAAACAACCAGTCATAACAGTACTCCCCCCCCCTCAAGGGGCACCACCTGGTGCTCAGAATCTAAAACAACAGCAGAACCAAGGTCACAAACAAAACAACAACAACAAAAAAAGAAAACAATTATAAAATATGAAACTAAATCAAAACCAAAATCAAGAACAGATCGGGAAAGGCCAGACAAGAGGTTCCCCAGCGGAACCAATCCCGTGGCGTCCAAAAGGCCAGACGAGAGGGTCTTGGCAGAACCAGTTCAGTAGGCGACCCGGAGGCCAGATGAGAAGGTCTTGGCAGGACCAGTCTGGTGGGTGACCCGGAGGCCAGACGAGAGGGTCGTGGCAGGGACAATCTAGTGGCCCTACCGAAGGCCAGACATGAAGTTCTTGGCGGGGCCAGTCCGGTGGGCGTCCAGGCAGCCTGACGAGGGGGTCATGGCAGGACCAGTCTGGTGGGCGTCCAGGAGGCCAGACGAGAAGGTCTTGGCAGGACCAGTCTGGTGGGTGACTCGGAGGCCAGACGAGAGGGTCTTGGCGGGGCCAGTCCGGTGGCCGTCCAGGGGGCCACACAGGGGATGAAGGCAGCCTCAGGCCTTGCGCAGCTGGAGCAGAATCCAAGAGCAGCCGCAGAGGTTGCGCCGCCAGAGCCGAGTCAGAGGAGAGTCGAAGGCCTTGAGCCATCGAAGCAGATTCCATGGGCAGCCGCAGAGGTTGCGCTGCCGGAGCCGTCATAGCAGAATCGAAGGGCAGCCGCAGAGGTTGCGCCGCCGGAACAGCATCGAAGTGCAGCCGAAGGCCTTGCGCTGCCAGAGCAGGATCGGAAGGAGGCTGCAAAGCTTGTGCCGCTGGGGAAGAGTCAGAGCCTGGTGGTGCTGAGGAGCCAGGATGGGGGCCTGCAGTTGCTGAGGTGCCGGGAAGGGGGCCTGGCACTGTAGAGGCACAGGGACAGGGGCTTGCATTTGCTGAGGCGCCGGGAAGGGTTCCTGGCAATGCCGAGGAGCCGGCATGGAAGCCTGTAGTTGTTGAGGTGCCAGAAAGGGGGCCTGGCACTGCCAAGGCACCGGGACGGGGGCCAGCATTTGCTGAGGCACTGGGAACGGGGCCCGGAACTGCCGAGGAACTGGCATGGGAGCCTGCCACCATAGAGGTTGGGACGCGTACGAGACATGAGGGGCTGGGAGTAAAGATAGTAAGGAAGGTAAACCAGAAGAAACGCGATGAACGGGACGAGGTGAAGAAGTACGCAGTGAACGAGATGCCGAGTGTAATGGCTTGGGTATAGGTTCGTAAAGATGTGACTTGGAAAAAGCTGAGGAGGAACCAGAATCTCTACTCGGGATACCTACGTTGGCCACCCCGCGGGGGTCCCGTGTATATGCTCAAATGGGTACCCAAAGAAGGGTCTGAAGGGAAGGGTTCAGTGGTGGACACTAAGGGTACAGGTTCGGAGTGACGCAACTTGGAAAAAGCGGACTTACGAGAGGAACCAGAACTTCTACTTGGGCGCCTACGTTGCCCACCCTGCGGGAGTCCCGTGTAAATGGCCAACCCAGTGCCCAAGCCAGAGACTGATTGTAAGGGTTCTGGAGTGGACACTAAGGGATCATCATCAGAAAAATGTGACAAAAACTGACAAGGGCTTGAATAATGACCGTGGAAGTGACCGGGAAAACCAAAATCAGTGTCAAAATCTGAATCGGATACTAAGGGATCATCATCGGAAAAACGTGACAAAAACTGACAAGGGCTTGAATAATGACAAAGTCAGTATCAAAATCTGATTCGTAACCTAAGGAACCATACAAAAACTGAGGAGGGCTTGAAAAAGAAGGAAGCCCAAAATCAATGTCAGAATCAGAATCCGAAAAGAGATTAACCAAATCATGGCCAGCTTCACAGTCAGAAAAATCTGAGTCTAAAAACAAAACATCGGGTGTCAAACTAGAAGGGGAATGTGCAAAAATAGGACAAGTAGATGGCAAAGATGAGAGAGAGGTGGAAGAAAAGACAGAGCTTACACGAAGGGTGTGGGGGTGGTCGGCAGGCTGAGGGCGGTGGGAGGCAGACTGGGACTTGCGACGGCTTGAGCGACCCATTGTGGATGAGCGACACGAGAGGTTCCCAGTCAAAAGGCAAAACAACAGCCGGTGAGACAATCACTCCCTGATTGGAGGTGGAGGGATGGTTAGGAGCTGGTGGTGACGTCTTCGGCTTGAGGGATTGTTTCTGAGTCTGCTGGGTCCATGACTGGTCAGTGCGTTCTGTCATGTGAGGAGCGAGATTTGGACCCATAAGCAGATATGACACGAAGTTGAAGAATACAATGTCTAAACAACCAGTCATAACTGTTTCAGTGTCAAATAATGGATCGGAATTGCTTAGCAGGGATTATTCACAACACCGGTGTTAAAATGATTATAAAATGTAAATACTACAATCTACAAAAATCATACAATACGTTTTAGCGTTTTTGCCATACATGCATAGCCTCTACTGTGCAAGTCACTATTTCAATGCAAATCAATAGGCGACAAAGGATTAAATTCAGACATTGTTCAGGTTAAATTTAGATTGTGATTATGGAGGCGTTGCCACATATGTTTCGTTAAATCATTTGTGAGTTTTTACTCCATTTTTCATTGTCCACAAAGATAATAGGCATTTTTTTGTGGTTTTGTGCTTGCTGTGCCTAGTTGTTGCATGTACAAAAAGACTCAGTTGACCCAGCTAGCCCAGTCCTTTCTCATGGCCCATGGTCCTGCATTGTGAAAAGATATGGTACCCTTTCTTCAGGACCTTTAGTCACCGCACTGAATGGGGCTGTTTAAAGCATGTGCCCAGAGAAGCAGGTGAAGGTCAGGGCAGTAGAGGTCAACACCGTAACGTCCAATTTACTCAATTTCAATATGCCTGCAGTCAGATAGATGGAGTTGTAATGACCATTACAACCGATGCAGTTGGACAGGGCAGCCAGCAGACTGTCACAAAGACATGATGTAGAGCTTTCAGAGGAGGGATGTTGCTTGTATTCAGTGATTATAGACAATGGTTCAGAGAGGTGAGGTGGGGTGAGACCATTCAAAGATTTAAAGACAAATAAAATAATCTTAAAATGAACTCTAAAATGTAAAGGGAGCCAGTGTCGGGAGGCCAGAATTGGAGTTGTGCTTCCTCCTACGAGCTCAATCACCTTATTTTCACATTATCTATTGTTTTTGTTAAGACTTTTGAATTAATGGACAGATTTATTAAGCTGATATATAATATTGAGGTCAATGTGAAACAATGATCTCTTAGTTTCTCACGTTTAAACTCCATTTATTTGTTATTCCTTTTTTATTCGGGTACCTGAATGTCCGCGGTGTTGTGTACGCATGCGCGGTGCAAAGGTTACTAATACCAGTTGACTGCCATTTGTCATTTCATCTCAACTATCAATCAGGAGCACACAGCCCGTTGGTAGGTGGTCATCTACTAACACAGATTCTCATGCCATTTTTGTTATTTATATACTTTTCATTAGCGTCTATTATTATGTGTCCGCACCATCACTCAAAACTAATTAAGTTTAAACAGGGAGTTTATGTAGTTTGCAAGTTGCGGACGCTCGAGCACGGAGACGCATCGAGGCGCACGCGATCGATCATGGCAATACGAGTAACCGATATTTTATTCTTGCACTGTGGTGGATTGGACGTTGTAACTGCTTCATCAACTGCAGTGTCTTTGTTGAAGTATGTGTAGAAGCGATTTTGTGGGCAGCGCATTTTTTGGGTTAACAGTGACTGGCAGCGGGGACACGTTGTGCGCATGAGCCAGTGGCGTTACGTATTATGGGTAATGTAGTTAATCGTAGTTGGTAATGATTATTCTGAACGTTTTGTGATTAAAATAAAATTAAACCTTTTGTTGAAATAATGACGAATTGCTATACATTTTCAACACTATTGACGCTAGTTATAAATATCAATCTTGTATAATAATTGTTATAATGTGATTTATTAGTATCATATGTAATTTATTAGAAGATACCATCATAGTGAAATCTTGTTTATCTGTTTTGTTTCATGACCTGTGGTTTATTGTTCAATAAACAAAAACAAACCGAAGTTGTGACCGGTGTGTGCTTCTGATGAGCCCATTCAGAGGGCAAAACGTAAATATCCAAACAGTTTTGAAAACATGTTTGACAGGCTTTGACTGACACTGAGCTGTTTGCAAGGATTATTGTGACCCCTTTAATGTGAGTGAGTGAGTGAGTGAGTGAGTGAGTGAGTGAGTGAGTGAGTGAGTGAGTGGTTGATTCATGAATGAACAGCAGCCTGGCTTGTCACCAGTGTTGGGGGTAACGCGTTACAAAAGTAATGCAGTACAGTAATGCATTACATTTAGGCAGTAACGACGTAATGTAACTTATTACGCCGATTTTTTTTTTTTTTTTTTTGTAATATTATTACAGTTACTGAGACTGGTAACGCATTACAAATTTCAGGGTCATGATACACATGTTGACATCGTTTAACAAGTAGATCATAACATCGCTTGATCATAAGTTAAACTTCCAGCATTACTTAAATATAAAGTCCTTGTCGCACTTGGAGCTTCATGTCACAACGTGAGTGCGCGAGTCAACTCTCTGCCGAGCAATTCGATTATCTTTACACCATTGACAACACCTAAGAGGGCTGAGCAGTTATTGTTTGTGACAAAAATCACTGTCACGGTTTCATAAAATAAAATGCAAATCATAGACACAAAATACAAGCAGGAACAAACCTAAGTAAAACGAAGCGAATAAACTGCAAAAAAATAAGTCACTGTGCTTTTTGGATCTGATTTAATGAACTTAGTGCCATCAATTGCCATATGTAAAACGTAGTGATTCTGATTGGCTGTTCACAATCAAAATGCAAATCATCTGCCGGTGACAAATGACGTCACGCTACGGCGCCATCAATCGGACAAACTACAATAGACGCCATTATTAGAGTCTGATGCGCTCTTTTATTTACCTTTTTTTTTTTCAAATCACCTCGAAACTTTGTCTCCATGTAGTAAAAGAAAATTAGAACTAACTGAACTTTCAATTATTATAAATAGAAAAAATAATAATGAAAACGGAAAAAACATTTAGTCAGGTCAGTTTTGACTTCAATACATATTTTTGCTTTTATTACACATGCTCTGTCTGTGTGTTTCTATCCATCTATCTTGTTAGACCAATTATCGATTATATGTTCACTATTTGTGTATAAATGGCAAATGGACTGTCACTTGTATAGCGCTTTTCTACCTTTGGTACTCAAAGCGCTTCACACTGTACCTCATCTACCTCCTGATGACGCAGCATCGGGAGCAACTGGGGGTTCAGTATCTTGCTCAAGGATACTTCAACATGGTCACAATTGAACCCACAACCTGCCGGTTGGGAAAGAACCACTCTACCACTGAGCCATGCCGCCCCCAGTGTGTAAGTTAATTTGAGAATAATGATCATTTAATTTGTGGTTTACAGTCTGATTATTTATTTACTGGACAAAATATCAGTTCCAATATTTATATTTAAAAAAATAAATCTTATTGATACAAATATTGATCAAAGGTAGTGATATCCCACCACATCATAGAGTTGAAACATTTAATATCATAGACCACACTTTATAGTTAAATATGCTCATAAATTGACTTTACCAGCTAGACAGCTAGCATTGGCAGCAAATGTTGCATATTCCCTTTAAGGTCTTGAAATCATTATTAAATAAATTAATCCCCGACTTTTGAAAAAGTAACTTAAAAGTAACTTAAACTTGAGTAACGCATTACTCTACAAATAGAGTAATATTGTAAAGAAACTTATTACTTTCACATGCAAGTAACTAGTAATATGTAATATATTACATTTTGGAAGTAACTTGCCAATTTCAGCCCCCCAGTTCTATTTTTTCAGTTAGAGCGTAAAGAGAAGAAAGAGAGCTAGAACAGATACGTAAATGAATTAAACCCCCCTCATTCAGGAGCTGACAGGCATTGTTCATTCACACAAGACAGTAAATGTGTAGGTGTTTGTAACTGACAAAAGGCTGCAAAGAGCAGCAGCATCCTGCTCGGTTACTAACCAGCATTTGATTCTTCATGAAGTGATTTCCACTTAACTTAATGGGATCATATGTGATTCATGTTTACTGTATATCTTGTACACTAGAGACAATCATTTATATAATACTTAGTTTTAATATCATGATGACCGTGTTCCTCGGGGAGTTCTGTTGTTATTTATTGGATCTCCATTAGCTCTCGCAATATACAAGAGCCAATCTTCCTGGGGTCCATACAAGGCAAAACAATACAAAATATGTAAGAGTAAATAAGTATACAGTATTAATTATAAAATAAGTATTATGGTGAATATATCATGACAACAACCCTTCTGTGGAGGGTTTATCGAGAATATGAGGTACCAACTCCCCTGATACGGGTTGTTCGATCCCTGTATGACCGTTGTCAGAGTTTGGTCCGCATTGCTGTCAGAAAATTGAATTCCTTTCTCATGATGGTTGCATTCCACCAAGGCTGCACTTTGTCACTGATTCTGGTGATTCTTGGTGCAGTCGAGACGTTGAGGGTGTCCGGTTTGTTGGACTCAGTAATGCATCTCTGCTTTGCCGATGATATGGTTCATTGTTGGCTTCATCAAATCGGGATCTCCATCTCTCACTGGAGTAGTTCATAGCAGCGCGTGAAGTGGTTGGGATGAAAATCAGCACCTCCAAATCTGAGACTTTGGTAAATGGAGGAGTTCAAGAATCTTGGGGTCTTTTTCACGAGTGAGGGAATAATGGAAGCAGGAGATCGGGAGGCAGATTTGTGCAGTGCTTGCAGTGATGTCTTGGTCTCTCTTGGTCCCTCTCTCTCTCTCTCTCTCTCTCTCTCCTGTCTCTGTCTGTCTGTCTGTCTGTCTGCCCGTCTGTCTGCCCGTCCGTCCGTCCGCCCGCCCGCCTGCACCCCTGCACCTCTGCCTGCACCCCAAATGAGGATAGGCGACATGGAAACGGTATGGATGCATGTTTGATACTTCTTCTTTATTGCTATCCTATCGCTTTTATTAACACAATAATGGCATATAATTGGTAGGGATATAAGTGCATTATTACCATATGATCTCTTTTGAAATCCATGCCCAGCTTGTGCTTTAAAATACAGGCAGTTGAGTGAAAATATCTCATTACTTTGGTGGGTCATCTCAATTCAAATATTGTGTAGGAAATAAATTTCTAATCATAATTAAAAGGCATGCATTTAAGGATCCATAAAAGTATTACTAGAATTTGTTTAACAGCATGTGTACACATTCTTGATGTTGTTGGTAAATGCTGATTGGACAAAGCCAATGAATGAACTTCATTGTTGACTCTGTGCTGAACTAGCAGTTGTACATTAACAAAAAAATCAATAGTGGCGAGAATGGTATATGTGTGCAGCAGCCACAGTTTTTTTTTTCTTTTGTTTTTTTTTACTTTTCTGATAGCACTAATGCAGTAAGCACATCTCATGTGGTGTTGTTGATTAAGCATCTAAGAGATGGATAGATGTTAACCTACCTATCATGAGGGCATAGGTGACACATTGACACTGGATTCCTGGCACATTTCACTGCCATTGTACCAACACTGCAACCATCAGTCTTCTCTTTTGAACAAAAATATACATTCATTATATTCATGCATAGAGATAAATCGCCAAAAAGGTGAAAGTGTTTTAAAATTATTTTACTAGCCATGGGCTGATTTGTTATTGTCCTTGGGAGATTATGTGGCATGCCTGTGGTTATGGTTTGTGTCTATGCACCGACATGGGATGATGATGCCTTTATTACTAGTTTTTTCACTTCGCTTCCCAAAGTGGACGATCACTATTTGATTATTGGAGGGGATTTCAATTTGATTCAGGATCCGTCCCTTGACAGATCTTCCTCCAACCCCCAGAAATTATCTAGATACGCTAAGACCTTGGACGCATATAAGCGTAGTTTGGTTTTGTTCGACCCTTGGAGGTTTGCATTTCCCTTAGACAAAACCTTTTCATTTTTTTCACATGTCCATCATTCATACTCTCGGATAGAATTTTTTTCTCCTAGATAATCACTTCTTATCAGACGTTAGCTCCTGTGAATATCATAGTATTACCATTTCAGACCATGCCCCGGTTTTGGTTGATATTAACTTCTCCAACCATGTGCCACTCTCCAGGTAGTGGAGACTTAATTCCTCTTTGCTAGCCCAAACTGCCTTTAAAGAACTCCTCAGTACACAAATTACCTTGTTTTTTGACTTGAATGACTCACCGGAGATTTCCCGGCGCATTCTGTCGGAACCCTGTAAGGCCTTTTTAAGGGGCCAAATTATTTCATGTCACTTTTTCCATTAGGGCAGAGATGGCGGAAACTGTAGTGCTATCCTCGCAGTTAATGAGGATTGACAAATTATACTCTTCTGCTCCTACCCCGCCGCTTTACAAGGACCGCCTCTAACTTCAGTCCAAATTTGACCTATTAACCACAAGTAAAATACAGAAACAACTATTCTTAACAAAGCAGACATTTTTTGAGATAGGGGACAAGGCGGGGAAGCTATTGGCACACCAGGCACCTGCATCCACTACATCCAGATTCATCCCTTGTATGAAATCTTTATCTGGGGAAATTATTTCTGACCCTCGCAAAATTAATGACACATTTTGTACGGTTTATGCGGACCTTTATTTCTCGCAATGTTCCTCAGCTACCTGGCAAGGAGAAAACCCATTTGACAATATTGTTTTTCCCAACATAAATGACCTGAAGGCTGCAGAATTGGGCAACCCAATCTCAGTCAGAGAGGTGCAGGAAGCTATCTCTGCGCTCCAGAACTTCAAGACCCCCGGTCCAGATGGGTTCACTGCTGAGTTATTTAAATTATTTTCATCTACTACTACTACGTCCTTCAGAAAGTATGTAATGAATCTTTTGCTGAAGGTCTTCTTCCCCCCTCCATGTTGGAGGCCTCAATTTCTCTCTTGCTGAAAAGTGACAAAGATCCACTTTAGTGTGAGAGTTACCGACCCATTTCACTTTTAAATGTAGATTTGAAAATACTCTCAAAGATCCTTGCCCACTGTCTTCAACAGGTCCTACCAAGCATAATTTGTCCTGATCAAACAGGATTCACGCCGGGGAGGCACTCATTTCACAACACGAGAAGATTGTTAAATGTAGTTTGTTCTCCCAGTTTAAGTCCTCCAGAGTTGATTGTCTCGATGCGGAGAAAGCCTTCGGCAGGGTGGAGTGGTGTTTTTTTTTGTCTTTTTTTGTATTAAAGAAATTCGGGTTTACTTCACAATTTATATCATGGATTAGACTGCTTTATACTTGCCCAGTAGCCTCTGTCTCTACAAATGGTCGCCGGTCTGTCCTATTCCCCCTTTTCAGAGGAACTAGACAAGGGTGTCCTCTGTCTCCCTTCCTGTTTGCCATAGCGATAGAACCCTGGGCCATCTGGTTGCGACAGGAGGGTAGGTTTGAGGGCATTACCCGAGCTGGTAGGGTTCATAAATTGTCATTATATGCTGATGATCTCCTTTTATATGTGTCCAACCCGGCTGCCTCTCTTCCAGTGGTCCTCGGAATATTACACACGTTTGGGTTGTACCCGGGCTATAAACTTAATTTTCACAAAAGTGAACCTTTTCCTATTAACACTTCTGCCAAACTTATACCCCAGTCTTTTTTTCCCTTCAAGTATGCTTCAGATGGATTCAAGTATTTGGGGGTGCATATTGCCAACTCAATGAACCACCTTTTTGCTAAAAAATTCCCCCCCCCCCCTTGTAGAGAAATGTAAATCTGACTTTGATAGATGGGCTGGTCTCCCAACATCCCTAGCAGGCCGGGTAAACTTGGTTAAGATGGTCGTTCTGCCCATATTTTTATATCTTTTTAGGCATATCCCTTTACTCATCACGAAGGGCTTCTTCAGATCACTTGATAAATTGATAAACTCATTTGTCTAGGGGAATAGAACTCCACGTATTAGCAGGGCGGTGTTGCAGCTTCCCAAAGCTCTTGGGGGTCTTGCAATGCCCAAAATGTTACACTACTATTGGTCCTGCAATACTCACAAACCTTTATATTGGATTGGTAGCAAAGACGATAGCACACGCCCCTTGTGGGTAGATATGGAAACTGGGTCTTCTAAAATCCCTCTTCACTCTTTGGTCTGTTCCCCACTCCCTTTGAAAATCTCTAACTTTTCTTCTAGTCCGGTTGTAATTGCCACAATTAGAATTTGAATTCAGCTCAGAAAATGCCTGGGTCTCTAAAAAGACTCTGACTTAGCACCTCTGGTAAACAACCATCTATTTTAGCCCCTCGTGTACAGATGTAACCTTCCGGGCTTGGTCTGACAAATACATAGCAAAACTCAAAGACCTTTATGAACAAGGGACCTTTATGTCTTTTTCCGAGCTTTCTAGGAAATTCAGTTTACCCAACTCTCACCTCTTCAGATTCTTTCAGACGCACCATTTTGTTAAATCACAGAATCCCATATTCCCGAGCCATTCTCCTGACACCTTGATCGATTCGTTACTATCTCTCGACCCGAATTAGAAACAGCTGATTTCTAACATTTACGGTCTTATTGGCACTGAGGTAGCAGGCCCACCTTCAGGTCCAAAGGAGTCCTGGGGAAGGGAATTGGGTACCTCGATACCCGACGAGTATTGGCAACGGGCGTTACACGTAGTGCACTCCTTTTACAGTGCAAGGTCGTACACAAATTCCGCTACACATGGAGTTATTATACATGAAAGATTATGTTGGAAATCACACATAGAAAAGGTTAATAGAAACATTTAAAAAACTACAGGTATTCTTTATAAAACCAAGGATATCCTAAATAAGGCACCTTTATATATATTATATTGCTCATTATTACTGCCATACCTGACATACGGTGTGGAGATATGGGGTCACACTTATAAAACAAACACTCAGTCTATCTTTAAGCTACAAAAAAGAGCCATACTAATTATTAACCACTCATCTTATATAGAACCAACTAATCCATTATTTATCAAGTTAAACACTCTCAAATTCCATGACTTAGTTGAATTTAAAACAGCACAAATAATGTATAAAGCCTACTATAATCAACTTTGCCACAGTATCCAGAAGCTGTTCAAAATCAGAGAAGGTTGTTATAGGTTAAGGGGCACAAGCGTTTTTAAAATATCAAGGACAAGAACAAACATAAAGCAAATGTGTGTTTCTTCAAAAGGTGTGAATTTATGGAATAATTATGATATACAACTAAGAAGTTGTGAATCATTTTCAGTCTTTAAAAATAAGTTTAAAAATATAGTATCACAAAAATATAAAAATCAAGTATAGACACAGGAAATGAAAGTGAAACTCTTACTTAGACGTCTTTAGTTTTTGGTTTATGAATATGATTATCTATACACGTGTATAATAGGTTCATGTCTGTTTATAATTATACTTTTGTTTTTTGTTTCTATTTATAGCGTTTACTTTGTATACATGTAAAATAAGCGTTTTTAGGTTAGTTTTTATATGGGTTATGCTCGGGTAAATGTGTGTATGTATTTATGAATAACTCACCTTAGTATTAATAGAACATGATTTCCAATATTTTATAGTGAACAAGGGGTAGGACTCGACAATTTTTTTACTTCTTCCTACTCCCCTTGAACATATAAACTTTACTGAATTAAGATAAGTACTGACCCTTTATTTTAATTTTTTGTTTTGTTTTTTTGTTTCCTTCGTGTTTTTCATGTTTATATGTTCAATACAATCAATCAAATATAGAAGCGCTGACATCTCTGCCTGATTGTGATGACTGAGCCTCCAATTCCCCCTGATTTTTATTTTATTTATTATTATTATTATTATTATTTTTCGTTTTGTTTTTTTTTGTTTGTTTTTGTTCTCAAATTGAGTATATTTGTTAACATCCTTCCATGATTGCGCTTTTTTGTGGGATGGTTGGCATAGGGAAGGGGAGGGGAAAAGGGGAGGGAGGGAAGGGGAAAGGGGAGGGGGGAAGGGGAAAGGGAAAAGGGAAGGTGGGGGGATGGAAAAAAAAATCTTTGGAGGTATGACGTTAACCCACTGTTGTTGTTATCTCTTGTGAATTGTACTCCAATAAAGACATTTATCAAAAAAAAAAAAAATTTTACTAGCCATGAAAGTGTTGTTTCACTGGATCCCAAATGGGTTGTTGTGAGGGTTGGTTTGTATATGTTTGGTCAACTTAAATCCTCAGGGAATTATTGGAAAGCATTTAGTTTACTCTGAGGAACTCATTAGTTTTGGTTTGCACGTAATGTTTTAATTAATATTTTAACACATAACTGTTATACAACTGTACAAAAAAAAAAACTTCATGTATTTTTGGACGTAAAACAATAAATCACAGTATCATTGCTGTTGGGATGGGATGCTGGTCCCATCTCGCGAGCTATGTGGGTTGACGCAATAAAAATGGCAGTACTGTAGGATTGGGCATCGTGTGAATTTGGACGATTCTGGCTGTGATTCTGGCTAAAAATGATGGTGGTATGGCCCTTCCCAACTTTCGGTTGTATTAATGGGCTGTTAATATATACTGAATAGCACACTGGTCACATGTGTTGGGGGTAACGCGTTACAAAAGTAACGCAGCACAGTAATACATTACATTGAGCCAGTAATGACGTAATGTAACTTGTTACTCCGATTTTTTTTTGTAATATTACAGTTACTGAGTCGGGTAGCGCGTTACAAATTTCGGGACTATGATACATATGTTGACAACTGTATTTTACATTAAACAAGTAGATCTGTTCATAACATCACTTGATCATAAGTAATAACTTCCAGCAATACTTAAATACAAAGTTCCTGTCGCACTTTGAGCTTCACGTAACAACGTCAGTGCGCGAGTCACCTCTCTGCCTTGCAATTCGATTGTCTTTACACCATTGACAACCCCCAAGAGGGCTGAGCAGTTATTGTTTGTGACAATAATCATTGTCACGGTTTCATAAAATGAAATGCAAATCATAGACACAAAATACAAGCAGGAACAAACCTAAGTAAAACGAAGCGATTAAACTGCAAAAAAATAAGTCACTGCGCTTTTTAGATATGATTTAATGAACTTAGTGCCATCAATTGCCATATGTAAACCGTAGTGATTCTGATTGGCTGTTCACAATCAAAATGCAAATCATCTGCCGGTGACAAATGACGTCACGCTACGGCGCCATCAATCGGACAAACTACAATAGATGCCATTATTAGAGTCTGATGCACTCATTTCTTATTTACCTTTTTCTTTTTCAAATCACCTCGAAACTTTGTCTCCATGTAGTAAAAGAAAATTAGAACTAAATGAACTTTCAATTGTTATAAATTGAAAAAACAATAATGAAAAAGGAAAAAACATTTAGTCAGGTCAGTTTTGCCTACAATACATATTTTTGCTTTTATTACACATGCCCTGTGTGTGTATCTATCTATCTATCTATCTATCTATCTATCTATCTATCTATCTATCTATCTATCTATCTATCTATCTATCTATCTATCTATCTATCTATCTATCTATCTATCTATCTATCTATCTATCTATCTATCTATCTATCTATCTATACCAATTATCGATTATATGTTATGCATCACTATTATTTGTGTGTAAATGGCAAATGGACTGTCACTTGTATAGCGCTTTTCTACCTTTGGTACTCAAAGCGCTTCACACTGTACCTCATCTACCTCCTGATGACGCAGCATCGGGAGCAACTGGGGGTTCAGTATCTTGCTCAAGGATACTTCAACATGGTCACAATGGCCGGGAGATTGAACCCAAAAC